>NC_057382.1:1622588-1947106 GCF_016906535.1 Rhizoctonia solani
TGTTGGCCGGGGTAATAGCCACCGCTAGGTGGAGCAGGAGAGTACGGCGACTGTTGAGGCTGTCCGTTAGGATATTGCTGGTACACTGAGTGTTGCCGCTGAGGAGCCTGTTGTTGTTGGGCCGGAGCTTGCCCGTATGAAGTGGGAGGAGCAGGTGAGGCTGTGCTACCATACATCCCCGCTTGAGGATGATTCGGAGTAGGCGTTGGTGCCCCATATCCTGACTGCTGACCATAGTACTGTTGCTGGTGCATCTGCTGAGGCGGCGGCATTTGGGGTTGCTGAGGCGGCATTTGTTGATGTGGGGTCGGTGCCTGCCCCTGGCTGTATGCTTGGCGGTAAGCCTCGGCCATTGAGTCCTGAGTAACTTGTCCCGAGGCATCCAGCGCGATACCGTATGGAGAAGGACTCGTCGCCCGTCCTACCGATGGCTGTTGTTGCTGAGGTGGGAAGATTCCGGAATTCCTATGGACAGATTGGGGAGGCTGCTGTTGCGGGGGCTGCTGTTGCTGTTGAGAATAGTGTTGAGGTGGAATATTTGGAGTAGACATTCTGTTACTCTGTTGCGGTGGCTGGGGACTAGTGCTTCGACGGGTACCAATTCCTGCATAACCTTCACGTGCAGGACTGGGCGACCGGGCAGGTGGCTGTCCAGCAGGGGGTGCCATATGGCTACCAGCGCGACTCAACCTGCGCTCATTAGGGAGGGCCTGACCATATCGTGAATGGATATCTTCGACAGGCCCAGGTGTTTGACCTCCCCCGAAGCTCTGTCCGCGAGGACGCATAAATTCGGCTGTTGGACTCGCAGCCGCCGGACTGACCGGTCGAGACGATGGGTGAGCACCGACAATCCGGTCGGCCGAAGATTGATAGTCTCGGTTGAGAGCTTGGTTTTGGGCCTTGGCATGCTCTGCCGCTGTGAATGCTCCAGGGGGCGCTTGGAGTGCACTTCCCGCACGACTAGGAGTTGCTCCAGGATGTCCTTGTCGATTCTGTGTTGGGGAATAAGGAGGTCCTGGCGTTTCCGTCGTGCCTCTCCTCGTAGGATTACGAGTCGGACCACCGTTACGCAAGTTTTCGAGTTGTTGTGCAAGAGGGTCAGCGGCGTCCCCAACAGAAGTAGGCGGGCGGGATATAGAGTGAGCAGATTTAGTGCCCATGTGGCTAACGTTTTGTGGATCAGCATTCGGGTCGACATCGTAGGCATTCGAGCCAATCCTAAGTTGGGTTCTTTCTTGAGCTGGAATACCCGGAGGCATGCCTTGCTGGGTCTGTTGGGGTTTTACTTGTCGAAAAGCTGCAGAATTCGCCATTCCGGGCAGTGGGACAGACCCTGCATGGGGAGGTGGCTGCATGGCAGGCGCATGAGGAGCAGGAGTGGGTGCAGTTGATGAGCGTCCTGTTGTTCCAGGTTGCGGTGTTTGCGAAGGTGGAGGACCATGTCCGTTCATACTAACAGCAGCCTGAGACGCCATTGAATCTCGGCGTACGCGAGAAGTTGCTCTGCTCGTACGTCCATCGCCAGCTGAGATGCTCTCGGCGCGCCCACGTCTTCCTCCAGCCCCAACACCAGCATTGCCTGGACCCACCTCTTCTTCTACCTCTGGAGGAGGTGGAGGAGCAGATCGCACAGGCATAGGACGTGATGAGTTACGAACGAAATCAGCTGGGCGAGTGGTTTGTCGATAAGGAGTACCGTCGTGGCCCTGGTATGAGATGACCTGTGGCGGGTTCGGGATATCATGGCCGGTGCCGTAATGACGGACAAAGTACTCAATTTCCCTCTCGATGTCAATTGACTCCAGAGCAATCCTGATTTTCTCGCACGACTCATCATCAGACACGCAAACGGTGGAAATACTGTTGGCGTAGTTCCACATGTTATCTTTCATAAACTCGATACGCTCGTCTTCTAGGTCTTGACATTGCTACGGAAAGGCAATCAGGTTGAAATAGTGATGTTGATATGATGGAATGACCTACGTCACAAAAGGTTTTCCATTCCCCATCCCACTTGCGAGTAGTATCGCTGAGAGCACGAACAAAGTTACCAAATTCTCGCTCGTTTATTTTGACTGTTTCTTGAAGCTTCTCAAGTTTCAAGTGGAGCTTATCGAGTTCACGACCTTGCACAAGTGCCGACTGTCCAGTGAAGGCGTTGATTTTGATACAATCACTCTCGTATTTCTCTCGAGTTCGGTTCACGTGGTTTTCTTGGGTCTGCTTAGTCTTATACAGCTTTTCCACAGGACCTTGAACCTAAAACAAAGACATATAACCAAGGCTGCACAGCATAATGAATTAAGACATACACTCTTCTTGAAGGCAGCCTGCCTTGCGATGAAATCCGCAATAGGTTGCTCCAAATCCCTTCTGATTTGTTGAGATAGTTCCATATGAGAGTTTGCTTGTCTGTCGGTCTCAAGCCGCACGGCATCAAAGGAGTTACGTAGTTCGCTACAATACAACAGCATTGAGTCGAACTTCACTTATTGCGCGTTGACGATTACGTACCCGATTTCATCCCTGCCCAATGCTGTTTTAGCAAGTTTAGCCAGTCTCTTAGCATAGTCCTCCTCTATGAGTGCTCTGGACAGACTGAGGTTTCAGCCTTGGGACATGAGCACCGAACAGCAACTTACCGTTCCCTCCAGAATGCACGCATCTCCTCGGCAGTTCTGACGGCTCCTCGCATTCGCGCAAACAAAACATCAACACCTACATCGTTGGGACCCCAGAACGAGTTGCAGAAATCAAGCGCTCGGTCCGATTCGTCTGGTGAGTCGGGCCGAGCATATCGTGAGAGCGAGGTAGTGCTAGCAGGACGACGCGTAGACATCGCCTATTATTGTATCCGTTATTCCCCTCAGTCAGAATCAAAAGGTCTGAAGACCGAATCCGGGGCCAACAAGACGCGTGACGGTCGTGGAGATGTGTGAGTGTTGTAACTTTGTACAAGACTATGTGGCTGTGTTGTTCCAGGCCACTCGATTTGGTAATGATGTAAGCGCACAGCAACCTTCGAGCGGCAAAACCAACTTTTATAATGTTCCGAGAGCACAGCAATAGCGACGTGAGTGAATATCAGCGTACTGGTTTTCATGCAGATTCTAACATTCCTCCAAATTCCAACAGCGAACAGTGTATCATGATGGTGATAGTGGTAGTGATGGTACTCCATTTTTGCCGCCCCATACGCTCTAGAATGTTCCCATTCTCTGTTGTACCCGATCCCGCACAGTGTGTAGGGCACTCATAATGGTTTGTTCGTTGATGACTATCTCTGATACGTCTGCCCGAGGTCGGCTAACTCGTGATGCAATTACTGGGCCTTCAGTTTCAATGATGATCCTAGAACAAATCAGATAAAGATATCTTGAGCACAGCCTAATACTTACCCATCGTCTATTGTCTCGTCTAGCGCGAGGAGCGTCAGGTCTAGGTTCTCCAAGATGGCACGCTTCTCCACCTGCCCTCGTAACAAGAGAGATAATGCGTCCGTGAAACCAACAAGTGCCGAGTGGGTCATCAGTTCATTCTCGGATGCTGGTGATATCACGTAGAATATCACGTCAAGGGAATGTTTGTATACTGCTAAATACCCCTCGTATAGGATAATCTCCCCTAAATGCGTATAAAGGTTAAATGTCTAACAAGGTCATAAACACGAACTTGCCTCCTGGTTTTTTAGTCTTTTCCCATAGCCCTTTCTCAAATGCACGTTGCTCCTTGAGTGTAGAGAAACTCTTTCCGCCAGTGTCTGACCCCAGTAAAGGCGCATGTCTTGGCTTGTAATATTTGCCTAGTACTCGGTTGCCATCTGTATCTAAAATTATGAATGCGGTAGTAGAGTAGAGCGTGAGGTTGGCCTAGTTGAGTTCTTTAAGTACGCGAAGCCTCTACATTCATCCCGAGGTATTGCTCACCATGGTCGAGGGCGAGGGCGCTTGACACGTCTTAGGACAATTCGCTCTTGATCACATGACACCAAGGATCGTCGATCAAGTCAATTTCAGATACGTCTACCCTGTAGCACAGTAGTCTCGAGTTGCCCATGGTTGTGGCGTTACGCCAAAGCCAACCCATCTGTACCCGATAGCTACCCGACGACTAAACTTTCGGAAGAGATCATGAATACCTTGGGTTCATAACAAATTTTCTGAGATCTAGAACAACACAAACTGGGTAGAAACCAAAGAGTGTTCTTTATAGGACCAGAACTACATACTAATGAACCTTTATTTGCTGGTTCCACACTAAACTCAGCCACTCCGGCGCCCTCGTTAGAGTTCTCAGGGCGTGCTAAGTGGCTGAATTTGTAACGTACCGACACGGATGGATTGACTTCGCTCCCGAAGAACGTAATTTGTTGTTTGGGCACTGTGGCATTGAATCCTTCAACGCACCCATTTTTTCATATAAGTAGACTCACTCGGCGACGGTCACGACCCATCGCCCACAATCCTCAGTTCACCATGCAGTACCTGACTTTTGCAATCGCCTCTGCTTTCGCTCTCGCTTTTGGTGCTTCTGCTCAAATGCCAAACGTCCCTCAGTGCTTGATGAAGTGCTTTGACGACTCTGCGAAGACCGCTGGCTGTAGCAGCAGGTGAGTTATTTTGAATCATATATCCATTAAATAGATGTTAACTACATGTAGTATGGATTTGCAGTGTGTATGCACCAACGAAGAATTCACCAAGGCTGCGATAACATGTGTTTTAATGCAATGCAACGCTGAGGAGCAAAATACCGCATCAACCTTGAGCCAACAGTTCTGTGGTTCACGTAAGCCATCACTCTGTATGCCCTGATTTTATCTCTAATGGTGTCACATGTAGTTGCAGGCAATTCCACCTCCACTGTTTCAGGCACCGCGACAGGAACTAGCACGTCGGCGCCGGCAGCCAGTAGTAGCGCTGGTTCCGGCACGAACGCCGGGTTTGTTGAGAGTGCAAACGTGGGACTGCTGGTTGCAGGCTTAGGAATGACTTTATTTTCTTTGTAAAAAGTCTGTATCGATTTGTCTTTCGTTCAGATACCCTACGCGTACATACCTTTGGCGTATGATCCTGTTGTGTTGCTCGACTACTTCTGATAGATAGCTTCGGATTTAATGCGATATTGATGTCTCGCCTACCGTCAAATCAGCTACATTTAAAATTCGGTGTAAATCCTCTACTGATTTAAAGCAGAGGATGGGAGTTTATTACTCTCCCAAACCGCTAACGCCGGTCAGAGTAGCTAATGATGCTTGGCGTATAGTGACACTGTGTACTGACTAAAACTCTACACAAGGTCCAAAAGATTCCGATCGAATTTATGCTTATTGACCTCTGACTGATCCGCTCGGTAGTATCTACCAGGCTACTACTGTGTTTTATACTTTGCGTTATCTATAGATTCGGGTGTCTATCAAATTCCACGAGAACTTAGCGATAGGATGGCTAAGCTAAGGTTAGCTTTAACTCTTACGGGAAGGTATTGGTACCTGGCTTTATCTTCGTCTCTCTTTCTACCATTCCGACCAATACACCAAATTGGCCGGTAGTTATTATGTATTATTGCTTGATATCAAGTTAATTACATCCTAGCATGTGTGCGAATGCACGTAATTGCTCTGGCGCTTGGTATCGGCCCCCATATACTCTGTGTTTTGGGTCCTTTTCCTCAACTGGCTTTGCTATTATCGCTACCACTGAGCTTTTTGCGTCTCTTGGGGTACTCTGACAAAATGTATTTGTGTTTGAATAATATCATTAATTAAAATCTGATCATGTTTTACCACGTGCGTGTACTCAACAGCACTTGGATTTAGTGAACTATAGCCATGTCCCTCTACTACAAGTCCCATAGTGGCGCTTATATTTGAGGGGTTTTAACCTGGGCCCATCGCAGCAAAGTTTGTTCTAGTGCGCACAATCTAGTGGAATGAACGTATGTGCGTTTTTATTCATACTTCCAATAAAGATTACGAATATTAAATACCAACTGGGGACAGTTGTCTGGCTAGATGAGCTATGTTACATCCTAACTGAATGATGCTTTGCGGAGAGGCCATGCTTGGATGTGTTAAAACCAATTACTCCAACCCCAAGGCGCAACCACCCTACAGGTAACGCCACCTCACACATGTGTGTAGTTATACGCTTCTCTAACTGGGCGAAATATGTAGTAGCGCCATAGATCCAGAAACAATGTCTTGAACCTTAATCATGCCAGAAAAGAGCAAATCACTGCGTCATTGATGAGGCGAAGTGGAGTGAACAAAGCTTTCTATATGAAGCGGAGCGCCATGAAGTTAGCTTAAGGAAAATATAACAAACATGTTGAGGTTTTGAGCTAAATCCTTAACGGGGTCGGCTTGGAGTTCAAGATTCGTCATAGCCAAAGTGGGTCATTGTGTGTAGGCTACTCCAACAAACTTAAAGACAGGATGTAGTTTTGTTCAAGCAGAGACAGTGTAGTGCATGACAAGCAAGAACCAAAGCAATTGATTTCTAAAGGGGTATCATCACATTGGTTAACCGCAGCTATTGCAACCAGGGCTCGAGGCTCGTAAATTAGGCGCCCACTACTGGCATGAGCAAGGGCGCTGATGCTGTGATCGACTTTCTACGGCGATTGGAGCAAAAGTGTCAAAAGTTATGGTGCCGGATTATGGCAATGAACCACTTGCGCCGCACAGTGATGTTGGCTGTGCTTCCTTTCCATTTTCGGACGCAAATCCCGAGTACGACTCGGACAGTGTGACGTCGTATTCAGTGCCACCCTGGTATAAAGCAACGAGGTCTCAGATAACGAATGTTCTCACCTCACTTTATTCGCGCATCTTGCAATGTCAGACAACACCCAAACGGCGTGGGTTTCTCGCCCTGTCGGCGGTATACCAGTTTCTGCCGATTTGGCTCCATCGATTGTATTCGCAGTACTATACGCGCTCCTACTTCCCAACATTATCTACAACTTCTTCTTCCGTAAACCGCGCGCATGGAATGCCATCCAAATTGGAACACTACTATTTGCGGTAGAACGCATAGCATGGTGTATTATACGGGCCGTCCAGGCCTCCCATCCAGCAAACAGGGCATCGGGAGGACAAATGAATTATATACAAGCAACTGTCGGGCTGGGTTTCATAGGGGTGAGTCAATCAATTGTTATGTACATGGTAAATACTCAGCTCAACGGTACGTGCTACCTAGATATCCAGTGATGCAATTAAACTTCTTCGTTGCCTACTGGTCAACACCACCCTCCCCGAGAAAGGCGCTTCGAAAGACCGCCGCACCCCAAGGCGATACTATAGATATTCTTGCTATGTCTTCGAGCTAGCCTTTCTTGCATCGACTATCCCTGGAATAGTAGCCAGCAGCAGTTACAGTGCTGCGCGGTTTGACCAGGCGCGAGCTGACGCGAACCTGAGTCTCTTGTAAGCTTAAGGCAATCACGTTTGATACGCGGTACTGACAAGTATTCAATAGAAACGCTAGTGCTAGCATAGTGCTTGCCTTCCAAGTAATCACCATTGTTGTATCTTTATTGGCAGCCTTCAAGGTGAAAGAAATTGATCGTACGAGATGCTTCGAGCTCGTGGCCTTGACATTACTTCTTGTAAGTGGGCAGCTTTTCAAAGCTACCAAAGGCTATGATTACTGATACATTACTATCAGATTCCAGTCCCAATCTACCGACTCTGCGTGATCCATATTCGCACAATCAACGTCTTTGAGCCCCTCTCCACCTCGGCCCGAGCGGTATTTTATATCATCCACCTTGTCCCAGAGTGGCTGTGTGTGAGCGTCTTGTTGAGCACTAACGTGCGCGAGAGATTCCGCACAGGTCGCTGGGGTGACTACGAGATGTCCGAGACACCCCGTGACAAACGGCTAGAGAAGTCTGCAGCCGAGGATGGTTCGACTGAGGGTCAACTTGATGCATCACAGGCTGTTTAGCGCAGACCGATCCCCTCTAGTCTTATCCATTCCGTCCTAAATTATTCTGTCCTGTGCTTTGTATTGCCCAAATTTTTATATAAAGTCCCGCTGCTTCACTTGTTCCTTCGTCTAGCTGTAGAACTGTAATTCAGTAGGTGCTATGATAATAGTTAATGACATGTGTGTTTTTATGTGTATGGCTGTTGTTTCCATGTGGCTCTCAAATACGTACAAACAGCAGGCATATACCTTGGTCACACAAAGTAGCGCCTTATCTCGCTACCCTAAGTATATCGTGATTTCAACTTAGTTTAAATACAACCGTTACATGTATTAAAGAAGACAGCGAATCGACGTAACCAAGTTTCACGAGCATTTAACGATCAATCAGGCTGAATCAATTAGCTCCTTGTAAACGTTGGACCGAGGTTTGATTGAGCATTCAAACGGTTCGATGTAGCTGTATTATCCAATATCAGCACAAGCAAATTATGCCAAGCATATTTTACTGACCTCACGATAGCATTAAAAGTCGCCTTCACCTTTGGCATCTCTTCTTCCCCAGTGACAGGGTTGGTTTTAGGTCTAATGTTGAATGTCGCCAGCAGCGAGGCGAACATGATGAACAATGAGGCTTCAGCATAATGATTACCTGGACAGGATCTGGGGATGATTTAATTGGCTTGTGTTAGATCAAATGCCTGGTGGTCACACTTACCGGCGCCCAAATCCAAACACAGGCGCCCTTGGAGTATTAGGATCCAGAAATCTAGTAGGATCAAATCGTTCTGGAGACGCATATACTGACTCGTCACGGGTCATGGCCCTAAATTAGTGTCAACAAGTTTGCCTGATTATTGACGTAGTTCAAATATTCAACCAACCATATATTGGTGATCCTAACATTTTCATACTTGTTATTACTTGTAATGAGGAGTGTCGAGCCGCACAAAGCACCACTCACATAATTGATGCTTTGGGAATGAAGTAACCTCGATATTCATCATCTTCAGTTGAGGCATGCGGGAAACCTGAGATATGCGCTTTTAGGTTTAGTAGTTTGGATAGAGCATTGATCACTTACCTAGTGGAACGGGAGGTTGCCAACGCAAGACTTCTTGCACAATGGCTTGGACATATGGCATCAAATCTCTATCAGAAATTTTTGGCAGTCGTTCAGAATTGGTCACTCTGTCGATTTCTTCCTGAGCTCGGGCTTGGATCTCCGGATGTTGTACCATAAGAAGAACGAACCACATGAGCGTAGTGTGTGTCTAGTCACGATAAAATAAGCAACCAACACGGACAGTGCTAGGTTCACTTACAGTATCTGCTGCCGCTAGTAGTTGCTTGACGTCAAGCCCAGCCAAATTCAGCGTGTAGTCCCCGATTACTTACCGCTGAAGATTGTCGAAGTAGCCCACAAGAGATGATCTTCTTCCTCGGCGCGGTCTAATTGTGGATTACTTTCAATGGATGCCAAGTGTACCTTAACCATGGAATGGGTTGCAGAACCAGACGCCTGATAGGTTTTTAGCCCTCAGGTAACCAAGCGAGTTCTATCGCACAGGCTCACTTACAATCTGGGCTTTTGTCCAATTATATGGCATCACACTGATACGATCCTTAAGCCTCCTCCACTCTTTGAGGTTTCTTTTCCATTGAGTACCAGGGAGCCATTCAGGCACGTATTTGAGCCACGGAAGAAAATTGACCATAAAATCTATATGGGTATGTGTGTGGGCATAGATACAAATATTATCACAGGAGAATTCCAACTCACTTCCAGGGATGGCTGCGAATGTGAAGTTCTCGATTGCGGTAACGTTGTCTCGAACGAGGCGGTCGTCGATGCCCTCCACGGTATAGCCATAAACGGTAAGTAGGATCTCACCCGCAACGGTTCTGAATAACCAGAGTATGTATCAGTTGTAGGTAGTACTCAGCCACCTGAAGAGCTACTGTTAACTTACCGACGTATTTCATTTCCAAATTCCTTCGGATCTACGGCTAACCTTTTAAGCATGGCATAAGTCTCTTTCTCGAACAGTTCAAAATTATGCGCGTTGGCAGACGGTTTAAGTAATTCATGGGTTATTCGTCTTTGTTTCTTCCACCGGGGTCCGTAGGGGGCTGAGCCAGTGTTGTTTCCCCAATCGAACCTGGGTATACAGAAAAGGGTGTGTTTAGCTACCACACCGCAGGTGTCTGCACTCTTACAAGTCAGGGTCGGAGATGACTCGGAGTTGAGGACGGTCTGAGTATATCCTTGACCGCCGGTCTAGTAGGTCCGTTGCTGTTTCCACTGAGTCCAAGACAACGATAGTCTGCCCAGCTGCGGTCAACGATATTATATCACCTATATCTTGTGCTCAACAAGGTGTACATATACCAAATGACGTACTTACTGTGCAACTCTTTGCACCATTTATTGTACACAAGGTGTTCCCGTTCGTTCGGCAGTACAAGTGCATGTCCGATGAACGGATAAGATCCAGAAGGAGAGGGAGGCAGTCGCCCTTTTGCCCCTCGAGTTTTGTGGTAGATATACCAACTAGAGCCAATGGCTGTAGCGACCAATCCGATTTCAGAGTAAGACAACATTTCAGTATTAGGGGGGCCTAGAAGAAAATCTTCGAGCCCTTGGGTTGAAATGCATTTATACCCATATTATTAGAAGCTTAGAGTGCTTCGGAGATATGTATGCATGCAATGTGTGGTGCTTCGTGAAGTGATGGCAACACTAGTGTTCGGAACTTGAATTTGGTACCTGCACCTGGAGCGGTTGATTGGATATTCCCCCAGTATTATACAGCATCACCCGAAAGCAAATGTAATAGACAATTACCTAAAGCGCTTTCTCTTCCCACACTCTTGCCTTATAACTTAGATGGGGGTACACGGTCTCACCACATTCCTTCGAGAAAACCGGCGCGTGTTGTCCAAACAGGAGACATTCTCAAATACACCGGGTATTAGCACAAGGCCGCTTGTAATTGATGGTTGGTCGTAAGTCCTTTCTGTCCATTTCAACGACCAGCCACCTAAAACAAAAACTAGGTTGATTTTTGCTCTCTATAATGACTCAGGGCTTCCTTGGGCGTATGGGGGAGAATATGAAGGATTTGCCACGTTAGTAAAGAATTTGGCAAGTGCTTGGATTGCAGTCGGGTTGGAGCCCTATTTCGTCTTCGACGGTAAGCACCCCGCCACAATCCTTGTCATCATTTCATACCGATAAACGAGAATCAGGTCCTGTACCGCTTGCCAAGACTCCGACAACTCTTAAACGATATACCGAATCTGGAATTCAAAACTCAAATATCTTCTTTCGTACCTCTGCCTCTGCAAGATCGACACCCAGCTTCCTAGCTTCGACGCGTATCATACCACCTCTCTTACTCGAGACATGTCTTTCTGCTTTGCGCGCACTTGCAGCCTCAAAGGAACATGTTTCTCTACGACCTCATATCCTCATGGCGGATGGAGAAGCCGATCCATACTGCGTATCTCTTGCTGGAAAGTTAGAAAACGGTCTGGTATTAGGGCTGGACTCGGACTTTGCGGTGTTAAGTGTTGAAGGATACGGTGGATACATTCCTCTCGACGAAATGACCTGGTCCTCTACCTCGGATGATATTCCAATAGCTCAGCCAGAAGAGGACAGCGACGGATTTACAGCCGTCCAAACCAAACAACGTCCCAAACGCAAACCGAGCGGCCTCATCCCACCCGCTTCTACTGGCGAACTAAGCCTAAGTGTAGCAGTTTATCACCCCCAAAGTCTTGCATCCTTCCTTAGTCTTCCATCGGCTCTTCTACCACTCTTCAGTGCCCTGGTGGGAAACGACTTTTCCAACCCTCAGAACACAAGAAAGTTCTTCGAGCACCGGTCCAGTCCTATAGAACGGATATGGAAAGTTGCTCGCTCCGTTTCTGCTGCAATAAAGAAATCAAATAGTGGGGTGAAGGAAGGGGGAGATGCAGTGCTCGATGTTATTCAGACGGCCGTGTCACACTTGCTTATTCGTCCGGATACAGTCGCAAGTGGGGAGATGGAAACAATCGTAGACCAGACGGTCGAGGCCGCTTTGGAGTGTACTATTCCTGCTCCTTCGCCTTTGCCCGCTTCTTATTGTGCGGTTCATGCGGAAGGCGAATGCCCACTCTCTTCCTTGTCCCCCGAACTACTGAGCGCGTATAGGGAGGGAAACATTCATCCTCGATTAGTGAATGCCATCACAACGGGAATAGTATTCCCCAAACTCTTTCTCGAGGATCCGGAGCAAAAGGCTTGCGGCGCTGTGTGCAAGACAATATGGGACTGGATATGGGCGGTTTTCACTGCCGGGGGTCATATATGCTTCCCAGCTACCGAGGACTCCGGTTCTACAATTGGTGGGACCGAATCTAGGGCTGATGATGATTCAGAATTGATCAGCGTTGTCGAGGAATTCACCGCCACGGATCCATCAGTTTCTTCCGAGTCCGATGGCCTGGCGTCCGAGTTGAAGGAGAGACTCAAGGGGTTGGTTTTAGGCGAGAACGCTTCGGCTTCTACTCCTAGCCCCGAGATAAAGTCCATTGTGCAGTATGCGAGGAGGGGATTGAAACTCGTTCCTGAACCTATTCATCTGCCTATATTTTCTGACTTCCAACGTCGGGTGGTGCACAGGACTGGATCGAGAAAGAGCGGATTTCTGTCTTTCTTCGAGGTACTCGGAGCCATACTCCGATGATTATCGAAGCTTTCGAAAAGGGCGATATAAAAGTCGAAAAGCTACTCTGGATCTGTGTCATTCGATGCGTTGTACAGTCTTCGCCTTCCTTGGGTGGAAATTCGGCCGCACCCGCCGTAGTGGGGAAATGGCGAAAATCAGAAGCCCGATCATTCATCGGCTCTCTTTCATTCGAGCCCGAGCCCGACTCCCCATTTCCCCCTCTGGATACACGAACCATCCAACGCACTGCTCAGCTCTTGTACACTTTTGATGCAAGCGCGAGATTAGCCGAAGTACTGTACCTGTTTGGTGGGGAGGTTGGGAAGGCTGTGAGGATGTTCAGTGGTAGGGCTGCCCATTCTCAGCCCCAGGAGCGGGTAGACGAGAAAGCATGGGAGCTGGTATGTGATGAGATTGAAGAGGATGTTTGGGCGCATGAGCCCGATAAGATCAAGCAGAAAGCAAAGAAGAAAGCAAAGGCTGGTGGTAGACCTGCTCCTGCTAGTGGAAAGAGTATGGGATTTAATGTTCTGGCATCCTTAGGAAGTGAATGATGGACTGATGATATAATACCCTTGTATATGCGATTAATTGAAACATCAGACAATTGATTCATCAGAATATTGTTAAACCAATACACGCGTAACCATTACAAGCCTACCACCAAATGCGGGGGTATAGCGCTCACATCTATACAAACGGTAAAAGACATCTGTCCCGATCGGAAATTTACACGTCATTAGCTCATTTTGGCGCTTATTTATTCTATAAAGAGGCATGACGTCAGCATTCTGTGAGGTCGAGGGTGCGGGCGAGAACTATGTTTAAACTTGCCTGAGATAAGGGCGAGAATCATGCTAGAAAGGCAAATATCGCTGTCAGTATTGTCAGGCACGTGGTGGATAGAAAGATGACGCACCGGTAGAGGTAGTAGAAGAAGGATAAAAGGTAAAACCCAAGTTTAATGAATGATTCTTTTTTGTGCTGTGAAAGCGTGCGGAATATTTCTGTCGCGTCGTATGTATGAGAGTTTTGTCGCACTCTAAAGTGGAATCGTAATTTATCAGTGAAATTGTCCAGGAACAATCCATTGCTGGGGCATACTTATTGACGTTGAAAGCCACGAGTGGTAAGTTGAGTAGCAGTGCGATCCATTGAAACGATACGAGAAAGAGGAATGTAAGGAAGGCGTGTGCACCCATTTCAGGGAGGACAAACTATGTCATAAGAATAATAATTAGTATCCAATTATATCATATAATATAGATCACGCACAGCGTTAAGCTTATTGCACAAATCAATAGGGTTAATATAATCGCACTCCAGATCGGAGAACATAATGATCTATCCATAGATTCAGCATAAATTTTGGACAAAATATGCACCAATGGGACATACGAAAAAGACCATCGTGAAAAGAAGCCCGGCGGCCATGAGAACCGCGAACAAGAACAGCCATCCTGTAGCCACATCAGATACACCCAATTAAACCTGACCATAGTCCACGTACCTGCGCCAATCATGGTGGTCGTATGTGGTAGAAGACAAGAGTGTGGGATCAGGTCACGTGAAGCTTGGTCATCACTGATCAAAATTAAAATATATTTGCTGGAAATCAGTCGTCTGCCACCGTCTCCGATCTCTACTTCCCTCCTCCCATCTACTGTACGATGTTTCTTCGAAGGCTTCCTAAAGGAGCTTCACGGCGCTTTTCTGCCGTTGCGACAGCAAAAGTAACTGTTGGGCCCCGGTACGATACCCAACAGGCTCCTCAAGCCGTCCAATCGCACCAGAACAAGCAGATCCGACGCATGGAAGAGATCCGGGCTCAACCGTTGACTCTCTTGCCAACACCTTTACCTGATGATATGCCTCAGAATGAGCAATTCTTCCCTAGCTCCAAAAAACAACAGTCTCTGGCAGTTATCGCTGCTTGTCTGAGGGATCTCTACGATGTTCCCCGAGCTGAAGAGATTTTTAATCGACTAAGAGAAGAAGCAGAAACAGGCGCAAGTGTCATGACTATCGATACTTATAACGCAATGTTGCTTGCATATGCCCAGCTTCAGGCCGAAGGAACGCAGTTGGTGGAACCGATACGTGCCCAGTGGGCAGAGAAACTATGGAGCCTCTGGCAGATAATAGTAGAAGAAAAAGATCGGGTGGCATTGAATGCTACATCGATAGCTATCGCATTCCTGGCACATATCAGGTCGGCTCCCACAAATTTCTTATGCTAACCGGCCCTTGAACTTTATTTCATCAGAGCTCCAAACGATGAATATCACCCTTCTCCAGCCGAACTCCTTGAAATAACCTTTAACAAGAAATTTTCTGTCATGTTCTTTCCTCTCCTGTTCTATTATCGGACGTAGACCATGAAGCTGTTCGTCAAGTGATCCGGCAGACGGCAGATGAGTTCCAGCACTGTGATGTGTTGGAGTCACTGAAGAGCTACGATCAATTTGTTCCCAACCGCGGACCTGCGACAGGAAGAACTTTATTTCATCAGAGCTCCAAACGATGAATATCACCCTTCTCCAGCCGAACTCCTTGAAATAACCTTTAACAAGAAATTTTCTGTCCCTGATGTTCTTTCCTCTCCTGTTCTATTATCGGACGTAGACCATGAAGCTGTTCGTCAAGTGATCCGGCAGACGGCAGATGAGTTCCAGCACTGTGATGTGTTGGAGTCACTGAAGAGCTACGATCAATTTGTTCCCAACCGCGGACCTGCGACAGGAAGAACGAACATAATGGTTCCCGAAGCTCGGCCCGTACAGGTTTCCAAGGTGCGCCACTTTTTCCTTTGAGTTTAGGACGCATGTATTCATGCCTGGTTGGATTTCACAGCCTAACTCCGATGGAACGATTTCAAGCGATCTGCCGTATAATCTCCGATCGCTCCGAACCAACCTTGAGACCGTCCAAAGCTCACCTGAAGCAGCTCTTTGGGCCCGTCAACTCGAACTGGAGACGTCGGCTTATGATACTACAATGGAGAGACTTCGACATGAAATGGAAGAATTGGAAAAGTTGGAACTGGGAGGTGAGTGCCAGGTCTGAATCTCGTTTCGCATCGTGGCTAACAACATGACAGCGGCATCAAAACTGAAAAATCCTACGCTTCAGCAGTGGATGTATCAATGGCTCCAGGCCACAGAAACTAGGCTCGAAGACGACATCAAAGCTTTAACAAACAAAGAGAAGACGACCAAGCCCTCTGCCAGTCCGTTCCTACCTCCTCCCCTCTTTGCTTATCAACTAATTTATTTGATAGATAATCCACTAGAATCCCCACTCTCACCCTTCCTCCGCCTTCTCGACACCTCCAAACTAGCCATGATCACAATCCTCGAACTAATGCGCCTTCATGGAACGGGCGGTGTCTCGGAGGGAATGAAAACCTCTCGGGCGCTTATTGCCGTTGGAAGGGCGGTTGAGACTGAGTGTCTTGCGGTATGGAGCAAGAAGCGGGGAGTCAAGCTTGGTGACGTCGTATCAGCTCCGAGAAGTATGAAGACCAGAAAGGGCAAACCACCCAAAGCCAAACCTGAAGTTATCGAGATTATCGAAGAAGAGAGAACAGGAACTTCAAGGGCCTCAGAAAATCCGGAACAACTGGCAGAAGCTGTGGTCGATACTGAGTCACCTATCGTTGCCAATATGGAAAGCAGCATGCCAGAATGGACCCAAGTTGTTCGGGTCCGAGTTGGAAGTTTCCTGGTAGACTCGGTCATGAACTCCGCATACATCAAGAGAAACGGTACGAACGAGAGCGGTGAAAATCTGTAAGCCCCGTTTTCTCTTCGATTAATGTCTGTTTAACGTTTGAAATGATTTAGCTGCGAAGAACAACCAGCGTTCATGCACTCTTACGAATACGTTCGCGGAAAAAAGCTAGGGGTTATCAAACTCAACCCCGTAGTGGGCGAAAAAATGGCCCGAGACCCAATTAGGGAGACTTTGCATCCCCGACACTTGCCGATGCTCGTCAAGCCACAACCATGGGAGGACTATGACAAAGGAGGATATCTTAAACTGCGCTGTGAGCTTCACGCTTTCCATCGCTAAACCCACTACTAAATTGTAGAAAAGCGACCGTAATGCGGATTAAGGATTCTCCCGAGCAGTTATCCTACCTCAAACATGCATCCGCTGCCGGTCATGTAGACTTTGTATATGAGTGTCTGGATGCACTCGGAGAGACCCCATGGAGGATCAACGACAAGATCTTGAACGTTGTTTTACAAGTCTGGAACGAGGGTAAAGGCATGGCCGGAATTCCCCCTATCCAGTAAGTTACCCTTCCCACTGGAATCGCATTTTCTTTGCTTACTGGGACATGGGTTGAAAGACTAGATATCGAAGAGCCCCCAAAACCAGAAGAGGACGACCCCCGAGCACGAGCGACGTATCTACTCAAGTTGAAGTCGATTCTGACGGACAAGAGGAACAACCACGGAGAGAGGTGTAACGTGAACTATAAGCTCGAGGTGGCCAGAGCTGTGGGTTCCATTCACTCTCTCGCCTGCAGCGTTCAAACTAACTTGAACAGTTTGTGAACGACGAATTCTACATGCCTCACAACCTCGACTTCCGAGGCCGAGCCTACCCGATCCCACCGCATCTGAACCATATCGGAGACGATCTTTGTCGTGGGCTACTGCTGTTCGCTGAACGTCGACCGCTGGGTGAACGTGGGTTGCGGTGGTTGAAGATTCACCTTGCGAATGTGTTTGGATACGACAAGGCAAGCTTTGACGAACGTGTGTTATTTGTAGAGAAGCACTTGGAGGAATTAGAGATAGTGCCGAGAATCCTTTGAACGTGAGTTGTGTCGCCTTTTGCTCAAAGTACTAAACTAATACACTGAGTACAGGGAAAACAATGGTGGCTCAAAGCAGATGACCCGTGGCAATGCTTATCAACGTGCATGGAGCTCACCGAAGCGCTCAAAGGTCCGGTCCCAGAACTCTACCGATCCAATTTACCTGTACATCAAGACGGAACTTGCAATGGTCTGCAGCACTACGCTGCACTTGGAGGAGACGCCGCTGGTGCACAACATGTCAACCTTGAACAGGGTGATCGACCGGCAGATGTGTATTCCCATGTCGCGAGAATGGTCGACGTAGTTGTTGATGAAGACGCTGCACTGGGGATCCCGGAAGCGAAGGTCGTACAGGGCAAGATTGCGAGAAAGGTTGTGAAGCAAACTGTAAGTGATTGTTATTTATCTATTTTATGAGTCTTGTAAATTGATTAGGTGGCCTGGAATAGGTGATGACGACTGTTTATGGGGTCACGTTTATCGGGGCTCGAGACCAGATTGAAAAACAACTCAGGGACATAGTAGGCCTGTCCCGGGAAGAATCGTGGCCTGTCGCTGCATATTTGGCTAAGCGGGTGTGTTAAGATACTGTTATCGACGGCTCCTTACTGAAAGAACTCAGGTTCTCGGTGCCATCGGTGATCTTTTCAGTGGCGCATCCCAGATCCAAAACTGGCTGAGCATTAGTGCCCGATTAATCGCCAAGTCCATCCCCTCTGATCGCATGCCCACCGTCTTATCTGCTACGCCTCGTGAGGCCGCGCGGGAACGCATGACGTCTGTCATTTGGACAACTGCGCTTGGATTGCCTATTGTTCAGCCATACCGCAAGGCCAAGAAGAAGCAGATCTTGACTGCACTCCAAAGCGTATTCATTTCGGACCCCAATCTTCCTACCCAGGTCGATCCGGTCAAGCAGAGCGCTGCTTTCCCTCCAAACTTTGTACATAGTTTGGATGCGACTCATATGATGTTGACTGCACTTGAATGCCGGGTGAGTATATGCACTTTTGGAAACTAGCAGCCGTACCTAATGCTATAGGCATCGTCCATCACCTTTGCGTCTGTTCACGACTCTTACTGGACACATGCATCGACCGTAGATGATATGTCTGCTATCATCCGGGACACATTTATTGCACTCCATAGCTCGAATATTCTGCAAAAGCTTCGAGAAGAGTTCCTTGATCGCTATAAGGAATATCGCGTACCCCTTTCTACCCTCACCGACCGTGAACTCTGCTCGATTCTTCCCTCACTTGTTGACCCCGCACGAGAATCTACTCCGCCACCCAAACTACTTAGCCTCATCCTCGCTCTTGTTCAACGCTCCAACTCGCGGTACGCCAAAGAGGACGCGACAAAAAAAGCTATTGCGGCCGCGAAGGAGATGCTGAGCAACGCGGAATTAGAGGCCGGTAAAGATACCGTCGAGAATGCTGTTGAAATGCCAGAAACAGAAGAAGCTGAAGTCGAATCGATCGAAGATACAATCGAAGACTTTATCGAAGGGTTAGATGAATCGGAGAAACCCAAAAAACGAAAGGCATCGATCAAGGTCAAGGGGCGTGTTGTCGCTGGAAAACTGGATCCTGATCTGCAATATATCCTGTTGACGGATATATTGCCTGTCCTACCTGAAAAGGGTGACTTTGATGTCGCCAGAATTAAGGAGTCGCAGTACTTCTTCTCGTAGATTGCTCGGGGATGTTGTGTATGATTTGGTTGTTATTATAGCGTTTTTCCTGTATTCTTGTTTTTGCCCGTATGATATTTCTGTCTGTGCACCATTATCACAAACCTTCATGTATACACCACTCAAATCTGGCGGAATTTTAATGAATTGAACAATTCAAGGCTACTAAGTCGACTACTACAAAAGGAGGGGATAAAGGCAGAGACTCAAGATGTCAATAACTAGATAAATACTCTATCGAACAAACCAAGTTTTGGCAGCCCCGAAATGTTCATATATATCACTATTCGAACCCCACATCAGCAGAGGCATATAAAAAGGCGCTGTCTTCTGGAAGATCTTGTAGTAGTACGAGTCGGTAGGGTGGTAAGGTTTTGTTCCCTCTCCTGGCGAATTGCTTCGAATTCCGATAAGTCGACTTTAGTCGCTGGGCGGTAAATCTGGCGATCTCGAGTGTAAAGCTTCCATGTTATGTACAAGCCTAAAGGTTTTGATTAATCACTAAGGGTAAGTCTTTAATCCGCCTACTTACCCAAAAATACGAATATATTGACATAATTGCTCAAGAAATCAGCTACGGAAAACTGGCCAGTCAAGAACACCCTGAATCCTATTGTGTATATTAGCATGTTGCCACTGATCACATGGTTTCGTCTACTTACCACTGAAAAACGTAATTAATATGACCATCACCAGCGCAAACCATGCAGTAAATGGTTGGAATGGTGCCCTATAGGGTAAGTCTACTCCAAAAATCAACGTCGGCAATCTGACCTCATGGAGTGGGCTCAACTTACCGTCGCGCGTGTATCCCTGAGCCTTTATCGCAGCGTAAAATCGTAGGTAACCGATACACAATATAATCCAGCTCACGAGCCCGGCAACCGCAGATAGGTTGATGAGCCATAATAAGACCTTCATGGACTTCTCGGTTACACTCAAGTAGCCAAGAGCGCCAAAAGCAGATGAGCACATAACGGCAACCCATGGGTTACTGGAGATTTTGACAATTAGTTACTTTTAGACACCGATAAGTGGATGAACATACCCCAGACGATTCGTTCGCGAGAAAATAACCGGAGCATTTCCATCCTCGGCCAATCCTATCAAAGAGCGCGATGCGATGAAGATACAAGATACACCCTGTATCCTAACTGTGATCAGTGACGTTCAAGGAGCGCTTAAATTTGATTACCGAGCTGAAAGCGGAACTCAGTACCACCGCATTTACAATATCAGGCAAAACTCGTATCCTTGCTCGGTGCATGGCAATAACAAATGGACTTTGAGCGGCTGTACCGTCTCCACCCAAAAGCAAAGGTTCCGTTGAGGGGAGCAGGAGGCCGATCATGAATACCGACGAAATGTAAACAGTACAACCGAGAGAAGGTCTTGTTGACGGCCTTTGGGATTGCCACGCGTGGATTCTTGGTCTCACACCCTGCATGGCTACAACCTGAATATTGCCGTAGGCTGTATGCATCACGAAGAGTGAGAAACTGCTCATTCAGAAGGGCCGGGATACTTACCAAATGCGGCATTGATCAAGGTGGACCAAACCGCGAGAAAACTTCCCCCAGCTACCTCCTATAGTTTGGCCCTCACTGAGCGCAAGCTTAGATAGCCACTTTAGCTTCCAGTACTTCGATAGCGGGTGCGGATACAACTCACCTGCCTGAATGGGCCAGGATCTCTCCAGTATCTGAAGAAACTATCTTGAGTATCCGGCATTCTGAATTAGAGGCCGCGTTGAGCGTACCTGAATCCTATGCTCTCATGTGTTGGGCCTCCCCCAGCGGTTATGACAAGGCCAACAAGAAGAAGAACCACAATGAGCGTAATCTGAGTATTGAATCGAGTTGACAATCAATCGGATTAAAGTAAACGGCTATTGCTACTTACTTTGAGCAAGGCGAACCCAAATTCGACCTAGGATAGCACCCAATGAACATGTGTTCGGTAGCTCATTTTTTAGTATCTTACCTCTCCATAGACCCGCACTGGTCCCAAATTAATCAGACCATTGGGACACTAAAAGTTACGCAGTAAGTTAATGTCGTAGGGCTCGTGGCGAAATCCGGTCCTACCCAATATGCAGGTTGCTACGAGCTCTACCACGGCAGTAATCGCCATAGAATACCAGAAATTCCACCCCGTCACGGCTCCGAGCACTAGAGTGATGTTAGAATGTAGTTAGCCGCATTAACGAATAAACATATGCACCTGGGTCGACAAACTATCCCAAATCATTCTAGTTAATTCAAATGATCGCCTTCGATTATGCATTCAGCCTACCTTGGTTGTATGACGGACAAATCCTCCTGATACAGGAGAGCTGAAACCCCAATCGGTAAGCCATGCACCCACCAAATATTGGAGTTCAGCTTACAACGCAGACATTTCAGAGGCCGTGTAAGCAACTGAAACCAGGGTCGCTTCATTAATAGACTCTCCCGAAAGATCGCGGTGGCCACTTACCCGCTGCGGTAATCAGCCCCATCTTCGATGGCAATACGTCAGACCTCTTCGTAGTCTCGATAAGTGCTGCTACCTACCACAGTATATCCCAGGAAGGCTCCAAGTGGACCTGCCTCTGCCAAAGCTTTGCCTGAGGATAGGAATAATCCCGTGCCTATATATGCTATGGTCAGCTACCCGCTTACAAGGCCTCGCATGCTTCCACAAAAACTTGCCGATTGTGCCCGCTAGCGCAAACCTTGAATGTGTTGCAGCTTCAGTTTTCATGCTTCTTGAGATAAATTTTTATGGACCCACATATGAATATGCCTCTGCTTCAGCCCTCGGCGCACATCGGCCAGGCGTTCAGGATGAGCCCAAGGAACGTCATTCGAGTAGATCGAGTTTCGCTCTATATCTTTGTCAGGTAGTTTTGAGGGTGTTTGAGGTGTCTGATCCATTGGTTGCTGGCCAGAGCTCCTAGTTGACGAGGCGTCGGGAGTGACATACCCTTGCTCGAGAATCGGTAGGCTCGAATTCATCCTAATTTGGACAGGGGGGCGGTAGCTTGACAGACCCACCCAGCTTTCGTTATTTATATCCAACTAGTGAGAACGGTCATCTTCAGCAAGTTCGCGAGCGGTTGTGGCTCGGCTATTAAACAACACTCACCACTGTGGACAAATTAAACTTCTCGGCGACCTATCTCTTCAGCCCTGCCTACCAGTTTAAACAAGGGAGGAGCAAAAGATCTCGATTAGAAGGGAGTAAATCGACCGCCGGTCCCTGGGAACCCTCTTACTACAAGGATGGGAAAGTAACCAGATTGTATAGACGTGAGAAAGGCGCCTGTATTTGAGATTTTGTCTAGGTTTGATACGACCCTAGGAGTGTGATGGTAGTATCGGGGTAAACGCGCCTTACACATAACCCATATTAAGTTCCATTCAAACCTTCATAGGGTTTCCGATGTGCGAATCGGGCTTCTACCACTATGCCATCAACTTCGAGGGTCCAAAAGCATGAGTTGCTGAAAAATGTGGGATATCCGGTTTGCGCCGATGGCCGGTGGGGTGCAGAGACTATTAAAGTGGCATAGTCATCTGATTGTGCTAATGATGGTACAAAAGAAAAGGGCCTCGATGGAGAAATACATCAAAGAGTTGTCAGTACATAAATAACAACATGTGGGTGCAAGATCTTGCGTCATTACAATGGCAGGAAAGACGGTGTCTTGGTCCGAATAAGGAAGTGTGCTACTCACAAATTTTCTAGGACCGGACGGTACTGCGGCTTGGAAGGTGGTTCCGATAAGCTTGCCACTGACGCCATAATATAGCTGGTGGCAAAGAAATTGAGGAACCACGTTAAGAACAGGAACCGAGTCCAGTAGATACCAAGGACTTCAATGTATTCACAGAATGGTGTCTAAAGTCGCATGCGCCGGCACAATCTTCTCAGCCATCCAACTTTTAGCACCTTTGGTTCAATTCATGGGAGCTCATGGGGACAAAAAGACCCATAAAGTAAGCCTGCAATAGAGTATAGATTCACCAACGAATTTTGCTCGTCATCAGCAAATGTGGGTTTGATACGAGCGGCTTTCAGACCGTCGACAATATTGAAGCAGTGTTGAAAAAGAGAGATTACCAAACCAGGAAGTACCGTCAACAAATTGATTTTGTCACTTTCAGGTACAAACCACGCCACGTGACAATGACATTCCATGCCAAGCACAATGACGTTGCGAGCATTCCTTGTATGCAGCTCTGCATTCTTGTTATCTTTCTAGTTGGGCAGATACGAAGCGAGTAGGGAAGATGATCTAGTGGAACTTTGGTTCGTATCTCGTCGCTGTGCCTGAACATGAAATGGAGCGCTCGCTTACTTATCGTTGATTCGCCCAAACCCAGTTGTCGCTAAGTCGGGGCTACGATAGGCGAAATACGATCAAATGACTCTTATACCCAAGCCCCACTCGCTTAGGCAAACCTCCCTCTTCTCCTCCACCTCCTCGAACCAACATGGCGCCTCCAAGTGAGAAGCGTGCGCACGACAGCCATGTTGTTCAAGATACTAATGCAGAGGCTCGATTGGCCCAAATGGGTTACAAGTTTTTCATTATGTACTATTCTTTATCAAGCTGACCCTACTTGGATGGTAGACAGGAAACTACCCCGGAGCTTGTCAATGATCTCGATCCTAGGTCGTAAGTGCTATAGTATTCCACATGGTCCAAGCTAGTTCGCTGATTCGGTCGATCGAAAATAGTCAGCTTCGCTATCATGGGTTAGTCCTTACGACATCCAACATTCTTCAAATATTGATCATGGTCTGAATGTGTAGCCGTCCCATTTGGTAGCAGTACAACTTTGGCACTCGCACTGACGGATGGTGGCGCAGTCACCGTGTTATACGGGTATGTTGTGTGGCGCTCGTGTGTGTCATAGGCTGTCTAACATCCGTACCCAAGATGGATTATTGTGTCTTTAATCTCGCTGGCAATTGCTGCATCACTTGCCGAAATTTGCTCGGTATTCCCAACAGCCGGCGGAGTATACTACTGGTCGCACATGCTTGCTTCTCCTCGCTATGCACCAATAGCATCTTGGACAACCGGTTGGTTCGGCCTCGTTGGAAACTGGACAGTCACGGCTAGCATCAATTTCTCGCTCGCCCAGCTTATTCTCACGCAATCGGTCTATGGAGAGACGGCTGGGTTGCAACGCCCTGGCAAACTTTACTCTGTTATTGGGCGGTGATGATATTCTGCGCTCTCGTAAACGTTTTCGCGAATCGGTGGTTGGACCGGTTAAATACGTGGTGCATTTACTGGACAGCTGTAAGTCCCAGCTTTTCACCGATTTATAGTTGTTGAACTTAATATATATACGTTTTGTTCGAAGGCTTCGGTGGTTGTGATCATCGTGACCCTACTAGTGATGGCCGACGACCGCCGCTCTGGCGAATTCGTGTTTTCATATTATGATGCGAGTGCAGCCGGCTGGCCGAGCGGATGGGCATTCTTTGTAGGCTTGTTGCAGGCGGCATATACCTTGTGAGTGTGTGGAAATTTTTTGGTGTGGGTTGGCGTGCGGAATTGCCGCATCAAACGTGATTTGCACCGTGCATGCTATCAGTGTATTGGGGTCGGACAAATAGCTCTCATTCGGATATCGCTTAACCATGGGAGGTTTTCAACAATACGACCGAGCCCAAGTCGGGGCGGTGGCAGACGGGCACTATGCGCGATACGTGGACCTCCTACGTACTGGATCTTTCAAACCTTTCTGAGCTTCATCAAAAATTTAGACTCTAACTGCCCATTCATATTATTCAGGACCGGATACGGCATGGTCGCAGCCATGTGCGAAGAAGTCCAAAATCCAGAGCGTGAAGTCCCAAAAGCAATGGTTCTTTCGGTCGCAGCCGCGGCAGTAACAGGTGGATAACATTACCGCAAACCCTTCTCTCACTCACTTACACGTCCGCATCAACCAGGAATCATCTACCTAGTCCCTATTCTTTTCGTTCTACCCGATATCCCCACGCTCCTCGGAGTCGCATCCGGCCAGCCGATGCCGTTGTTGTACAAGATTGTAACAGGCAGTCCTGGGGGAGGATTCGGCTTGCTGTTCCTCATTATCGGAATTGGATTCTTTGCCGGTATCGGCGCACTTACCGCAGCCTGTAAGTCACGCGGCCATCACATCATCAAGATCAAGCTAAACTGAATTCCCTCCCCCCCCCCCTCCAGCAGATGTACATGGGCATTTTCGCGCGATGGGGCTATTCCGTTTTCTAGTGTTTGGTCTCGTGTGAGCGAGCGATATGCGCTCCCTGTATGGGCGCTGGCTCTGTCCACGATTGTTGATTGTCTTCTTGGGTTTTTGTATTTGGGATCGAGCGCCGGTTAGTTTTCTTTATGGCGATATGATAAACAGGGTGTATTGACTTGGAGTATAGCTTTTAACGCGTTTACTGGGGTGGCGACAATATGTTTATCAGTTTCTTATGGGATTCCGATCTTGGTGTCTTTGTTGCGCGGGAGGAAGTTGGTTAGAACGGCGTCTTACAGTTTGGTACGTTTATTACTGCGCTTAAACGAGAGCTGGAACTCATTCGATCCATATTTCTAGGGTAAATTCGGATTCGTGATTAATATATTAACTATATGCTGGATCTCGCTGGCCATTGTGCTCTTCACAATGCCCACCGCGATTCCCGTTACCCCACAAACAATGAGTACGCTCGCATACAATAGCACAAACTAACAAACATCTAACACGCTATCAGACTACGCATCGGTCGTGTTTGCAGGTTTCACAGCCATTTCAGCCGTCTGGTATGTCGTCTGGGGTCGCAAGCACTACCGCGGCCCACAAGTATCTGCCGCGGACTTTTTGGGAGACGCGGTACCAGTGGCTACCGCCGGCCACCCAGGCACAAAAGAAATCATCCGAAACGAGGAGCGATCCTCGAACGAAAAGGTGGACAAGGAAAAGGGCGTTTCCGAGTACAGCTAATGTTGTTGTGTATTGTATTGTATAGTGTACTATATTCATCGGATGACGTTTTTGTGAATCGACAGTTGAATTCCGTTGGGGTCCGAGAAACACAGCCACAGGTCATGGGCCAAGGCCCCGCGTGTAGTGGGGCCTGTTCTGCTCGACCATGAGCTCTGGACCATCCGACCCTTCAGGTTCTGCCAATCCTCCCAGGCCACCCACCACCACCACCCTCTCGACCTGATTCGAACATCCAACGAGACAATTCACAACACTTCCGGCCAGGAAGCTCGGAGATCTACCGCAGCTGGAACGCACGGACTCTCCCCGATCGCGCTAACACTGCCAAAATCGACGAGCGATGCTGGTTCTACTGTACACAGAGCGTCCAAGACAGATTCCGCTCCAAACGGCCGGTATGCTACACCCTGTGCTGGCGCCGGGCGTTCCCGCACGAGAGTCACCAGGTCGCGAAAACGCCCCAGGCGATGACTTGGTCTGATTACTGGGCCCTCGAGTCGCGTACTCGTCCACAGAGCGAGAATTTGAAAGAGTGGGGACCGCTGGCGGGGAGATATATTTTTTCTCAAAGGGCGGTATGTCGCGACAAGACATGTTTGGGATGAAGGGCAGCGGCGTCCCAAGTCCTGTCAATTTCGTTCCTGGAGTCGGAGACGATCAGCCCGTTTCTGTCAACCAGAAGAGCGCTCCGAATGAGGTCGAAAAGGCTGCGGAACCGGCGGCTAGAGGTGCGCCACAGCAGTCCGAGTCCGAGTCAGTCCGGTTCTCTTTCTCTTTTCTTTTTTCATTTTTTGGCTCATCCTGTTGCACAGAACGTACGAAAAAGTCATTGCGCTTGGTCCATTGCCGTTTCAAATCGCCGATGGGATTCGGGCTGGGTTCGACAAGTATTTCGGACCTACGGGGCGGCTGTTATCCAAGGGTGCGAAGCTATGGGACGATGGTGTTCCGATAGGGGTAGCCAAGGTGTGTACTCCATATACGTATACGCTATATCTTCGAGATGCTGAAACGGGGGCGCGCCCCAATAGAGCATGTACCAACTCGCGATAGCTGGTGAACCATTAGCCCTCGCCAACAAGGCTGTAGACCTTATCATCCGCGGCTCTCGTGGCAATGGTGGATCTGGCGACGACAGCACCTCGCTCTAGTCACAATTAGCATTTCTCGCATTTCTCGTCTCGCGATTCGGCCGCCATCTTCTCGTACATATCCCATGATAGAGCATTCAATTGTAACTCTTTGATTTATGTATCATTTAATTTTATAACAGCCCCCATACCCCACATTTGGTCTATCCGACCCCAGAATCAAGTGGCTCCGTTGCCTGTGCCAAGTTGCGTCAGCAGTGCAGATTCCACGTGGCAAACCATGAACGCATATACAAAGTGCGCCCCTTGAGATCCTTGCTCCCTCCCACAACCTCCCCTCCCCCCCCCAACTCCACCCCATATGCTCATTGCCCGGACTCGAGAATCCAAGCATGAGCACAACAACCTCGACTTTAGCACCCGTCCTAGCCACCTCGTTTCTCCAACAAGAAGACAACGAGGACGAGTTTGTCTGGATTTGATGCCCCGGAAGACGAGTTTATTATCACGGGCGGTAAACACGGGCGGTTTTGGTTGGACGACGGGAACGTGGTTTTGGTTGCCAAGCCTCCTTCCCAGACCCAATTTCGGGTCCACCAGTCGGTCTTATGTGAGTCTATAGCTTTGTATACAATGCTGTAAGGTAGTATATTGACTTGCTTCTTGAATGAAGCGAGGCAGTCTCCCGTGTTCAAAGAGTTGTTTTCGTATCCTAGTAGAGCCAGGTTCGAAAGGATACATGGATGTCCAGTTGTCCCGCTTGGGGATACAGAAGAAGATATAGCAGCCCTCTTATCAGCTGTCTATGACGGACTGTAAGCCACCTCGCCACTCCACCTCACTCCACCTGCATACCAGCTCTAACACCCCCTTACCAGGACTCTCCAACGAACAACCATCTCAGACGTCGAGACCACATCCGGCCAACTGCGCCTGGCCACAAAATACCAAATATCCAGCATCCGGGACAAAATCCTCTCGCACCTCCGAGAAGAGTACCCGCTCGCGCTCTCCGACGTGGACCGCAAACCGCGCGGGAAAGAAAAGCTGTACGATCCTATCTCGGTCATTCAGCTCGACGTGCCCGAGCTGTTGCCGTATGCATGGTACAGACTCGCTCGCCATTCGTATGCGACTGAAGGCAGTGGTAGTGGTGATACGAGCCGACTGTCGAACGAGGAAATGAATCGGCTGGTAATAGGCCGCGAAAAGCTGCACGCCCATTTCGTCCAATCGCACTCGCCGGACCCGTTGCGCCCGCCCTCGAACACCACGCATGCACAGCCCCGCACCCCGACGGCCAGTCGCAGACTGGT
Organism: Rhizoctonia solani; assembly: GCF_016906535.1. NCBI lineage: Eukaryota > Fungi > Basidiomycota > Agaricomycetes > Cantharellales > Ceratobasidiaceae > Rhizoctonia > Rhizoctonia solani. The sequence continues at coordinate 1,651,173 of NC_057382.1, forward strand.
GCCAGTCCGCCGCGCAGACGTACTGGACGACGAGCGTGCTGCCGCTCGCAGCCTCCACCCTCGATCCGCTCGCAGCGCTCAACAAGCTCGCGCACATCCCCGAGGAGCGGTTCGGGTTTTGTCCTGGATGCGCTGGGTGGTGCTCGCGTGTTGCACGAAAAAAGAGCCGAGATTTGGGCTTGTGTTCCGGGTTATTTTGGACTAGGACGAGTCGAATGAGACCTTTTGTGTATCAATATCCCCCCCCCCTTTGGTTCTGTTGTGTTGTTGTTGTACAGTACCCTGGTCTCGCTGTATAATCATCGGTAGTTCTCTGGAATAGCAAAAATGGTAATTCATAGCAGAAGCATATATAATCTACAAAAACAGGGATAAAAGGGATGTATGAACCACCGACCCCCGTCTAACTTGCGTGCACAAGAAGACAATTGGGTGCTAAGACGTCCAAATCGCTCAGAGCACGGCTTGACACTCGAACTACCGCGTAGAAACAATTGCGCAGAGGTGAGCAACACTGGGGAAATTGCAGAGCCGTGCCGCCGCACAAAGATCGCTCCCGCCCCAAATTTGGGGAATTTATACTCTCCTCCAGGTGGTCCGTGCATCACGTTCCGAGGAATCTCGCGCTTAGATAAACGTATGCTTTTTCTGTGGGTCAACATTTGTGCTTTTAACGATTGGGATTGAACAAGTGTAAAAAAATCATGTTGATACACAACACAAACCACCAAAGGATATACGATTATACAGAGTTGTTGCCGGGGGAGATGATCAGAACACTATAGAAGGAGAGGGTAGGGTGACAGTTGCGTCCACACAAAACAGAACAGGAGTCTTGGTAAATCCAGTGGTGCACCAAGTAGAAAAAACAGAGAGAAAAACCGATCCAGACAAACCGAGAACGTCGTAAAAGAAGAAAAAAGTCGTACAGAGGTATTACATGCTGCTGATTTGCAGAGGTGGTCGTCGTTGGGGAGGAACCATTTGGAAGCCAACCTGCGAACAGGTCAGTATTATGCACGGGTGGACCAATCGACAAGCTTACCCCGATGTGTGCCATGAATTTGTTGAGCATACGCTCAGTTGGATCGTCGCTCGCATATGTGAGCTCATAATCGTCCAATAGACGCTTAGCAGTGTCATCTAACAAACCTCACTGTCAGTATCTTACGTATGTTGTGATTGCACGTGGTGGACGTACTGCTATAAACCAAAGAGCTGCGCGAGATCTGCAGGCCACAGGTCACTGACATTGCCATCGGTCATAAGGAGCGCATGCAAAGGCTCTCGGATGGCGGAGCCATGGTTACGAAGTGTAGCATTCGCGCGACGAGCTTCAGAGTTGTTGAGACACCGCTTGACTTCGGCCAAGTGCCTACGGTGATCTTTGACTTGTTCACGCAGAGCATCAGGGATTTGCTTTTGAAGCTGTGAGAATTCACATCACATCAGCTGGGTGAAAGGAGAGAAGCAGCGAGAAACGCACCTGCTCCCGAACTTTATCTGCTACATATTCTTCAACCTTTTCGCGGATCATTTCGAATACATGAGCGCGGAGGTGTTCGGCGATCTGGGGGCGTGTTAGAGCGCGACAAAACAATGGAGTAATTTGTAGGTACCTGGTCTTTTAGAACGTCCTGTAGGAGACTCTTAATCTCCTGCATACGCTCCTCTTGTTTCCGATCTAAGTGAAAAAAAAAGTATAAGACTCGTGATGGGATCATCCAGAGTAAAAACATACCTTGCGCATGAACCTGACGACGGAGCTGGTGAATCTGATGACTGGCCTCGACAGCTGGCCCAAGCTGAGCAACACGGCCAGTCTGTTCGCCCAGATAATCAAATGTGGTCCCGAGCATTCCTGTCCAAAAAGGGTAAATATGAGCTCCCAACACGGCTCTCAAAGGGGCATACCGAGCGTGGCCTGCATAGTCTGTCTGAGCTGCTCGAGTCCGGCGACATCGGGGCTCTGCATGGCAGCATGTGCAGTCCTGGGCGGTCCTCCCCCTGACCGGACGCGTGGTCGGTTGCCGTCCTGTCCGCTGGGTCGGGACTTGCGTGGAACGACCGAGGCATCGTTGCCTTCGCCGTCGAAATCCATTATCGACGTACTAGGCGATGCCGGAACTTTTTCGTGTTTGGCAGCAGAGCTCATTTTCAGTGGGGATGGCCTGCGTTCGCCAAGAGAGGGGCGCGGCGTCGTAGAAGGGGCCATGGCTCTGTCAAGCGCGTATAATTAGTTTCTAATATCACTTGTCGATATCAGAGAATGATTGCACACCAGTCGTAAAAATCGTCGTCGTCGAGGAGAGGAGAGTGTCGTGCAGCCAAGCACACGAAAAGGACAATATACGAGGGAACGAGATGGCGGTTCTGTATCGGTTCTTGAACATCCGCGAACCTGGACATGAGGCATCTGCAAGGCTTTGTTTGTTTGACTCCATCTGATAAAAACAAACAAACAACTGTATTCATTAAAGATTTTCAACGTTTATCCCGTCTCCACACTAGTGCCAGTATACTATAACAAGTATATGAGGTGACATCCCTGAGGGGTGTGTTTTCTATCGAGGTAATTTAGTTGTCTCAAGGTCCTAACTCGGATGCGATGTGTTTGTTGTTTTTGAAACGGGTGCTCGTGTAACGCCCGTGTGATTGGTTTTGGATACAGCATACAATTATGCTATGCACTACGCGAGAGCTACGCAGCCAAGGCACTGGGGCTGTGAGCTCTGGCCGCTGCACCTTGGAATGCTTCGGCCGTAAGAGTTCTAAGTGCCTGGCCCAGCACAATGCAAGTCTACTATAGAAATTATCAATTGTATCGAGTGGAGACACTGACCGTATGAAGCCACCAAGAACTTCGTCACTATCTGGCCACATGCCTTCCACACTAGCACAGCATAAATCAGGTAGTTTGAAAATCATAGCACGCGTGGGTTGTAGATAACCCCACTCATCGAATGTTTACGCCCCAAGTATGGTCTCGACACGTGTAGGTTCGAATGTTTATTATGAGTACAGTGACATACTTGGTGGCTGTCCTTGGCCAGAATTTCCTTAAGAAGATATCAAAGTTTTAGGGGGTAGGAGTAGTGTGCGCATATAATCGCTTGTGAGAGGTTGAACCTCAGCTGAGTTCCGTTGGTCCTCTTTCTTGAGTCTGTATAGGGTCAAGTAATCTTAGACAAGTATCGCATCATAAGATCATCAATCTCAGTGTGTTTTAGTGATCCAGATGAAGTAGCCAGTTGCAAGGCCTCTGGATTAGCTATATGGCTAATATGCTAGTAATATTTATCCAATAGAGCGATTCGTGGATATACGAAGTCGTGCCTGGGCTAATGACATATTATGGTATTAGGATAATAACATTCCTACTGCCGATTAACTATCTCTATGGGTCAGATATGCAATCCTCAATCTATAGCCATTGAAATTATTCTCACATATCTGGTCTAGCCGACTCCCAATATGACAGGCATTTTCCTATCTATCAGACCCTAATTTCAGGGTTGTCCTTGTGAGAGCTACTTCAGCCCCAAGACACACCTGGAGTGATATAGTAAGAATATTGGCACGGTACCATATAATATAGGTGTCGAGGAACGAGGCATAACGATTCAGTTATAAGAAGCAAGCTCCTTGTAGAGATTTGAATCCGTGACATCTGTGTCTTTTTTTTTGGGGGGGGGGGAGAGTCCTGCTTGGGAATACTGAAGAGACACCCCCGCGGAAGCGCGTCTTCATGAGTTTAGACACTTCCTTGTTTGCATTCAATTGCTATTTAATACTCCAAAAGACCGAGTAATCATCCAGAGAACTTCCCGAAAAACACGTCTTGAAGATGTAAGCGTAGTCGTGACAAATTTAAAGGCCTCGAGTATCTGATAAATCGAAACCGATGAATTTCTTATTCTGGGTCGCGACCACCCAGATTATGTCCGAGAGCGAACCAGGTCAACCACAGGCAGCTTGCAGGTCCTTCATAACGGCTCGCGTAGGTATGTGCCCAATATAATAATGATGGCGTGTTCCCGGCTTGGTGTTGAGGCACCTAGCTTCAAAATCCAGAATGTTGATCATGTTGATTTTTAATTATTGATCCATTTGTATACTGTCTCGCGACAAGTGTATTCTGGGTACCGGTATTAATGATATTTGAAAGACTGCATTCAGGATTTTTGTGTCATATTTGCGGTATCGAACATAATGTGTTTATGAATGAATGTCGCACCACTTTGGTGCTTGGGGCGCAATATCATATCTTCCTCAGCCCATCAGCGCGCCAGTGGAGTAAGAATGCAGCGATGAGAGTAACCAGAAACAAGGATGGGAATGCTTGTCAAATTAGCCTGAAGGTCTGACCCTATCTAAGGGGCGCGCAACCCCACTGACGACAGAAATCAACGATCGTTTTAAAAACGTGTTCCAAGTCGTATGGATTGGATCTTGAATCGACTTGAGAAACTTTCTCCGCGGTCACGACAACGAGGGACGGGAATGGCTTCGGATCAGGGTAGGTATGCATATATGGAAAGCATACCGCAGGCTTCGGTTGATCAGTTACTTGCTATTGCGTTCGATCTACACCACACGCCACGCATTCAAGTTTGTGTGCATCCACTTCGGTTGATCAGTTACTTGCTATTGCGTTCGATCTACACCACACGCCACGCATTCAAGTTTGTGTGCATCCAGAGTAGAGAGATTTTTGCGAAAATAATTCGCAGCCAGGTTTCTCAAAAAAGTTAATTGTGGCTCTGTGGTATTCGTTGATTATAAGTTACGCGTATTTACCAATATATTGCCTTCGGACTCAACTATCTCAAACATGCCTAGGGAGTCGTGGGCTGTTCATTCGACACCCCGGCCCCGGCCGGTGCCGTCTCGAAAGCCCCGATCTTCGGTTGTATAAACAGGCATCGCTAAATTCCCACACGTGGTAGCGCGTAGTGCCAAGGACATGGAAGCATTGCCTCATAGCGTGTAGAGCGATAGGTCACGGTAGGCCTATAGAGTGGGTTACCCGCGGCTTTGGCTTAGATCATATCCCTGTGCAAGCAGAGGGCGGCTTAAACATGATCTTCAATGAAAGTGAATGAAACTGGCTCGAGCTAAACCATATTAGGGGGTACCGAGCGCTGGTCACGAATTGCACTAATTTGAAGATTTCCTTTCGTCCGCTGGCCGATCGTAATATTCAGAAGCCGCATTTCCTTTAATTTGTGCCATTTCTGCTCTACATGTGGTGGGAATTCAGTTAACAGGCCATTCGCCCTGGCCAGGGATTATAAGTAGCCGAGGGGCACGACTCTCGTGTCTGTCTTTCCTCCATTGGTCGTCGTTCGCTGATGTTGACGTATCCCGAAATTGGATTCACGCTCACGGTCCTTGGGTCCAGTTTGTACCTATTGTGTAGGGATCGAGTCTTCAAAAAACCTCCTTTGCGGTGCCTCTTCTCCTGCGGGATCCTACCCAATACTTGGACATGCTCTTGTGCTCCCAACTAATGGATGAGCACCTTGTTTACGCACAATGGTGCAAGGAACTGAACAGTATGTTCCACTTTTGTTCAGTTTTCCTGGCCAATATTTAGATAATGCAATCTTATAGGCGATATCATTTCTCTAACTGTGCTCGGGCAAAACATAATCATCGTAAATTCGGTGGAAGTGGCAAGACATCTCCTCGATCAACGTTCGACAATATACTCTAGTCGCCCTTACTTGCGTGCCATCTCCGATCCAGACTGTGAGTATCTACTTTTAGAGCTGTCAGACCGCCTGCTGTCCTCGGGCAACCACTTTTGCCCGTCGGCAGTACCTCCATGCGGCAATGGCCGGTTGGTGAAATAGGAGCCGCCGCGGATTTTTACAAGTTTTCACATTAGGCACAACGTCCACCCTTTGTCACAAAATATTGAGCCTACTATTTTTTATAGATTAGGCTGGGGCGACAACATTGCCATAATGCACTCTCTTCCGTTTATGGCTACACCGTCAAAGATTTAGACGACCCTCTGGTCCGAGATAGTGCCACGGTGGTCGAAAAATTCACCGTGGCAGCCGTTCCTGCGAGTAGGTTAGTATCCTGTTCGCTCACCTCTAGCCTCACCGTTCCATAGACTTCCTCGTCAACTTCATCCCTTGGTCAAAGATTTATGGACTCTGGTCCGAGATAGTGCCACGGTGGTCGAAAAATTCACCGTGGCAGCCGTTCCTGCGAGTAGGTTAGATATCCTGTTCGCTCACCTCTAGCCTCACCGTTCCATAGACTTCCTCGTCAACTTCATCCCTTGGCTCAAGTATGTCCCTGAGTGGTTCCCGGGAGCTCAGTGGAAGCGCAACATCATTCAGTGGAGGCATCTCAAGGACCATGTTAAGAACTACCCATACGAATGGGCAAAAGCGCAGATTGTGAGTGGATGTATGCGGTGTGGTTTGAGTGTCGCTGATGGGCTATGGCTGCAACAGGCATCTGGTTTTGCGGCGCCTTCGATCGTACAGACTCTCTTGGCTTCCGTGGAGGGAAACCCGAAGGCAAACATGCCAGAGGAAGAGGAAAACCTTAGACGAGTCAGCGTGTCTCTTTTCGGTGGTGCGTTTCCATAGACTTTCATTCATTTCATGCTTTCCTAACCCGGGTATGGCTAGCCGCCGCCGATACCGTAAGAAGATATCCCGCGATTTTGTAGTGTTACACTAACTGATGCGTCCCACACAGTCTCACGCATCTCTCATGAGCTTTGTGCTCGCCATGGTTCAGCACCCGGACGTCCAGGCTCGTGCCCAGAAAGAGATCGACGACGTCACCAAATCTGAGCGACTTCCCACCATGGCAGACAGAGACTCTATGCCGTACATCCGGTCGATTGTGCAGGAGGCCTGCGCTGGCAGCCTCCACTTCCGCTGGGTAAGTGCACTTGTTTGCGAGTGCTTGAGACTGAAGCACGTGCAGGGGTACCCGAGCTACCTCAGAAGACGACGAGTATCGTGGGTACTTGATCCCTAAAGGCTCTGTTGTGTGAGTGGCTCGATGCTCGACTTGATATAGTTATATTGCATACGATCCTGACGACTTGTGCAACAGAATCACAAACTCATGGTCAGTTCACCCGAGTGAGCATACAGGTTAAACCAAGCCAAACTGAGCTTGCAATCAATTCAGGGCGATGAGCCGCGACGAGTCGGTCTACAAGTCCCCAGATCAGTTCATCCCAGACAGGTTTATAGGCCTCGATGTCCCGACATCAACTGCATTTGGCTTTGGTCGTCGGTAAGCATTGCCGTGCCTGCTTCGTACCCCATAAGGCATGCACTGAGCCCAGTCCCTTGCTCAGGTCTTGTCCGGGCAACCACTACGCCGAGGCATCTTTATTCATCCTATTTGCGTCTGTGCTGGCAGTGTTCGATCTTGGACCGAAGGTGAACCCTGCGACTGGGCAAGAGAGATGCCTGAGGGCAAGGTGGTGGTGCATGCGCTCCTGAGGTAGGTTAGCTGGGTGTAGGAAGATAAGAGCGCTAATGGTATGGTGTTAGCCGAATCCTACCTTTCGAATGCACGATCAAGCCCCGGTCAAGTATACACAAGGAGCTAATTGAATCTGCTCTATAAGTAGATACCAGTCTAGTCCGATTGGGCTGTTACCGGGGAAATTACATTATCTTTGCTATTGTATGTAAGATAGATTAACGGTTGAATCATATGCTTGTTGTACTCTACATCACCAGGGAAACACCTTCAGCGCCTTTGCCTTATGTCAGGACATAGCTAGCGCAGCTTCATCCAGGTATTAGATTGTACTAAAGCCACAACGTGTCCTTCAAGTGTATCTATCCTAGAGTTATATCACAGGCGCCAATGTTACAGCCTGTAGATGGGATAAATTTGACCGAATAAAACACAATGGAAAATTCGCCCCCATGCACTACGTGGCTGAGACCTCTCGTAATTGGATTACAGAGTCTTTGAAGGGCCGAGATCGTGAGTTTGGGATAGTTGATACATTCTTGAGCGGACTGGTGGACCTACCATCATAAGCCTTGATATATAATGACACCTTGTCACTTCCGTGGCGCATATTAGTTAAAGGCTTCGAATATTTTACTGTATGAGATATGACTATACGGAAGGCCTCTAGAGCCTATACGTATTGAGACGAGCGTATGCTATGTCTCAGGGAAAAAAAAGGGTGTTGGTGCAATTAATTAAACCAGGGTTAGTCAACGGTGCAATGAGCTGCGATTGCACATCATTGCACCACTGAACTAGTGTAATGACATGCAATTGCAGTTCATTGCACTATCGACTAACTCTGGATTTAATTTCAGCAATTGCACCAAATTGCACTCACATATTTTTGTTGAGTACATGCCGCGAGATCGTGGTTAGGATTGATACGAGGCTGTAGAGCAGCACGTAGGTGGGCTATGGCGAGGCTGATTCCTCGGGGCGCTAGTAGATGAAGGATGCATGCCCACGCATGATTGCAATGGCAAAGTTCAATGGCCCTGTTGAAACGGATATCGGATGTCACTGCCCATGCAACGGTGGTAGCGACGGCGGGTTTTCAGCATAGCTGAGGTAATGCATGCATTAAAATCATCAGTCCGTATATACGAGTAAAAAAATTGCGCCAAATTTATTTACGAGCACAAGTCTTTTAATCCAGGGCCAGGTAGCCACACCCACTATTGCACGTGACGTATCATAGCCATTGCACGTGACTGTTTCCACAACACGCGCTTCTTGGTGTGGATCGCCTGTACCCACTCACCACCATACTCGTGGACACCACACTCCTAAATTACACAAACGAACCCACGCTAGCGATACCTGATTGACTGGGGATGCCTCCCCGCAAAAAGACACGGGGTACACTCAAGCGTTTGTCTTCAGACTCTGTGGATGATGATAATGCCAATGCTAAACGGCCACGGGGAGATGGCAAGTCAAACAGTTCATAGGTCAATAAAGTAGGATGCTAATGGGTGAGGGGTAGTAGCGGGAGATGCCACATCACATATTTCATCGGACACAGCAGCTGGACTCGGCCTCGGAAGCAGATCACATAAATCCAAAGCACGTCAAAAGGCCGGCCTGGGAATGGCCTCGCCGCCTAAGCTCACAAACTTTGGATTTAATGTAGGGAATAAGCCGAAGCATGGTCGGGCACTGTTTCACCTTAGCCCGAGTCCTCGAGCCAAGGCGAAGAGGAGTAGGGTCTTTGCGAGTCCCAACGCGAGCCGAAGAAAATCCAAGGGAGGCGCTAATACCAGTGCGGAGACAAGTAGGACAGAGATCACGGTCGATGAGGATAATAGCGAAGAAGAGCAGCTCGAGCCGAATAATTCGATTGGTGCGTCGGTCGAACATGAGGAGTTTGATGACCAGGCAGCACCACTCCCTACACACCTTTCCATACGGCCCATTGAAGGTCCTGGGCTTGAGATTCGTACGCCGTTCCAAGGCCGGGTTGGTGAGCATAAGTTTGTCTCAACATGCAATTAATTTACTGATTTAGACAACCAGTACCGACGTTACAATCTCTCTCCAAACGACCTCATGCGACACCCGTTCCTCTGTTCGCAGCCACTCCCCGACGCCTGCATACACACCACCCCTTGATCTCCGGCGACGAACTCAACGCTCCTTCATCACCCAGCAAACCAAATACTGTTCCTATCTTTGCTCCAACCCCATCTCGCGCATTGGCCGTTCCATCCACGCCTGCACATAAGTCGCGAACCATGCCAATATTTACTCCAAATTTGCACCGAGGTGAAGAAGAATCTCCAACCAAAAAGCCTCCACCTGTATTTGCGCCTACCAAGAACCTATTTGCCTCTGTAACAACACCCGCTCACTCGAATGTTCTTCCTGCTGCCCCCCCCAAGCTGCCCTTACTTTCTGCGGCCGTTCCAGCTACGGTTATACCCGAAACACCAACTACAAAAGGTCGAAGTCTCCCTACATTTACGCCGAAAATGTTATTCCCCCCATCTAATGTTGAGGATGCTGAGGAAAAAGGGCTCGCGCATAGGGTCAGTAAACCCCCAGTGTTTGGTAGTGTCCTCGAGGACGAGGAGTCTACACCGCGTGCCAATAGGCAGCCCAAACAAACGAGCGGTCAAGATGCCCTGACCAATAAAGTGGAAACTAAGCCAGTTGAAATGCCGGTCTCGGAGCAAGTTGAACAGCCAGAAACTGCACCAGTCGAACAGGAGCCTGCGAACATCAGTGTGGCCGACCTATTCAATAATGCTGTGGTGGAGTTCACCCCACAATCGAAAAGAATCCTAACGGAGGAACAAGGTTTCTTTGCTCCATCCGATTCGGCCCGAACGTATTGAGAGCTCTCAGCCCGATGAGCGTCCCAAGGCATCACAATCTATCGACGATACCGAGAGTTCTCAGCCCCTGCCCGAAATTAAACAGAACTCCTTGTTTACTGCTCGCGTCACGCGTTCCAGATCCCGTTCAGAGTCTGTGTCTGTCTCAGACTCTGTTACTCGCTGTGGTTCTGTTGGTCCTTCAAGGGTGGAATGTGTCGCTCTTTCCGGGGCTGAACCTCAGGTTGTTCAGGCAAAACCCTCGCCAACGGCTGGGAACGAACTCATTTTTTCAAAGCCCCGAAGAGGCTCTACTTCGGAGAAACGCTCCCGATCGACGTCAGTAGTAGTAGAGATCCCGGCTCCTGCAACAACCCCGTCTTCAGCTCCACTATCTCTCACACCACTAGTCACCGACCAGCTGGCACTATCCGCTCTCAAGTCCCGATCACGATCACGTACAAATTCAGTAGACAAATATAGTGCAAGCCAGGGGGCTGCTATGATTACGGATGCTCCCAGGGACGAAGCTCCCCCTTCTTCATTCCTGAATCCGGATTCTATGGACCCAGAAACTAGTCCCTTGTCAAGCCTTCCAGACGATATTGGTTTTAGTTTTGTAGATGGAGGAGACACTACAGCAGGAGACACGACTATGCGGGATATGGGAGATACAACTGTGTGTCCAGATCCAGATGGAGATACGAGCATGCAACCTCGGGATTCAATAATATCACCTAATTCACCACCGGTCTCTCCTCCCGCACCTACGTCTCCTGTATCTTCGCTCCCTGCCAGTCCAACCAAACAACCACCATCGTCAAGTAATCTTACTCAGCCCGAAGAAAACAGTGAACCTAAGGATATCATGGTACCGATCTCTGATATTGTTGCGCCAACGGCATTCCCTAGCACGCGTCCACGGTCATCCTCGCTGACGAGTATGTCAGAATTGACTGATTTGTCAGATGGAGAGGGGCTCCTGGACGTTAATGAGCCTGTACCTACTGCTACGACCTCGACCTCAACGGAGACCAGGGACTCAATGATACCTGTTCCGAAACGGTCTGGGACCCCCGGACCTCCAAGACCACCGACTCCCGGCAAGCCCAAGACACCATTTGCAATTCGAACAGGGTCAATGCCAACGAATAGAATGACACCTGGGCCAAGTCGTAATGGAATTCCAATGGGCCTCGGGTCGGTAAAGAAGTCGGGAATTCCGACACCTGGCCCGTCTAAAATCAGGGCTGTAGCTACGACTTCGACACCTGCAGGGTCTTCAGCGTTAATGTCGGCAGTGGCATCTGCATCTACACTGGGCCTAGGCAAACCTACCACTGCATCACGCTCAAACCTGGCGGCACGCACGCGGTCGGGGGCAACCAAAGCTCGTTCGCTCGCTGCGCCCACTGCTTCTACGGCAGCAAAGGCTCGTACTAAGGTTGTCACCGCCCCTCCACCTCCTCGCTCACGAATAACAAGCTTTATGAAGCCAAATACTGCTAATCGTCCGCCCGCGTCATCATCTAGTGCGATCCCACCTCTCACCGTACCTGCCGGAAGCAATCCATCTCCTCGAAAAGGACAATCGAAAGACGATTCAGATCTCCCTGGTACAAGGAGGTCTATGATATCACAAGACACTCAAGCGTCGTTATCTAGCCTATCTAGCGCACTTGAGAAGCTTGCCCGTCCGTCCTTTGGAAGCTCACGTCCTGGGCTCCCGCCCCGCCCAGGCACGTCAATGGGCTTCGCGCCCCCTCAACGACCGGGATCATCACTGGGGTTTTCAGAGAAACGACCCGATAAGGATGGGCCAATGTCTTCTACTGGTTCCAGAGCGAGTAAGCCGATGGCTAAGACCGCTAGCGCATCAGCAGCCAAGGGCAAGGGCAAAGCAAAAGACGAGACCGGTGACGATATGGAGTATGAAGAATCTAATAGATCAGCCAATATGAATTCTAACGGGCCGTTACGGTCTTGCGTTGTTTGTGTCGACGTGAGAACTGCAAATGGAGAGGACTCCGGGAACGCGTTTATCGAGATGCTCAGATTAATGGGTGCCAAAGTGTGTTTACTTCTCAGCATTGGAGGTACATATACTGACTGAAAAACTAGATTGTCTCGAGGCCAACACCGTCTACCACCCACATCGTCTTCAAGTCTGGTCACCAATCAACATTGACAAAGTATAAATTATACGACGACCCAAAACCGTTCTTGATCGGCATCGGATGGGTAGTTCAATGCGCTGAAAGGCAAGAGCGATTGGACGAAGAAAGGTTCAGAATTAGGACGGACGAAGTATCCGCATTGGATCTGAAGAAGGTAGCGTAGAGCTACTGGTCTGCCGAAGTGATAATAACACTTATGTTTTATTAGCGACGCAAAGCTGAGCTTCCTCACCAGATGCAGTTCATGGCTCGAGACCCAAACCCATCTGGCCCTAGGTTCGGCTCGATGTCAGTTGAAGCCAGTGCTATTTCCAGGTGTACGTACGATCCATTCTGTATCTTTTCGTCTGCTTACTCTGCATTCGCTTCTTTAGCCCTGGAAGCGAGTGCTGCCGAAGTAATGCAAGATGCTGAACTAGCCGCCGAACGAGGCAGGCAACGCTCTCACCAAAGGTCAAACCCCCCAGAGTGAGTTTCCGCCCTAATAAGATCGACTCCCGTATGGTGTACTTACATATTCCTTTATAAAGCCGTGACCGATCCCCATCCTAGAGCCTGCATATCTGAGGTCTTGATCTTTCAAACCGTCGTTTTCCCTTTGCATCTGTAGCTTTTCACCATTTTCATGCTTTTGTTTGTCCCTTGTCTGAACCCATGTGACAGCTATTCCAGTTCATTATACACCATGGAAGAATGTAGATTTTTACACGACATGTTTTATTAATTAGATCTAACCCTTTATTTAATTGAATGGCATGTTGACTCTGAGTGTAAACCTATTTCTAGAATTGGTGGCTATGTTGTCCTAGAATAGGATATACATGTGGCTACAATCTAGACCCATCAGGAAGATAGATATAAGGCCCGAATCAGTGAGCTTGCTGTATTCCATCGCCTTCATCCCCTGTCATGTCAATGTGGTACGGGAATTCATATGGCTCGTATCATCCTTCCACGAACACCGACCATCGAATCGGGTTACGTCGTGGAAGGGCAACCTACTCCGATATCTTGGCTGCTACCAATGACGCGGTGCAGGTCTTCGAGGAACGAGGGTTCCGTATTTGTGCTGTAGGAGGGCTGGCGTGTAAGCTTGAGAATAACATCCGAACCCCCAACGTAGGTTGGCTATGTTCTTAGCCACCATAGCCACATGCTTAGCATCATCCAAATAGGATTCCGACTTACTAGTTCTTGATACCACGTTATCGCAAGAGCAACTTAAGCAGATTCTCATCAATGCTAATTCCAAGTTCTACTTGATACCTGCACGGGATCCTTTAGCTACGTACAAAGTGTTGTGGTATAAGACTACCGCAGGCGTTCGAGTCAAGGTCGACCTACTCCAGCCTGGCATCATGTCAATTCCAAACTTTTCGCCCGATCTTATCCAGTACAAACAATACCTGATGCATCGTATTCCTGTTGCTCCATTTGGGCTAGTGCTTTTATTGAAACTTCAAGCTTGGGAGCAACATCAACAATCACCAGAAACACGTTATTACACAAAACATCATACTGATTCTCAGGATATCAATTACCTTCTTCCACGAGCCACCTCTATAGGGGTTACCTGTGATTATCTACCCTCAGAATTTCGGCGAGAAGCACGCAGGCGGGTCCGCGAGTATATCAAGTCTTACCCAATCTCGAAGGAGCACTGGGACAAAATCCAGTTGAGAACTCCAGCTGAGATGAGTAGACGAGCGTCGATGTCGTCCCGCGCTCGCCTCTCTCGCGGAAATACAAACGATACGGAAGCCAGTCTTGATACCCTGGCGGATAGTCTCTCGCGCGTCCGGTCTATCAAAGTCGATTACGATCACTAGATTCGGTTCGTACAGAGACCATCAAAGAAACAGCGAGTCAGATATCCAAGCTGTGTGACCGGCTGTAGCCACCTTCTGCGTCGGTTGTTTAGCATCATATGCATCTAACTCCAAATTAAATCCCATATCGACTATGATTGTTGCTTTATGAGAAGAGTACCATATGGAATCCCCTGTCATGTATGATGATGCCACAGTTACCTGATCATGAGATAACAGCTCCTGGATTGTGGCAGTATGATTACTACCCAAACCTCATGCCCTCCGATAAGAATCTATGGCGGCTCAAGTGGGACTTCCCCAAAGACTTAGAACAGCTCTGCCCCTACACCTTATAAAATAAAGTGAGACAAACATGAAGTTGATCAACTGATTATGCCACCCCGTCCATATAATCAAAGGCCAAAGTTAAGCATAGCAGCTATTAGCTAAAGCCTTTTTGCACGGAGATCCTCTCAATCGCTCCCACTTTCCGTGCTACGTTATTCACCTTAAGCTAGCCATATTCTTTGAATCTCTCGGTTCTTTCGTACGGTTGTTTTCGTTGAATGACCACAAGAATGTATCAAGCCCCTGTTGACCATTACACGTTGACTTCAACTCATCATGGCGGCCAGAGCCACTGGGCAGGATTCAACGGAGATAAATATAAAGCTGCAAGAGAGGCTGTTTTGGCATTTGTTCGGGTCTATATATAAGAACTTCTGTGTTTTGGTGGTTTCGTACCCAAGCTCCTTGGAGTAGGGTGCCAACTAAATGACGTCGCCCCTGCTGTACTGGATGTTACGCAATCACTTGAAGATCTCAAAAATTATCTCATTCAGGGGCATTCTAATAGTCGCTTCTACCTCATGCTACCCCATACGCGTAACCACAGGGATGGATATCGAATTTTCTATTATGCAACCCACAGAGGAGCTCGAGTCTGCGGTCGACGTTCTTCGATCTGGGGAGATGTCAATTCTGATTTTTGAAACTTTGTTGATCTCCAGAGAGATCCCACCCGGCCGATCTCGCAATTGACGTACGATTCCAATTGCGCCTCTTGAATTTGTCCTCTTGAACTTGCAAGAGTGAGATACGCATTACAAATCCAACTTATCTTACCTGAGGCAGAAGGTATACGAGGATACCAACGTTGAAATTAATCAGTTCTATTATGAACTTCTCCCTTTGTGACATTAACTTCCGGAAATTGAAGATTGGAGAGCTTACAGAGGCTGTCTAAAGGTAAGAAGAGCCAAAATTCAACCGCACTAGAGATGTCAACCCTCGTCATGGTACCTTACTGACTAGTACCGAGCACCCTTAATGTCCATCAATATACTTGAGCCGAATGTGATTTGTTGTACAGACAATAACACTTTGAAAGACCTCTTATAGTCATGTTTCCCTAAGACCACGGTTCTTGAGAGTGAAATAAAGCAACACATCATTCGAAGGCCAGAACCTCCCAGTTTCCTGTGTCTATTGGAGAGCTTCAATCAGTTCCTTATGTATGCTTGACCGGGGCTTGATCGTGCATTCGAAAGGCAGGATTCGGCTAACACCATGTCATTAGCCCTCTCATCTTCCTACACCCAGCTAACCTACCTCAGGAGCGCATGCACCACCACCTTGCCCTCAGGCATCTCCTCTTGCCCAGTCGCAGGGTTCACCTTCGGTCCAAGATCGAACACTGCCAGCACAGACGCAAATAGGATGAACAAAGAAGCCTCGGCGTAGTGGTTGCCCGGACAAGACCTGAGCAAGGGGCCGAGGTCAATGCATACCTTACAGGGCACGAAACAGGCATTGCTTACCGACGACCAAAGCCAAATGCAGGTGAGGTTGGGACATCGGGGTCCATAAACCTGTCTGGGATGAACTGATCTGGGGACTTGTAGACCGACTCGTCGCGGCTCATCGCCCTGAATTGATTGCAAGCTCAGTTTGGCTTGGCTTAACCTGTATGCTCACTCGGGTGAACTGACCATGAGTTTGCGATTCTGTTGCACAAGTCGTCAGGATCGTATGCAAGATAACTATATCAAGTCGAGCATCGAGCCACTCACACAACAGAGCCTTTAGGGATCAAGTACCCACGATACTCGTCGTCTTCTGAGGTAGCTCGGGGTACCCCTGCACGTGCTTCAGTCTCAAGCACTCGCAGACAAGTGTGCACTTACCCAGCGGAAGTGGAGGCTGCCAGCGCAGGACCTCCTGCACAATCGACCGGATGTACGGCATAGAGTCTCTGTCTGCCATGGTGGGAAGTCGCTCAGATTTGGTGACGTCGTCGATCTCTTTCTGGGCACGAGCCTGGACGTCCGGGTGCTGAACCATGGCGAGCACAAAGCTCATGAGAGATGCGTGAGACTGTCGAAAGCATCAGTTAGTGTGGCACTACAACATTGCGGGAGATCCGCTTACGGTATCGGCGGCGGCTAGTTAGAACTAGGTCAGGAAAGTGCGAGGCCGATGTAAACTATTGGGGCTCACCGCCAAAGAGAGCAACGCCAACCATCTTAAGGTTCTCCTCTTCCTCTGGAATGTTTGCCTTTGAATTACCCTCCACCGAAGCCAAGTGAGTCTGCACAATCGAAGGCGCCGCAAAACCAGAGGCCTGTTGCAGCCATAGCCCATCAGCGGACACTCAAACCACATCGCATATATTTGCTCACAATCTGCGCTTTTGCCCATTCATATGGATTGTTTATGACACGCTCTTTGAGCTGTCTCCACTGGATGATGTTGCGCTTCCACTGAGCCCCTGGGAACCACTCAGGGACATACTTGAGCCAAGGGATGAAGTTGACGAGGAAGTCTGTGGAACAGTGAGGCTATATATGAGCAAACAGGTTATACAACTTACTTGTAGGGATGGCTGTTATGGTGAACTTCTCGACCAGTGTGGCACTATCTCGGACCAGAGCGTCGTTTGAGTCTTTGACCGTATAGCCATAAACAGACGAAAGTATCTCAGCCGCAACAGTTCTGAGGTCCAAATGGAGATTGACCGCCAGCTATAAACGTACAGGAGTGCCCCTTAATTTTGACTCACCTACGAAATTCCTTTTCGAAGTTCTCCGTGTTTACAAGGAGCCGCTTTAGTAGACCATGTGTCTCTCTCTCGAAAAGTGCGAAATTATTGGTGTTAGCAGAGGGTTTTAGCAACTCGTGCATAATACGTCTCTGCTTCTTCCAACGAGGTCCATAGGGCAACATGATAATGCCACCTTCCCAGTCGAGTCTATAAATAATTTATTTAGCAGGGGATCTACTTTCAATTGAATCAAGTAGGACTGGTGAGATCGCTTTTCGGGAACATCCCTGAAATATGTAATTACCTATATTTTCCCCCTGAGCAGTCCAGTTGCAAGGCCTCAGGCCAGGAAAGACAAATGAAAATATCGGGAAATCCGAGTGAGAAAAAAGTGAGTCTTACAGTTCTGGGTCCACAACTACGCGCAAATAAGGTCGACCCGAGTAAGTTTCCGATCGTTTGTCCATCAGTTCTTCAGCCACCTCCACCGAATTAATTACAATAATAGTTTTCCCAAGCACGGTCAACGAGATGATATTACCTGTAAATTAGTCAAAAACGTCCCATTCGATAACTTAGACGATATGTAAACCTACTGTCCAGTTGCTCACACCATTTATCGTAAGCAATATGCTCGTTCTCAGTTGGTAAAACAAGAGCGTGTCCCAGTATAGGATAGGATCCCCCCGGAGAAGGGGGCAAAGGTAGTCTTTTAGAAGACTTTTCTCGATAAAACAGATATAGACTCGAGCCAAGTGCCGTGAATGTGAGCCCGATCTGAGAATAGGTCAACATTATATACCGCAGGGTAGGGGGGTAGGAGGGTGGAATAAGCACAACCAGAGCCATGTTATCCAAGTTATTGAACCGAAGAAGGTCAGCCGAGTCCGCGGTTCTATCACAGATAGTAGTGCAGGTATGATCAAATTTAGCACTACTTCACGTTCTAGAAAGTGACAAATATCGGGTGGCAACAGGCGTCTGCACAAATTAGTGTGGGCTTAAGCAAAAGCCCAGTGCCCTACAAATCCCAGACCAAGTTAAACCCATCTTATATAACATGACCAATGGGATCAAATTTGGTTGTAGAAGTATTCCTTAGGTAGAAGCAGTACATGCGAGCAAGATCCATTATATCTATAGCTACTATTCATGTTGTTTTTATAAATACAAAGATTTTACGCTAACTATATTATAAAGCGGTATATTGTCAAATGATTTGGTGCAAATGCATGCTATATATAGAAAACTTGAATGCCTCTGGTATTTGACCGGCGTGGGTCATTCTTTTGTGAATATATGCACCCATTGAGGTTTTTACTTTGGTCACGTGAAGTCATTTTCATGCTTCAATTCCAACGAACTACTTGGGGTTACAAAAAGTAATCGGATTACCTTTTGTAACCCCAAGTACATGCAACTCACGTGAGGCTAATGTATTTTATCATCAGCGCCTAACTCTGCCAACCAAATGTATATGCACAGCTCTTACATTAGTGCCATACGAACTTCGCCTCTCAGATACGTTCGAAAGCATCGCCCCACTCACATATTGATAACTGCAAGTCGTTATGGCTCTTCGTTCGATAATCTCCACCTTTCAACATATAGTTCCCTATCGCAAAAAAGCATAACTTACCAACGATTAATAGCAGTGATGCCCATGTTTTCTATCGTGGTCCCCTCTCTACTACATTCAAAAATTTGAAATTATTCTCTTTAACGTCTTTGTCCCTGGCATCCGCTCTCACTCCATTTATATTTATAATCGATGCCCCACTGTCTTTATCCGCGCGGATTGCTCTTGCCGTGACTGCTCTAGGCACCAGTATCTCTTCAACAGCTCTCATAGCTTGGTGCGGAAAGCCATACGTAGTATCGATGCGAAGGAAATCAGGATCAGATGCCATTGAGCTTACCACCACTAATGTCTTTCTGCGCGAACAATACACAACCATACTAGATCCTAGGTTTCTCCAGCCTACCTCTCGCCCGTTCGCAACATGGGAGCTCCCAGAGTCTGTCACAACCGATCTTGACTGCAGCGGGAAGCGAGTGGCCGGCTCTGCTGAACTGATCGCACTGACGCGCGATAGGTTGGGAAATGTGGTTGGAAAATATACAGTCGAGTGGAGTGAGAAAGATGGTCAATTATCTGGCGCGGTTAGGAAGGAAGGAAGCCCTATACGGTACGTGAATTAGGAATAAATGAACCTCCCTAACTAATTTCCGGAAACCAGGCATTTCAATGTACACGAGGAGCTCCTAGGAGACCGTATATAGGTTTTCAGAGAGATGTACCAGCACTTCTTGGCCATGGCCTCGTTTAACCAACGAGGGGACTGGTTATTGGAAACAGATCAATCGTAATTGATTGTAGCTTAGCCGCCTGCCAAGACTGCTTGTAGGCTTCATTTACTCATACGATTCAACAAAATTCACCAAAGTTCAATTATATTCAACAAGAACAAAAAAGACTATGACTCGCACAATTCATGCAGAGTCTGTAGGGGCCTGCACTGGGGCCTCGGTACCAGGAGCCTCGGGGGCGGGTGTTATAGGCGACCCAGATAAAGTAGAGTCGTTTAAGCGGCCTTGGTTGGTAACAGTACTATGAGATCCAATACAGGCACTATAGTCAGGAGTACGAATATCGCTATTGGTCACGAAGCGTACCCAGATGTTTCGGTGAAAAGGACCATGTTATAGGGACTGAGTAAGCACCTTTTCACTGCTCGCAGCTGCAAATAAAAGGAGGTCAGGTCGCGGAACTAAGAACCTCCAGCTACGTATACACTAACGAACTAAGTCAACTACAACAGGCACAAGTGCTTGATGAGTGGGCTGGGTGTCACTTCACGTCTTCCCTGGTGCTTATGTACCTCGACCGCTGGCAACGGGCCCTTTGGCTGACTACTCACTATGGACTTAGGCTCGGCTTGAAGGCAGATGCCCTTGGATTCCGTACATTTAGCATGTGCCTCGAGCTGATACAGGTGTTCACTGCATGTTGCGCCGAGACAAGTTTGTTAATCTCAGGAATATCTTCAAAGTGACGCCGGTCTCTGTTTAACTCTCAACCTCCTATCTGCGCCACATCTTTGGCTGAGCTCCGCCATCAATGTACACCCAGCTACGCACCATGAGATGGATTTCGTTGGCACGATCGGTCCTAGTTAAGCATAAAGCTACGTATGTCAGACCGCCAATGGTCAGTAAGCCGACAGCTCCCATAACCTTGATATTCCCATTCTAATACAATTGGGCAAGGCGGATCCTCTCTCCTATCTCCCAGAAGAGATCCCACAAACTTAGAGATGTGGGTGTTGTAATGCTGATACCCAAACAATTGGTTCGCGATGCTATAGGCCACGTAACGATAATAATATAGGCGCTTCTTTCCCTTGTCAACATCCGTTGTCCCACAGCATGGAGGCCAGTGGTCGATGTTCGATCATTCTCTTCTAACGCATTTATTCAAAGGCGCCAGACGTCAGATACATGGCTGTGCATGACTATGCACCCAGACCCTGCAACCTCAAATAAGTAGAGGACTATAACATTCCGATTACCCCACTGAGGCATATGGCACATATCGAAAATCGAGAAAGTAAATGAGGCCAGTCTCGGGGTCTACACCACACCATTGGATCAGAATTGTCTATTGTACAACAAACGCCGTCACCTAGGTCGGCGTGGCTACCTCATCATCGCACTTCACACCACACGGCAATGTACGGCTGCCCCTATCCGCGGGGCCTAATATCTAACGTTGAGTTTCTGCAATTCAGTAATTCTGTTGGATTTGAGGAGGAGGATGTGTTTTCGGTATCTCTGGAGACAAAATCTTGGACGCAATTTATCTAAATAGGTACATACAAACCCGTCACACTGTCGCGTTCATGAGGCATCACTATCTGGGGTCCTTGTGTGACCATACTACCTTTTCTCCTAATATATGGCCTGTATGTGCGCGCAGGATGCATATGTGCATTGTCGCTGAGCTGTTGGACTGTTCGCGATTGACCTTCTGCATAAAGCCATACAGTATATATATCTGAATAATGAATATTAAAGGGTTCTATATTGATTATCTGCAGACTCACTACTATCTTGCTTTGGTTGGACTCCCCTAACTATATAATGCTCTGGCTGAGGTCGTTGTGGGGCAATGTTTATTTATTATAAGCGGCCCCAATTGTTCGAACGAGGAAACCACGACGATGAACTAACCCACCGTCCCGATGCTTTAAAATTAAACTCGAAAATGTTTGTCAGGTGGGGGCGCAGGATTTTGGAGCCGCCAGTTTGGTTCATTCTGTCGCAGCTGGACGGATTATGATTATCGAAGGAGGTGTTGAATTGGTTAGCAGTATACGCATTATAGTTTCAGTGCGTTCCACTACAAATTTTTAGAGCATGTATAAGATCTTTGGTAACAAATTAATCGGCTGCCCACTGTCGCGGCGCCACGTGATACACATGAAGAAATAAGTAATGTTACCGGGATATTGCCGCGTGATCCGCCATCATACACTTGATTTACCGCTGGCGGAGCAACCATTTCACTCCTAGTGACGACGAACATAGGGTAAAGCAGACTATAATTATATATCTGCAACTCACTGACTCGTGCTACAGCAGCCATGCCTCCCAAAGCATCCAAGCGAGCTACTCCAAGTAGCCAGAATACCCCTTCAAAGTCGAATGCTGGAAATTCGAACACTACTTCCCAGGCCACAAAGACTGCGAATGATTCAACGAAAGCCTCTTCTGGTCCCAAAAAGTCACTCCTGGAAATGGTGCAGATTGTCGCCAAGTGCATACTACTTGCACTTGGCCTCACGTTGGCTAGCATCTCATTCCAAGAGGTTTTACATCCTCTTTATGGATCTATAGCAACCTCCTTTCATTACCGGAAATTAACGCTATTCTCAGTCATGGCCTCTCTGCTCCTCGGTATGACTGGCCTGGGTGAAAGGGGCGCTTTGGTGGGCATTGCGACGTTCCTAGCCGGCTCGCCAATGGCAGCTCTTTGGATAGGCTCTTGGACCGCTAGATTTGGCAGTCCAGTATGGGGGCCCATTGTGACGCAGCTGTTTATAGCGGCTCCAGTCTGGTGTTTATCGGCATTCCTGCTCTCACGTTGGATGGTAAGTTACGCTTCCATCATTGCGCGAAGGCAACGTTTGATGGAGAACTTTCACAGACCTCTCTCTCGGCACAGTCTCCAACAGTCCGGCCGTTTCTCCACCAGTAGTTGCATTCCAATTGTGGACATTAGTTGGAGCCCTGGAGCCAGTAGTATTTACCCAAATTCACACTCGTATACGCCCCACCTCGATTTTGATTCACCTAAGTTCTGCAGCCGCGATCTCGTGCGCGACTTCTTATATCTCGTATCTCAACCACTACACGACTGTTACTCCTTCGGCAGGAACACCCCGACCCCCTCCTGCTACATGGCGCTCATATCTTCCGCTCGTAATCCCACTGATATTGGTTCAAGCATCTAAAAGAACCTCCCCACATGTGATCCCAACAGAACCGTGGACATCCCCTGGCGGCAGCGTCCGAGTTCTGGCTCGTACAGATAGCACCACAGGTGTGGTCGTAGTTGCGGAAAACCTGATTGATAAATTTAGGTATTTACGATGCGACCACTCTTTGCTTGGCGGAATGTGGATTGCCGGTAGTCGTAGTCCCTTAAATACCCATGGCTTAGGAGATAGTATCTATACCGCGTTCGTTCTACAAGAAGCGATCAGGATAGTGGAACGCCCAGATAGTCGCAAAGAACAGGATCGTTCCTTGATCATGTGAGTAATAAGTATCTACCCCCTGTACAAATTCCTGAGCGAGAGATACAGCGGTCTTGGAGTGGGAGTTGCTGCAGGCGCCCTCCAATCGCACGGCTCCTCCGTCACGGTAGTAGAAATTGATCCTGCGGTCTATAATTATGCCCGCGAATATTTTGGACTTCCCGAACCGAATGGTGGGGTTTTCCTAGAGGATGCACGAGGCTGGGTCGATAGGCGCGCAAGAACGGTCACTGATGGCCATTACACTGAACCCGGAAATGCAACGCAAGTCCTCCAAGGGGCGACCAGCACCCGAGAAGATTTGTTCGATTACATCATCCATGATTGTTTCTCCGGGGGAAGTGTGCCTACCTTCCTATTTTCCACTGGCTTTTTTGAGGGAGTCAAAAGACTCTTGAAGACAGATGGAGTTTTAGCAGTGGTGAGTTTGGCGCCCACTTTCACAACGCAAAATCGCGGAATTTATGACAATATATGCGTAGAACTTTGCTGGGAAACTGGGCTCGGATCCTGCCCATGCTATTTTGAACACACTCCTGAGCGTATTTGATAGTTGCCGTGTGTTCCACGACAAAGTTGTCTATGAGCCCGGCAAGGAGCCTGAATCAGGAGAACATGACGACTTCTTAAATATGGTCAGCGCTCAATTACATTCCTTTGTCTCCCAAAGCCAACTAATCCCGCGCGCATATCTCTCTACAGGTCTACTTCTGTAACAATGCCCCAGCACTTAAATTCAGAGACCCCGTAGAAAAAGATTTTCTGGGCTCCTTCTTGCGCCAGCACATTTTGACCACCATGGACCGACGTGAAGTTACCTTTGATCATATCCGTGGTAATGCAACCGCACCAGTTGGAAAGCCTTTGCCGAACGTTGAGGGTGAGGCGCGTTGGGTACTCAAGGACGGAGACCAACGTCTAGGAGAGTGGCAAAAGGCTACCGGATTAGAACACTGGAAAGGTATGAGCAAACTGCTGGTGCCTATCATTACGCTCACATCTGTATTTAGTTATGCGCCATGTTATGGCGGACGAGATTTGGGAGTCTTATTGATTTTGAAGAGTAGAAAGGATCATCAGATAGAACAAGAGTTTCATTCAAGGGACTAGCACTGCTGCGATGTACAAAAATCTATTGATAAATTTGGCCAAACTATAATTTGGCGGGAGTTTCCCTCAGACGTGCACCAGACAAAGTTTCATCTTTGACGCGTGTTAGTACGGGACCTTCTCTGCTTCTCTGAGTTAGAGTGCCAAGAGAAAACTCACAGTTGGTATAATAAAGGGAGTCTTGAGGCACTGCAACAATATGGCTCTTTAGTGATGTCGTATCGACCATTGCCGGCACAACATCCTTAATAGTTGGTGCGCCGAGTAAACGCAGGTTCATCTCGAACTCGTCCTGAAAAACCAAATCGAATCGTAAGGTTATCAAAGTAACGGGATTATATGCTTACATGAAGTATCTGGAGAGCTGCCTCCACCCCTTCTTGTCCATAAGAGGAGTACGCATAAATGAACGGTCGCCCAACACCAACCGCAGTGGCGCCCATCGCAATCGCCTTCAATACGTCAGTTGCCCTGCGAACACCGCCATCTACATAAATCTCAAACTTGGGGTTCGGGAACAGGCCACGTTCGCGCAGAGCGGTAACCACTTCTTCGAGAACTTCAATACCAGAGCGCGATGTATCGAGCTGACGACCGCCATGATTGGATAGTACTATCCCAGCACAACCACATTCGGCAGCGAGCACCGCATCCTCCCAACACTGAACTCCCTTGAGGACGATAGGCACTACGAGCTATTTAGTACACTAGAGCAATCTAGGCTAACACGCAAACTTTACTTTTAGTAATACTCTTGAACCAGTCGATATCCCTCCATGACAGCCCAGGATCTATGAATGACTAGGTAGCTGTTGGTTGGATGTTCGGCCCACCCAGGATACTTTAAACAAACTTACGCTAATTGCTCTCGCCGCACCTTGGCTACGATCTATCCCTGCAGCTCCCCTTTGCACCTCGCTCCCTTCATCTTCGAATTTCTGACGCATGTCCTTCTCACGGCGACCGAGCTGTGGAGCGTCTACTGTGATAAATAGGCCTTTGATTCCTCGTTTTTCTGCATGCTGTACGATTCGCTTCGTAATCGCACGATCTTTGTTGACATACCTGTGGAAATATCTCTAGCATGAGGCATGATACCTGTTCAGATAAAGTTGACATACAGCTGCATGAATTGCACTTGATCTGGCGCAGCAGTATCTCTTATCTCATCAAACGAACAGGATGCAAGAGTTGGTATCTAAAATAGAGCAGGGAATCAACTTCCTAGCAACTCGAACGATCTGACTATACATACCATCTGGATAACACCATATTTAGCAGCTGCACGAGTCAAGTTTAGCTCCCCCTCGGGGTGCCCAAGTTTGCCCAAAGCTGTTGCGGTCTGTTCAAGTCAGTGACTAACAAGTATATACTCTTCCCATCAGAAAACTTACAATATATACAGGCATGCTGGACTTTTGTCCCAAAATTGTTGTAGACCAATCGACTTTGGTCACGTCGCGCAACACACGAGGGCGGAACCAGATACGTTGATATGCAGCATGGTTTTCTCGGTGCGTAATTTCATCATCTGCAGCTGAAGAGTAGTATGCCCATGCTTTCTCGGGCATCACAGCTCTTGCAATAGCTTCGAAGTCATGCAAATTTAGGCACTCGCTCAACGGAGGTCGTTGGGCTACGCGCTTAAGGCGGGCTTCTTCTTCAGGAGTCATTTCTTTAATGACTTTGGTGATCGTTCTAGGGTCAATTTTACCCAAGCTTGAGATTAAAAAAATTAGCTCTTGTGGTAATCATGGTGACTGAAGGACGACGTACTGTTTTTCCTTGGGTAAATTGGTCGTAATGGCATCAGGAGGATGAATGGGGTCATATTCCTCACTGTACTCCACCGTCAGGACATATCTTTATTGAACAGAATGAACATACGTAGCATCTTTCCCCGCATATTTGAGAATGATTTTGCTTCCTCCAGGGTGGTCGTCGAGAAATTCAGTTACATCATAGACATGGCCTGGGAATGCACAGTGAGATGCCTACGAAATAATATCCACTTAAGTAGGATTGACTCACCGTGTACAACGATCCAGCAACTGTCACGGTGTTGTGTTTGGCCACAGCCTCAGCAGTAAGCATCTCCTCAGGCATTTTCCCACAGTGACAGCAAATTCAGTTGTGGAGAGTAGTGGTCAATAGCGTCCGGCAAAGTTGCAAGTTATTTATCACAGCTTGGAGATAAGCCCAGGAATATCCCTCGTGGAGGTCACACGTAAGTTGTATCCGAGGAGAATGAACGCTCGCCTGAAGACCGTCTGTCAGCTGGGTGGTTAGAATTAGAAGACCTCTCCGGACCGGTTGGGCTCGAGGCTCCCAAAACGGGAAGATGATCGGCGATTATATCAGCTATTTCTCCACACAACTCAATCCTCGTCTCTTCATTGGACAGTTGGCCGGGATTATTCGGAGCTTGTGAGTGTGAAAGAAAGCGACATCTTGAAATTATTATATGATAAGTTTGGGCTACTGAACCAATCTTGGGTAAGAAAGGACGGACATGTAAAATTGCAAGGCGCCCAACGAAACTGGAGCCCCCAAATCTCCCTCTCGAAATAATAAACCAAATTGTTTTGTGCATCAAACGTATGAGGTAGGTCGACAATAATCCCTACGGGCTTCTACGAGGTTCCTGTGGTACACGTGGGTTCCTAACTAAACGATAACCAGCAGAGTGTGTGTGTGCCTATCACATTAGTCAACGGAGGTGAACGGCAATAAAGTCCCCGATTGATTTGTAGTTGGTGGGCCATAATACAACTAAAACTATGTTCAACCCCATGCAACATCTCTTCCGCCCCTTCAATATCAAGAGAGCGGGATTAGCACATAAATATCCAAATATGAGTAATGAAAGAATATGAGAGCGAAAAAAGCATAGAGTTTCCCGCTCAATTTCATTAGACGTTGGTTAGTACACAGTTCGAAAGTAGACTGTATGCGTTATGAAGAAAGTTCACCTATATGGCGTCATCCATTGTTTACCTATATTCATAAATTTTTCATGGAGTTCATGAAGTCAAATTTACCAAAAAAAAAAACCCCCCTCACAGTCACAATTCACTCAAGCGGTTCGGCCTCGAACGGTTGATGCCTTCGGTTCTACAACAACAATTCGAGTAGGGATGTAATATATCGGAGTTAAGGGAAAATAAATACATGTATTTATGATGATGGATTGGTGTGATATGTGAATGTATCCGGGTAAAAAATACGGAGGGCATTGTCCAGAAGAAAGCAATCGATTCGGCCAGGTTATAGTTTTGCAATGGGCTAACGCGGTCTAAATACACTGCCCATAGATGTGGATATATTCACTTGATCCGGGCTAGATATCTAGGCATATACAAGGGTAAGCACATATACGATGCCGGTTCCAAGCATAAAGATTTTAGTACATAGTACGTGTAATTCAAATACATAATTATTCACAATTATTACATGTATTTTCATAAGACCCAGGGAAACCACAGAGATCCGTATCCAGCTATCAGACGCGCATTGGCATATAGACGGTATGCTTTTTCAGTAATGCAGCGGGACTTGGCATCGCATCAAGGTCCGGGGCATCTGGGTGCTCAATCGCAATACCAGATCCCGAGACGAATGCGACCATAACTTTATGATCAATATATGCGACCTCTGGTTCTATGGTTGATGGCAAGGAAACTCTAAGCGAGTACTAATGAAACTATATGTCAGCTGGCTGGTCGGATCCTGATCATAAACAAACGTACAGATACTCTTGCCGCTCGCGGGACTGTCCAACTTCTCCAAATCTCCCTTGGTATCTCCACGTTTCCGGTGAAACTCAACACCTGGCCACGACTTTCCGTTTTATTCAGCATGTCCGATGTGCGGAGGGTCTGGTGGGCCACAATGTTTTCTTCGCTCACGGTCGAGCCTCGTGCGGTTACACTGACGGTTCGAACCAACCGTATAGATATATGCGGCGCAAGGGCCAATAGTGTTTCGATCGGATGCCCCGAAGACGACAGCCATAGGTTAAAGGGTATCGATCTGCTATGGCAAAGAGAAACCAGTGATGGATATGCAAACTATCGCTCGAGTCAGCATATCATCGCCTATAGCTGACGGCCGAGCCGACTTACGTGCGCATTGACATGGGAGAGTTCGGACTTTCCCTCGGCTATCCGACGAGTGACCAGCTTAATTATCCTCATATCAAACGGAGATTCTACGGGCGGTTCTTCTGAAGTCGACTCGAGTGATGGAAGAAACTCATTTCCTTCACAAGGTAGAGGTAGATAGAATACCTCGGTCTCGACCCTGACCAGCCGCTTTGATGAGTAAATTGGAATCAAGGATTGGGAAATCCAACATACGAGGAACTATGATGCCAACCCGTGCGATGCACAGTAACAACAACCTTGTACCTAACTCGAACGTGTCCTTCTGATACTGCGCCGATAAAAGAAGGCGGTAAGGGTGTTTCTTCGTCCTTCCCGGTCGTTGGAAAGACCATAGAAAATGGCAACAGATTCGGCAGTGGAACGGGATGTCCTCGAGCATACACGGACCACAGGATATTATGTTGGTCGAGTAATACCGTGGTTGAGTGTAATGTTGGCCTACACGTGCCTTCAATTACAGTTTTTATTTCACCTCGAAGCTAAGCATGTCCACAACAGTGTTAGAGCAAACTTTCGGAAAAGCACAGATAAACATTATAGAAACGTACCGATAAGGTAATGCTTTCGATGTGGGCAGTTGAGCGCAAATACACTTCTCCTGAAATAATTCCTTCCCGTCCATACGCTGGAAGCCTGATTCCATCATGCCTAACTTGGTTGAAGCTCAAAGAAACAGCCTTTGATGGATATCTATATATGCAACCATCTTCTGGGTCGGACGAGACCGAGAATAGACTACTGGTCGCCGAACTAGAGGGAGAGGAATGGGCCGAAGGGGTCCTCGAATAGGGAGGAGGTGCGTCGACAGATTGAGGAGGAAGGACGTGAAGCATTGTATAGTAAGCCCGAAAGGAGGGGTGGGTAACCGTACCCCGCGGATACGTAGAGTATAAATGCATAGCGAGTGAATCATAGACCCGGGACCCATGATCGCAAATCGTCCAGATTCCTAGTCTCACCGTGCCCTAAGAATACATTTTTGACAACGTTTGGCAAATGAATACCTTCGCGGACAGTGGTTGCCGAGCGCTTTCTAATGAGCGAACAGTATTCGGCGAGTCCAACCGGCAGGCTCGGGTGACATTTATAGCCGACAGCAAACACGCTACCCGGAAACTTGTAACAGGCATGTTACGCTTACAAGATCAAAAGGCTCTGATTGCATTTATAGGTTAGGACGTCATAGACAAATAATTCGTTTTGGGTGTGACCTTTGCTTTGGACTCTCCCACTCTACACGATTTTCCCAAGCAACGAGAAAGTAGTCTACGGTCATGCTACCGATACCTGGGAAACAGAAAGAGCCCAGACATCGCTATCGAGGTCACAGGAGGTTAGTCTGTCGAGCAAACTCGCAATTTCAAGCTTCTCACTTGATGTCGTCCCTTAGAGACAGTTTTCATCCTTTGGACGTGTCGGAAATGGTAGAGCTTCGTGCCCGCGGGAGGACGTTCTACGGCGCGTACGCTCGTACCGCACTCGGGTGAGTGCATGTTCCGCTGAGATGCCGGAAAACGACCAATAACCGGACATAATTAGAAACCTGGGGTACAGCGCCGTGGTTTTAAAGCTGTTCGATAGGCGATTTTACCGAAGTAAGTGGAAGCACACGCGTGTATCACTATCACATCTAAAAGGATTCGTGTGGTTTCCATTAGTCGGATTGTTATACGTCATCTTGGCTATTTTACTGTTTATCGTTTCGATTGTTCGAAGAAAACACTCGCGGCATGATTTCAGTGATGTACATGCCGCTCACGGACGCTTCGACGGAAATCGTGTTGCGCAAAATGAGGAAAGGCCAAATCCGCAGCCGGGAAAGAGGATCTTCGGACGTCCGTTCGTAACCGCGGGTTGGGTCGTAGTATTCTTGACAGCCGTGGTAGCTATAATTGAGATCACACTCTTAATTTTCTTGCTTCAAATCTAGACGTCCCGCTTCGATTAATGCCTATGTTTCAGCCTCGATTTCGCCTGTTGTACAACATGTATTTGTAGAGTGGTGTGGTGTGGCGACACAAATGGTAAAATATGGTGAACGCAAAGCGAGAGACGTCTAGGATAAATACCGCAGATGCTAGGCATAGTGCTTCAATTGCGTTTTCCCGGGTTCGCCCGAGCTCGGGCGCGAGCCTCTGCCTCCTGCTGCTCCCGCGCCTTCCTGGCAGCATCCTTGACCCCATCTCGAAGGGCACGCAGACTATCGGTGAACGTGGGTGCTGTCGTAACTTTGGCTCCGGGAGGAGGCGCAGGCTTGTCCACGATGTTGTACCTCTTGCGAATTGATGGAACCTTGACCAATGCGTTTTGGATAAGCATGAATACACCATTGGCAACAAAATAAACAAGTACGCCCTGTCATAATGTTTAGTACGAATGCGGGATTGATACGCACCACGACTACTTACCGCAGGGAGATAGGAAACAATCGGAATGGTAATCAGAGAAAGAACTCGGAAAAAGTTACGAGTATGGCCAGCCGCACCCGCCTGTGCATCTATAGCGGATGTCTACCCATTCTACCTCAATATTTATCCACACCACACATAACAAGATTCCCTCACCTCGAGCAAAATCAACATCGACGCCGAACTCAGTATGGGAAGCGCCCACGTCGGATCCGCAACCGTCAAATCGGTGAACCAGCCAATCCCACCTTCCTTGAGCGTAGGCAACCCCGCATTACACACGTTCCGAATCCCAAAAAAGAACGACAGGGCAACAGGCATCTGGACCAACGGACCCAACAGCCCCTTGAACGGATTCGCACCCGCCGACTCGAGCAACTTTTGAGCTCTGAACCCAGCGTGCTGCAAAGCTGCGGAATCACCCGCATCCCGCGCTCGCTTTATTTGATCGGTCAAGACCGCGAGCTGGGGCTGAACACGGGCAAGTCTGCTGGCGTTGCCTACGAGCTTCAGGTTGAGCGGGAGCAAAGACGTGCGAACGATGGCTGTGAGAAGGAAGATCGAAGCCCACCAAGGTAGGCCGGTTTGAACGTGAAGAAACTCGAGTGCGGTTTGGACCCATCCGGACGGCCAGGCTCCTCCAAACCCGTTGGCCGCAAAGTCGCCCAGTTGGTGCGCTGCTGGAGAAGATGAGAGGGCATCGAGGGTGCTCGAGGTGACATCGGGCGAAATTATGTTTGGCTCGGCTTGCGTGACTTCGATGGGCGGTGAGACAGGAGCGTCGATCCCAGCCACACTTTCTACTGGCTCGGGCGTTGTTGTGTCAGGCGATGGTTGCGTTGGAGCTGGGGTAGTTGGCTTAGACGATCCCCATAAGGCCACAGCGACAGAGTCCTAGAGGCTGATACTCCAAGAGTCGGATTAGTTCCTAGCCTGTAAGCGGGTCGAGCAAAGCCTGGAGGTCAATATGAATTATGTCCATTCAAAGTTTTACCACTCGATAACCCACCTTGACTGGCCGCGGCGATGCTCAATTTTCGGGACAACGGAAGTGTTCTACGTACGATCAGTCCAGTTTTGAATATATCAAGAGTGCATAATTACCCTCGAAGACCAGTCTGACGAGTAGCTCGTAAAAGCAGCATATTTGGTGGTTAATTTCAGGTGGGAGGAATGAATTGTGATGTAACGTGGGTGCGATCAGAGCGATCGTGTAATCGTGGAACTGTATATGACCACAATTCGTGGAGGCCTGGGATTCAACTCCCTTTACCAATGATACTGCATGAGAATGTCGGCCTTGTGATGGCTAAATGATTAGAGCGACCGGCATCTTTGCGGTTCTCAATTATTTCTTGGTCCCGATTTTGCCCCAAGAAGGTATCTCGGTCGGCGCTCCCGAGTATACTAGTTTCGAACGCTCATCGGGTATATGTTACATATAGCTTCTGTCCTATCCGACGACCATACCAAACAAACGTTCATATTTATGCAACAAAAAAATAACAGCAATACAAAACACGACCCATGCATATGTTACAGACTGTTGGAGCCCCTGTTGGGATTCCAAACATGCTACCATCAACAAGACAAAAAAAAGTACCATTCCTCACACCGCCCCTATTTCATTCGGGGGTCGCTAGCCCCGAACTACGCGACTTCCGTTTTGCCCATTCATACAAATCACCACCCTCCGCTCATAACAGCTTGCATCTCCGCCTCGCTGACGAGTATACACCGAATGGGAACAGCCTGTGTAACGCACGAAGAGGCGAAAGTTCAGGTGTAGGGGGCACAAGCGTCAAAGTGACGAAATCCTACACACCGAAATACGTCGAATCAACAACCGAGATATGTTCTCGAGATGAACTACTATACTGAGTAAACGCACCTTGATCAGTAATCCCCCGGCTCTAAACCGCCAACTTGAAGCACGTCCTTCTCAGGGGTAACGCTCCCTTCCCAAGCGATCGCGAACCAATCTTTGCCTCCTTCGTAGTCCTTGACCCGTTCTACACCCGGAGGAAGTGGGCCCATGATGCTCGTTGCTCCGCCCGTCGTGCCCGCGCTCAAGACCGAGCGCAACGAGTTGGTTCGACGGAGGGACGTATAAGCCGGTGGAGCCCCGTTCGATCCCGGCGAACTACCGCTGCTACCACTACCACTGCTGATATTGCTATTACCACCCGGACCTGAGACCTGTCCCTCGTAAACAACTTCGCACCCGCTCCTCCTCGAGCCCAGAACAACGCGCTCCATCCTTCCTACACCACCGCAAATAACCCTCAACGCTCTTGCTCCTCGCACATCGACGCTGATTTGTCGTTGGATTTGGAGTCGGAGGACAGCTGGTTCCGCAAGCAAAGCGATTGGTATGTTGGGTTGTTTTGAGGGGCCCGGCCCGGCGTTGGTGGTAGTATTGGTGTTGGTGTTGGCAGCAGCAGCACTGGGCTTGGAAGCTGAGAGTTTCGAGGTCCCAGAGCTGATGGACAGACGACGCCCACGACGAGTCGGAGGCGGACATTCAGCGCTTAGTTGAAAGTGAAACGGAATAGCTTGAGAAAGCGGATGGAGGGGCGGAGTAGGAAGGACCAGCTGGGTGACCGATTCACGCTCGTCAATCAACCCGGCAAATCAAACGAGTTTAGCAGGACACCTACAGAACTCATAATCTCTCCGATGTCCGGACTCCGGGTGGGTACTCGTTCGGTGTAACTAGCCCACTCTCCAGGGCATGACTTTAGAGTGGAAATAACGGACGTATGTGTGTGGTGCGGGTGTGGCGCATAGGGTACGTATGTGAACGGGGTCGAGAGGCTGGAAAGGGAAGCAAAGTGTAAGTATCAGATTTGACAGCTCATGGATAGGATGGATGGATTGATGAATCGGGGAGAATAATAAATATGGATGATCGCTTAGCACGAAGAACTTCCAAGTAGGGGAGGGGAGACCAGGGGCGTTTCTACCCTGTTGATCTTCATTCCAAACCTTGGGGGCCGAGACTCACCTCTCCTTGCGCCCCACAAGTCCCTTCCATTTCCAGCGCACGACGACTATAGCCTCGTACCGTACCCGGGCTGTCAACCCCGGAACGTCGACGATTGTTAACTCGTACGTCGGAGGGAGTGGCCGTGTGCGTCGAGTGGGCGGGTGGCCCCACGTATCGACATAGGTCTGGGGCAACGGCCACTTGAACGAGAGTGCATTCGGACAAGGTGGAGCGAACGATGAGCTGGATTCGGATGGATGGAGACGAATGGTATGGTCGAGAAATGTGGTATTGGTGAGCCCGAGTCATGTATGGAGAGTTTAATGGTTCCAATGATCTGCTTTGGTGTTAAGAGGGAAAAAGAGACGACAGAAATAAAGACACACCTTGAGTTCCACGCTGCCTATTCTGTCGAGGTACTTTTCGCCAAGCCTTACTGTGCCCCGTACCTTGGACCCTCTGGAATATTCGGGGCCTTGAGCGGCGGATCGTGTAGCCGGTTGTCCGCCAAAGGAGACGGAGAAGCGCTTTGCATTGTACGAGAGAACTGAAGTGAGTTCTGCAGCAGTTGGAGGACCACGGACGAGCGTCTGCTCGACTGCTGTTGGACGAGGGGTGTATGCTGGGGTTGGCTCGACGGGTGGGGGTGTATGTTGGTCCTCTGCGGAATGCGCACTCAATTCGTCCATATCCGGGGACGAATGAACTGTCATTGTTAGCTATAGCCCCACCGCACGAGGAGGGAAGAGAAAAGAGGGACTTGGCTGAGCACAGCAATTTATAGCACGTCGGGGCACTTGATCGAGTTAGCGCGCCGAGTTCGGAGATCTGGGTTTTTGTATTTCTGTATTGAGGGCGCTTGTGCCTAGGTCTTGGAGAATGAGTCTTTTTGTACGTCCAAGTGAGTAGACAATGATCGTGGGGTCAAGTGGGTGTGTATGAACCGACGTTGGCGAGAGAGAGAGAAAGTATGACTGTCGGCGGCGTGTATGTATGTGTGGGAGACAAGTTATGGCTCGTAGCCCGCCCCGCATGGGTTTTCCGCATCAAGCTGCTTCTTCGAAGCTCTTCCTCCACATTGTCCGTGCTTCTCTGTCTTATTCTATATCGTCATACTTAGTTCTATCCTCAGCCTCAGTCCTCTTAGTCCTCTCAGTCCTTGGTGTACCATCTCGCATATATTCTATCTCGGCGACCGCGGCCGATACGAGTGGGAGAGCCTTATCCCGAACTCGCCCCGAGCGCTTCCTTTTGGGGCGATGTGAGTACATACACGTGTAGAACAAGGTGCAAGTGTGCAAGCGTGGATAATTGATACCAGAACGTAATCCGATTACAATGACATTGATACTACTGTTACACATACAAGTCCGATTTGGTTCGGGGGTTTATGATAGAATCCAAGTCTGGATAATGTGTCAACTGTCGTAAATGTACTGTAATACTCGGCGGCGGTCATCAACATGCGCATGGGTGGCGCGTCGAGATTTGGGGATCCGCAAGGAACGGTCCGGGGCGAGACGAGGCGAGATGAGGTGTGGGAGTGATTCCCTCGTCTGCTACGGTTCCGAGTCGTCCGGATCGGGGACCATTACAGATGGTCTATAGGCTATGGAACAAGTTCTGCCTGCCTACACCCTAGTGTTTGTTGTTCGATTGCTGGTATGGCTATACGCGGAAACATCACATCAGAAAGATCGCCCCAGGCCTGGGATTCGCAACCTAGAATCAAAGGGGCGATTGCGTAGATAGGGGGAAGTATCCGTGATCGTCGTGCGTTATGTCTATTAATTGTGAATGAAAATAGGGAATTGTACAGTCTCGAAATTGAATTTCGTGCCCAGGTTTTTGTGACGAAATGGAGTTTTTGTGATTTAGAATAATGGGCGACCTGAAAGCCTGTTGATCGATTAGATGTGGTCGAGAGAAGATTGGATATGAGGGAATAGATGGTACTGTGGAATCGGGCAAGTTGGGACATAGGAGGAAAGAGCGCGGTAGTGTTTGGGCATGTTTGTGCGCGCGTCGAACAACGCCACTCGACAGAGTTGCTTCCTTCGACGACGAGTGAACGGCCCCTTGCCTGTGTACTTTTTGAGCGACAGATCCCACAAACACACGGTCATCGTATATATTTAGGGTAGGACAACTCCTAGTGGGTCTACCGAACTCACTCTTTGACTCGACTGGACTCGGCTGGACTTGAGTGTTGGGACATTGATAGTGTGCTTACTCGGCTAGTAGCGATGCCACCGACGAATCTTTTCTTCTCGCGCATTCAGTCTGCACCTGTTCCCGACGACGAGAACGATCCCTTCCCACCACCGCCCCATACTCCCATCGATGGCGGGAGCACACCCCATATCCCCAGCGCCCTCCATTTCGGGCATGTACGGACCCAGAGCAACCTCTCCTCCACTGCGTACACAGACATCCCCGAACACACCGACAACGAATCAGAGTCGAGCATGACCTCCATCTCAACCCCGCCCTCTGCGCTCGCCAACCCCAACTCCAACGCCAGCCCTGCGAAGCTCGAGCCCCCGAACACCCTCGACAGCGACGAGGAGAATGAGATCGATGTTGCCCTCGGTCCCTCGGCAAGCACTTGTTTCCCGACTAATGCGCTCAGACCCAGTTTGAGTGCCCCCTCGATTGGCATCCAGTCTGTTCATTCCGCCTCGCCTGTGCGTTCCGCGTCGGGCCCTTCCTTTGGCCACGGCTTCACGTTTGGTGGTCGTCTGGCGATGGGCAGCGTCAAGGGCAAAGGACGGGTGCTCGACAGCTTTGATATGCTCGATGCCAGCCCCAGCAGCGTCAAACCCAAAGCATCCAGTATATGGTCTACCGGGACGGGCAGCGGAGGGAGCACAGGCACACCCGAACGGAGTCCACGCAAACGAGAACACGGCGACCGGTTCATCCCCCAACGAGATGACTGGGACAACACACATCTCTCCACAACCTACAATCTCTCATCCGACCCCCGACCTCCCACCCCGAGACGAACCCCCATCGAGACTGATGCTCACAAGGAGCAGCAGAATCGCACGTTTAGCACGGCCTTGGCGAGCGAGATGTTCCCTCATGCGCCGTTTATGCCTTCCAGCTCTCCGGGCTCGGTATCTGGTATTGGCATCAAGCGGCGGAGGAGTCCTAGTCCGGCCCCTTCCACTCCTTCAAGGCAGCGTATACTCGGGTTTTCCACCCCGGGGTCTACCCCGGGTAGCGTGGTTTCCGATTTGGGACTGCTCGACGCATCTCACCCCGCTTATTCGCCGTATGCAGTGCGAAGGCGAACCCACGCGATGCTTACAGGCCCGCAAACGACCATCCGCACCATATCCAAAACTCCATACAAGGTTCTCGACGCCCCCGAGCTCAAAGACGACTTTTATCTCAATCTTGTCGATTGGAGTTCCACGAATCTACTGGTGTAGGATTGGGCTCGTGTGTATATCTTTGGAGCGCAGAGAGCAGTAAAGTTGTCAAGCTTTGCGATCTCGGAAATGTGAATCCGGTGACGAGCGTTAATTGGGTTCAGAAAGTGAGTCGCGAACGTGTGCCCAATGGTTGATTGAATTAATTTATCCCTCGCAACAGGGCTCAACAGTAGCCATCGGCACCCAAAACGGAGAAATCCTCATCTACGACGCAACCACCCTTCAAAAACAACGCACCCTGACCGGGCACGCATCGCGCGTGGGAGCACTCGCATGGTCCAACTACACCCTCTCTTCCGGCTCGCGAGACCGCACCATTCTCAATTTCGACGTCCGGCTCCCGCCCGCTTCGGCGACGGTGAGCAAACTCGCCGGACACCGACAGGAAATCTGTGGTCTGAAATGGTCGTGTCCCTCGGACGAATTCGTTCGTGATCCCGTGATGCTTGCGAGCGGAGGCAACGACAACAAACTATTTGTCTGGGACATGCGCCACCCGACTCCGCTTTGGAAGTTTCACGAGCATATAGCGGCTGTCAAGGCTATCGCATGGTCGCCGCACCAGAGTGGGCTGCTGGCTTCGGGTGGAGGCACGGCGGACAAGAAGATTAGGTTTTGGAATACGAGTGTAGGCGTTGGGATCAGTGAGATGGATACCGGATCGCAGGTATGTTCACTCCCTCCCTAGTTTGTGTGTTTCATTCAAGTTGTGTTAATGGTGTTTGTCAAGGTGTGTAACCTCACATGGTCCAAAACGTCCAACGAACTCGTGAGCACACACGGCTACTCGTCGACTCAGCCACAAAACCAAGTCTGCATCTGGAAATACCCGTCCCTGTCGCTCGTGGCGACCTTGTCCGGACACGTTCATCGAGTACTCTACCTCGCAATGAACCCGACAGGGGACACGATCGTCACTGGCGCAGGGGACGAAACACTCCGATTCTGGAACGCGTTCCCGAAACGAGGTGAAGTTGAGCGAAGGGCGAGAGAAGGAGAAGGAGCATTGGACGAGGGCGGAAAGATTCGATAGCCCTTTCCGCTCTCGCGGGGTTTTTTTTCACCCCTCTGTTTCAGGGGTTTCAGGACTCTTTTATCTCCTTGTTTGGTCTTTGGGCTACCTCTCCCTGTTCCTTCCCTTGATTGGGTGTTCTCGCTCTCTCTCGCTCTCTCGGTTCGCTATCTACTCGTACATTTTTTCTTTTCTTTGCCTTGGTTTTTATCCGTCAACCAACCAACCAACCGTCCATCAATCCATCCTGCATCGCGTCTCCTACGCCATCCATCCCTCATCATCACTGCCATTATATTACACCGACCAACCATTCAACTACCTACCCATCCATCCACCCATCCATTCATTCGACTTGTCCCATTGATCTACTTGCCCCCACTCCAGCATGTTTCGCTATGTCCAACTGTGTGATTTGTTCCCTTTTTAGCATTTATTTTCTCTCTCTCTCCGTGTCTGAATTATCTGTTGATGTAGCTTACCTTGTTTATCTTACTTGATTTGCATATGAATTCTCTCAACGCAAGATGCATATCCATGAGTTTACAACTATACGCAAGCCGTGTCGTTACATGTTATATCGTCCAAATGAGGGCACTTAACCACGAAATGAGTTTGTTTGGCGTCCCTGGTCATGGTACTTGTCGATACGTACCCCTGTCGATCTTCACGCAAGCGCGTTCTCCCGATTGAAGAAGCTCGGCGCGAAAGGTGCTGGTCTCTGCGGCTATGACTTTTACGGCGTAACAGTTAGGTTCTTTACGCTACGATGGAGGGTTGGGATTCGGAGTGCGCACAGGTATAAAGATGGCTTGATTCTTGGGTAATGTTGAATATATATACAGCGGGTTCGAATACGATCCACAATCCACATCCAAACGCCATCCATAGTCCACTCTCGTCCCGAAATTATTCTAAACCCCGTATTCAAACTTACTCTGCGTCCCGTACGCGTACGAACAATGTCGCACCATCTCGCGTTGTCTCATACCACCCGCGCAACCTTTGCCATGTCCGGAATGGAAGACAAGATAGTCCTCAGAGCTCCCTCTGTGCACCGGAACTTCGTAGGGAAACGGAGCGTCGGTTCGTTCTACCCAGCTTGCCTTCGCTCGTTCATTTGACGATGACTCATAACACACATTTATATATATACTTACTGTACTGTACTGTATATACACGCGGGACCCTAACACAAACACAGAATCCCCATGGATGGTATCCGACTCGAAGACGATCGAGGGAACGCTAAGCTACGAGGATATCAGGTGCATCTCGGGTGCGGCTCGGGCCATCGCCGAGGTTGTCGTGCGGAGACTGGTGGTCGAGTTTAAATCGTTGAAACCGGGAGAAGCCGACGAGTGGTGGTGGCTATTGTGAGTTGTGCGAGTTTTGGGCTTGCGTGGTAACTGATAATCGAGCGTATTGTGGTTCTAGTTTAAAAGTGCGTTTGGGTTTTGGTTTGGTTTGATTTTTTTTGGTTGGGGTCTTTTTGATTATTTTTTGGATAGGTGATGATGATGTCGAGGCGATGGTTACTACTGTCTCGGATGGGAACTGGCAGTCGTTTTGAACGCATATACCCAATAAACGGATTGATCATGCGCATGTAATTGTATATTAGGAGCGATTTTGGCCAAATGAATGCGGTGCTTGTGTATGCTGTATATGGCAATCTATCCGGGCAACTTCACAGCCTAGCATTTACCAATTCTTAAGACGCGTATACATGCATCCACGTATACCTGCGATGCACCATGACTCGTCGGATTATCAATCATGCATGGAAGATTTATATATATGCCCACCTACGCCAATCCATAATGTAGGCACTCTACTTCTGCTCAGGCAAAACAATGTTGCGGAGACTAAGAAATCATAATCTTATTATTCTTCCTATTTCACTTGTTCTTCTATTATTTTTTGGGATGCGCTGGTATTTCGATCGGTCGGCGGTCGCGATTCTTTATGGGACCCCTTCGGGCCTTTACCTCGAAATCCCAAAGTTGGGTAAAACCTTCTCGTCAGAGGGCGTTGACGGCAAGTATACTCATTTAATTATACTTTTAAGCTCCGGTTAAGAGAACTGCTTTAGAGATGAAAGTCATGGCTTCAGCCCCCATCGTTGGTACATTCCACTACGTCGACTCAAAAGTTCTGTACCAGTCTTTGCATACCGCTCCCAAATTCATCGATGGGGTATATTCTATTGCGTTCTACGAGAGGGGTTCATTGAATTCGGTTGCTAGTGTGAGTCGAGTCATTTCTGATGATGGGTGCACCTCGGCTAACCACC
Organism: Rhizoctonia solani; assembly: GCF_016906535.1. Taxonomy (NCBI): domain Eukaryota; kingdom Fungi; phylum Basidiomycota; class Agaricomycetes; order Cantharellales; family Ceratobasidiaceae; genus Rhizoctonia; species Rhizoctonia solani. The sequence goes on from NC_057382.1 coordinate 1,691,784, forward strand.
TTTGCCACACGGGATAGTTCAAGTGTGCGTTTGTGTACTAAAAAAGCGGTATGACCTCATTGACACCCTCTCCTTACAGATCCTGACCACCTTCAAGGTGGAAGTATTACAACTCAAGTGATCGTTCCGGGGTACTGGAAGAAATACAATGCACCACATGACAGGACTGATAGGACACAGCCGCCTAGTGTGACAATACTGCCGGTATTGTAAAAAATAAGTATTCAACTAATCATGAGCCTTTTTGTTGGTGTCATATTTGTCGGTGCTTGGCTTCCCAACCCATCATATGCCCCACAAAGGCAAGTGTCGTAGACTATCAGTTAAATTGAATGGCTATATGCGGCCGACGTATACATATTAAATAGATTAAATTCAGGCTACTGGATTTAGTTCTTTGCCACCATAAGCGATGGATCAAAGTTGATACCGACCAGGCCCAGATCTTTTTCTCTGATCCCTGATGAACCGGGGAGGCAAGTCTTGCAGGTGGCCTGACCTCACTGATGGATTCCTCAACAGTCGTGACGTTATGGGAAAGCCAACGCCTGGGCGTAAATGGTACTGCTCTCGACGCTCAACGCCCCGCAAAGTGAGCGCATAGCAGGGTATATAGAGTGGCCGTTCCCACTCGGTTGAGGGCTCACCACGCATCAGAAACATGACCAGAACGCTCTATCTGTCCAATAAAGTGAAGGCCACGCTCAGTTTGGCTGGCTCGGAGAATATAATGACGATCATCGTCCCAGAGATTCGACGCCGATTCGCCGGAAAAAAGGCTTTTAGTACGTGAGAGATTAGCAACGGTTAACTGTTTATTTTGTGTGTGTTTTTGACTATATGCTAGCTTCGCCTTGGGTCGAGTCTTCAATTGAGCCTATACATGGGACTTTTAAGTATTTGCATACAGCTCAGCTCACCGGCGAGTCTGACGCAACGGTTGAAACCAACGACAATCAAATATCCATAGAATTCAAGCTCGTGGATGGTGGCCCGGGCCTCGAGGATACGGTTATTGCGATTGTGAGTATGGTCATCGTACACCTGAAAGGTGTAACCGTGTAACTTTAGTATACTAATTATGCATATGACTCCAGTTCGAAAGTGAGTCGTTATTTCATACAAGCTAGACCACAAGAACCCACAGGTTCATGCTAGGCGATAATGCGACACATGGTCTCTCAACAACCGTTCTGCAAGGGAGATGGGACTCTTTCTAGTAGTGCAAGAATCCGGGAGTGACGCAGTTTTCCATGAGGATGCGCCCACTATTGTACGCTAGTGCCTGAAATGGAAGCAATATGAGGAACCTGATTCGTTCTGGCCTATTTGAGCCATGTCGGATACCTACCACAAGCTTGAGTCTCGAGAATAGTCCGTTTCTTGTACCCCAGGTGATGTTACAGGACAATAGTATCGATATCGTCCTCGTTTGCTCCTCGAATATGTTTGAAATATTCCAATCAAGCAATCTCAGGCCAAGGTGTTGCGTATACACGTTATCATGTAGGATCACTGCAAGTTAGATTGCAATCACTGTAATAGTACAACAGCTAATTGTACAGGACACCATCGGTCCGAACAACCCAAGAACCGGGAACGAGAGAAGAATAGACCAGATGACAGTCTGAAATGGAAGAGGTAAACAAGGATAAATAGTGTGCGGATGGTATACGGGTAGACAATAAGAAAGATCGGGGAAGGAACGTGGGAGAACGGAGATCAGGAACAGGGGAGTGGTCAAGGATGTATGTGAGAATGGGAATGTAGAGAATGAGGGTCGCGGAATCAATACCTCGTACCGGTCACAGCAATAGAATGGCGTCGACCGTTCCATGCTGGATCTAAACAACTCGAAGGGGGTACGAGTGTGGCACTTGGATAGCGCATCTTCTTCTCCGGAGATTCAACTTTTACCGTCGGCGCTGGGGTAGCGAGGGACATTTGGGGCAGAACAGCTGTGGACGGAGGGAAGAGTGAGGCTTGGGCAGCCCACATGCTTGGATTGAATGCGTCCGGATCGCTACCCGAAGTAGAATCGCAGGGCGTACGAGGTGGGGTTGTTTTGACTTCGTGCTCTACTTCCATTTCACTGGTAGAATCTTCGGCGAGTTCGGGAATAGGTGCGCACCATTGAGCAACACTGAATACGGGTGATTCATGTGCTCGCATGGCTATGGAAGCAGGCTTCATAAACACCAGGGGTGGGGGTAGATGAGGGTGTGGGCGTTGGGTAGGGGGAAGAGGTGCAGGTGGTAGAGGTGCAGTATAGCTTGGACCTGTACTTGATGGTGCCGCTCCGAACTGGTCCGCGGCTTGCCATTGGGAAAAATTGAAAAGTCCTTTTTCTGGAGGCGGCAGAGACAGACTAGTGTGCATATAACTAGAACGCCGGGAAAGGTAGGGTACTTTTTGAGAAGTGTGAGCGACGCGAGGCGGGGGTGTGTTTGATGAAGATGATGGGGAAGCAGGGGGAGAAGGTAGGCCTTGAACGGGCTTTGTTACTGGGACCGAACTTGCGTTCGATGGTCCAGCAATCGGCTGAGTGGATTCCGCTGCGCTTGGAATACTCTGTGGGTCACCAAAGGCGCGAAAGCTACGCGAGCTACTGCGCGCGGTAGTAGATACGGACCTTGCCCCGTACAGTACCGATAAACTAGGCAGCGAACAACGCCTCTGTCCACCCAGCATTTCTTCACTAAATATTGTCCCTTCGCGCATCGAGAACATCCTATTATCATTCGGTTCGGGAAGAGGCCCGATCCAAAGCCTGTGCTCGAGGGCGTCAAACATGGCTTCAATACATGCAGAGATCATTCGTGAGGAACTGCCGGTGAGGCGGGCCCATGTTTCGGTGCGATACGATCCATCTTCCAAAAACCGGTGTGCAAGTATCAGTGCACCCACAAAGGCGGTTCGCGGATCGCCAGGAACTGGACGGAACCGAGGTTTGGCACGTTCAAGGTACTCAAGTGCCGTATAAAAGACACCTGCCGAGGCACGGGCGTAGTAGGAAAGGTTTGCAATATACCATGATACTGTGGGTTGTCGAGTTGCAAGCGGTTCGGGAAAATACAGTCCTTGAGTACGGCCTAGGGGTACGGGTGGAGGATCGGAACATAGCCGAGGATCAGGGTGGTTGTCGGGTGTAAGACCGTATATCGAACGAAGGATGGCACAAGCTTTATCTAATATTTGGGTGAGGGTCAGGTAAAGTGCATTGAACACCTAGATAAAATGCATTACTGATGAAAGCTTCCGCGTCGTGCCCGGAGAGGGTTGGATCTCGAGGATGGGACTGGCAGCCCTGACATTGCCCTTGGTGGTTGGTGGGCAGTACGCTATGTTTGCTCATTGCAATAGTTACAGGTAGGGCGGTGTGAGCCTGCACGCTGCTCGACCTGATCCAACGAGTTTGGCTCGAGGCTTTGAGAACCTAGTGCACTAGGGGGGTGCGTTCAAGTCGGAAGGCCATTCCATGGGTGGAGGCACTTATAGTGGATGGGCCAACCAGAGTGATGGATCGACTGGGGATTGAGGTGTGATACAAAGACCCACTGGGACAAGCAGAGAATTGAGCGTAGGCAGGCGTGGCATAGTGATGGCAAATGGACGGCCAGAGGATCAATAGCGAGAGACCAAGACAATAATCCGGATCGATCACAGAATGTTATTGTTGGACCCGCACGGACAGCCAGCGCTTCCAGCCCTCCTCTCGTCTGACCTCACTACACCCAAATAAGGAACAATCACGAGGCCTCCGATCTCCCATGGGTGATGGGCTGAAGTATACTGTTATACTTGTGACGCATTTCTTTTTGGGCGTAGCAACGCGTTACAGTTTTACACAGATCTCACGTCAGCTTCAAGATTATCCATGCATGCAGTGGCAGTGCTCAGCACACGGACAAAGCAGAGGACTGGTTTCAACCACAACGCCCAATGCACTTAATTTACGACCCCAACACCACATATCTGGTGGTGCACTCTTCATAATCGCATACACCAGACCCGAGTCTATTCTATATTAGATGAGAACCCACTATGGTTGCATTCTAGTTGCCTAGGCCCCGCTGTAAACCCATCCTAGCCGCACCCGAATGGCATGGGTAAATGGATCATGTCGCGAACTGTCTGGCGATGTCTTCCGACATGAGTTCATCTCACGTCTGACGAGCAATTCATCATGTCTCTGTCTGACATTATCCGCCGTATCTTTGGCTGTCGCTCTGCTCTGTCAGTTCTCGCCTCGGTGGCTCGCCTTTCCGCGTACCTTGGTCATCTTTACTTTGATGGTGTCTGGGGGATCTTGCTCACGTGATGTAAAAAAGCAGCGGCAGAGTGGAGGAAAGCTAAGTGAGTCATACGCTATGTTCCGATCCTGGACCTGGTGGAGTTGCGATGCACTGAAAACTTCCAAAAAATTACTCCACTTGGTACGATTGACTCCAATCGAACGGTCTGGTAGCCTCTAGTACGATCCTCCGCGCTGCTTGCGCGGCGGCCGTACGCGGGATGTGTGTATTCCGAGGCCGAGAAGACCCTGAGTGCTGTGACCGGGGTCCGAAATGGCTGCCGGCGGCTTACGGGGTGCTTACAAGGTGCTCCCGGCTAAGGCTCGATTCACCCCACGCGTGCGGCCCAAACCCAATGTGATCCCGGCTCTCCATCGCAGAGTAAGCATGGCGTTTCCCGAACCACACTCAGTTGCCTATAAAATTGCTCGTCTGGTCCGATCATTGGGCATACCCCCCGCCCGTCCTCACAGCACCTGCCCATTGCCGGATTTAGGGAGCCACTCTGATTTATCAAGCACCTCGAATCATATACACCCGACCCTCCGAATCACATCCGCCGCTGGACCACGTCAGCTGTGCCCATACGCAGCCATTTTTCTAATCAAAGCCGCCAAATAAAGAGCCAAGCTTTTCTTGACTCATTGACTTTCAGGTATAAAGGGCTCAGGCGCCTCAAGCCACTCGACCTCCACATCCACACCCCCTTGGTATAATAAATTAACAAATGCAACCCACCCAAGCCCCAAATACCGATCCATTGCCCTCGACAGGCTCTTTTTGCTCCCGAACGACTCGAAAGCCTACCCGTTGGACTCCATATGGCTCTCGATCTGCACCTCCTGTCACACGACGAGATTCCATACCCCTCCACGCCTCTCCTGCTCCAGCATACACACTCCCTCTTTCTCCGGAGCTTACACCAGAAAGCGAGCCTACCTCGGGTAAACAGTCGCGATCCGTTACACTCGAGGATGTTCCGGAGAATTCCACGTGTGGCGAGAAACAGGAGTGGGAAGGCCACGAGAAAGCAAGCAACATTAGTAGTACCAAATGTGACAAGAAATATGAGAACACAGATGATTTCATAGGTAAGTAATCTCCATACTCTGTTGCTCACTCGGATCTAATTATTATTCATATAGACGTAATGCTTGGAATACTTTCACTCATATATTGCTCACCTCTCCTCATCGCCGGCGGCCGTACGTTTGTAATCCCGCAAAACTTTGCCTCTCAACTTCCACCGGCTCAAAGCCACAATCTCGGTTCGACCACTGCCATAGGGCATCACAAGCCGAACCATATGCGTTGGTTTATAGAGCGATTACTTGAGCGTACACGCCCACCACGCGCAGTCTGCCAACTTGCCGTGGCATACTTGCTCAGCGCGAGCGATGCAGTGCAGAGCGAATTGCGTGCGGCGGCCGAGGCGCGGTTGCGCCGGGCTGCGACACACCACCATCCACCTTTGGCGCTCCCGCATATGTCTGCTCCGATAACCATGATGACGCCTGGCTCGGTACTCCCTCCGCCGCCCGACAGTCAATTACCTCCACCCTACTCGGCTGAGCCACCGATGCCCACATTCAACACCCCGATCGGAATGCCGCCTATTTCACGCTTGCCACTTTCCACTCACAACCACCCACATCTTCCACTGCCCGGCGCCCCAGTTTCGGCACTGTTAGACCCGCGCCGGGTACTCTTGGCCGTGATGGTGCTCGCTCACAAGTTCCATCTTGACAAGACGTGGACAAACAAGGCATGGGCCAAGGTCAGCGGGCTTGAACCCCGCGAAGTCGGCCGATGCGAACGCACCGTGGCGATTGCTCTCGGGCATCGCTTGTGGGCCGGCCGTGTTTAGCATGTTTTTTTTTTCTGATATTCTTTCTGTACTCCGGTTTTTATCAGGATTAGGAGTTGCTCTTTGCCTGGGATCTTGTCTGGTTAGTATATGCGCACTTCTATGGATTATGTTGGCCAGGTGTACTCATACATAGTGGACTTTGTATTGTAGATCTTCCCTATTCAATCAGGATGCTATATTGTATACTCTTGTCACTCTTCATAGAAGAATCTTCATTACACACGCAAATCGAAGATGATGTGTAGCTATATGCGCCGCTTTGGTTCTCTATGCTATTTTCCGGACTATTCCACATGACGTTTCACTTTCCCTCTCATGTATTAGTTATTCCTATTATTATATATCTACCCAATACACTGATCAATTAACTTGATATCCACGTTCGTCACTATATGCTAATTAGGGACCTCAAATGATATCCCTTTCATGCATTTCATTTGGACCATGCTCTGCACTGGCAAGAGCGAGGCCAACCCCGCGAGCGATCGGGGAGACTCTCAGAAGAGAACCCATAAACTGCCGGTGAAATGTGGGGGTAGGGAAGATGCTCTCGAGACCACACACCCACATGATAGATACGGTATAACCGAACAGTGTGGCCAGGTACACCTGGCGGTTTGTCCATAGCGCCGCTGCTTTTGCGCTTTTTTGATTAAAATGATTATCAGACTGGATCTTATCAGCCATACAGATGCGGGCAGCCGAATTTGTGCAATCTCACGCTCCTTCCGACTGACCACGACTGTACGTCATTTTTATCGAGTTCATTTCGCTACACTAGATTCTGCTGACATTTTACGGAAACTGAAAGTCACTTACTTGCTCGTCGAAACTTCAGTCATCCAAATTTACGTTTCGACGGCTCGTTAGTCACTCGACCGAGCTCTTATTCATAGGCGCGCGCTCGGTCAGCTGCATTGCATTGCATTTCAGTCAGTAGTCCGCCACTCATTACGAATCATGACATACCTCGCGGCGTTCGGGCGACATGCCTCCAGTTTCATCGGTGTTACCCTGCTCACCTCACTTGCATTCCAAAATCTCCTCCACCGACGTATCAGTGCTGCAGAGCGAGATCGCCTTACCGCACATCAAACAATTCTCGAATCCTTAGTAAAGAGGCTTAGAGAAGGCGAAGATCTTAGCAAGAGTGAGATAGTGAGATTGGTCAGACTTGCAAGGGGTGGGGGGGAGGAAGGCGGAGGTATCGAAAATACCCCTTGGAAGGAAGTTGTATTTGGGAAACGACTGAGAGAGGTTAAGGAGATAGAAGGGAAAGCTTTAGAGGAATGGAATACAGGTGAGTCGAACCGAATTGGTTTCGGGTGTTCTGACCATGAAAAATTGCATAGCCATCGCCCAGGCCGAGCAACCTGCAAAACCCCGACATCCGGTGCCAGCGCCTACACCATCAAATCCAACCCCTTTGAGTCATGCATTAGCCCCAGCACCGAAGAAGCCAACTTTCTTGTAGGTTTCTCGTGGGCGGCATTCGATTAATCAAACATCTTAGTCTCATCTCGGCGAGATTCCGGCGGGGCCGAATAATGAGAGTGTTGATCACCGAGCGAATCCAAAGAGTTTATCGCCACGTGCCAGCATGATAGCACGGGATACAAATGGATTGTTCCTTTTGACCTCCACGTCTCGCCATCCATTACTGGGGTGGAGGGCTCATTTTATCTATCATACTGTACTCTAAATTAAGTGTTGGACTATGCATTTTCAATCACCTGTCCTTGGCCTCACTGAGTTCGTTCTCGCCTCCGGCTTTTTTGCGGCGTCCTATGTCGGTTCTATATATGTGCTCCGAAGTGCTCGTCTAGACAACAAAGACAAGTCGCGCGATGATCCTTCGGTTATCAAAACACGTCTCACGGCTGTTACTGCGAGCACAGCCTGCAGTTTGCTCGCGGTGGTGGCCATCGTATGGAAGACAGAGGCGTCCCTGGTGAGTTGAACAAATATTCAGTATTGGCAGTATAATAAGCCAAGCACATCACAAAGACTATACTAGATGCTGTAAACTCGGCAAAAGAATATCTTGGGCTCGTATTGCCTTCACCGCGTCTATATCCTTTATTATTGACCCCGCTATTGTACTTTGGGCCATTATACACAGCATGGCTGGATCGATCGCTTCCTTTCATGAGCAATTGGTGGTACAAGCGCGACGTTGTAGATAGGTTTGTATGCTGGACTGGCGCTCGTAACTACTTCATGGCAAGTGACTTTTTTCATAGTGTTAGGATAGCACTGACGATAGCAACAGTCTCCATTGACCGAGGAACTGGTTTTTCGCTCCTGCATTGTGGGAGCCGCAAAGTTGGCGGGTATAGGGCACAAAAAGATCATTTTCTTGACCCCATTATGGTTTGGCCTGGGTAAGTATATTTGGTATAGGGTGGCCCGATTTAATCTAATGATTCAATTGTAGCCCACATACATCACGGGCATGAACAGTACAATCGGCTTGGGAGGACTAGGAAGGCTCTGCAAAGGACTCTGGTCATAGCGAGTGAGTGTAGTGATCAACCACACGCCGTATGGATGTGTGGCTGACATGTGCTAGCTGTCCAACTCGGATATACGACATTGTTTGGGTGGTATGCATCTTTCTTGTTCCTCCGCACCGGTAGGTTTGGCTATCACCTTCGCAGAGACCCAATTTTGATGCCTTACTGTAAATAGGCTCAGTGATCACGCCCACGCTTGCTCATGCGTTTTGTAACGTCATGGGTATGCCTACAGTACAAGACGATGTTCGCCAACACCCAAATCACAAACTTCGTAGGCTCTTCGAATTGTTGGGCTCCAATCTTGAACTGACATGGTTATCATAGTGATTTGGCTCACACATGCAGTTGGTATTGTGGGGTTCGGCTTTGCACTCGGACCATGGACACGTGCTGCTGAATGAGTCGTTTGAACGCAATGAATTGGTGATACATTAAGAACGTATGATAGAAATTAAATATATCGCTCGAATACATCAAATATGCTACCAAACCCACACCGGAGTTGTAGAGAAAACTGTTCATAGGTAAATATCATTAAGAGACGAATCAAGAAAGAAAGACGAGCTTGGATCAGGCATTAAGTTAGTAGACAAGTGCAGAATTACCAAACCACTTCCTCTTCTTCAAGTGTATATGTGTCGAGTGCCTTGTATGCTTCCAAGCGGCGTTTACGTTCAATTTCGAATCGCTGGTCGCAATATATAAGTGTACATATCCTCAGCAATTTAATGAGTCTCACCTTGCGTGTCTCGTCTGTGTCAGCCATTTCGCCGCCCCGAATTCGTTTAGACTGTCGACCTGTAGGCTTCTCAGCCTTAGAATATTTATGGTTTGGAGCTTTTGAGCCTTTTTTGGTTGTTATCGCAACACTTTGGCCAGCCTTTTTCCTTGTGGACGCCGCCCTGGATTTCTTTGGAGAGCTCGGTTCCTCCGAGTCGACATCACTGAGAGTGATGTTCTCCTCGTCTTTGGTCCGTGGTTTTCGTACTCGTTTAATACGATGGGGTAGCATAGCTTCCAGCTCATAAGTGGTAAGAACAGGCTCCTTGGCTTTCTCCTTTCCCTTTTGGGTCCTTTTGGAGGGCTTGGACTTTGGTGAGGGGTCGTTTGACGCATCTTTCATCGATTCGTCTTGTTTAGGTTTCTCCTTTCCCCTGGTATTCGTAGGTATGACGACTTCCATGGTATGCTTGCGTTTGAGCCGTGCTTTGGGCGCCATTTCCCGTTACCGTCACTGTCGTATAAGCTAGCCTGGGTGCTTGTGTGCGTACTTCTTCGTGATTCTGCTTCGCTGGGAAGTGGAACCGTTCCCGTTTGGGGATCGTAGAATATGGATGCGAAAGCCTCTTCATAGACCGACTGATCGAAAGCCTCGGGTCCACCCGAAGAAGGCATCTGGGGGCCACTTTCTATATCATCTATTCCCATCTGAATACGCCGTTCCCGAAGACGGGTTTCTGCGGCCAGGAAACCAAAGGGGTCGTCCGCAGAGACTGTGTCTGAATATGGTGCGGGTGATGTTGGTGGCTTATGCTTGTTTATCTCAACCTCTTCAGGTGTTTGCGAACGACCAGAGTGCACGACCTCAAGTTCAGGATGTACACCGGCGGAGGGGGAGCTTGGGTGGGGAGAGGGGGGCATAGGCTCTGGCATGTTATCTCGGCTGGGGTGGTCGTTGAACAGAGGCTTCCTTGGAAGGCCGCCGAGACCTAGAGGGAGAAGGAGTTGGAGTCGAAAGGCAGGGCCGGATGAATGATTCCATTTGAGATCTTGAGCTGGGGACGACATTGGCGGGGCGACGAAGGAGGGAGCGAGCCAATACCCGTTTTCTGCCTACTTCTCTTTCCCAGCACTTTTGGGGTCGACTGTCGTGCGGGTTGAGGTATTTGGATGGGAGATGAATCGGGCAGATCTGGAGCGGCGACATGGTGTTAGATGGATCAGGAGAGACTGGTGAAAGCGCTGAAGACGTCTTGGGGGTAGGCCTTTTTGAAGCCGGTAAAACCACCATAATCAAACGTGGCCTACTCTGACGAGCCGATGGATCCAGAACTGAGTCTTCCTCATTGCTTGTGGATTTGCTGGGTTCTGCAACTGCTTGTTCATCAGGAGTTTGAGGAGCCTGGGCTTTAGACCGGGTGAGGCGCGCGGGAGCTGCTGGTCTTTTTCGTTTAGAACGTGGCGGCATCACGAATGTTCCCTGTGAGAGCAATGCGCTGTGAGATTGACCGAAAATGGATATGCTGGTACCTACGCAACAACGATTCCCAGTGTGTTAGTGGGTTCATCACGGATGGTCTGAATAAACAGAGATCGAGGATTAGGCGCCAACGTCACATGACCGTTACACCAGATACTTCGATCATTTATGTAGGCTTCAAGACTCTCCAGGCGCGATACTCTTTCCATACATGGTTCAATAACTTTGGTAGTTTTTGCATATTTAAGTTTATATATTATGTGCTAGCTTGGATCATATAACGCATATAGCACATATATAGCATTTAATTGCTCTTATTCATGTCCGTAGTTCATACGTATCACCATGTTATTAATACATATTAAAACACGAAGTACAGGGACAAAAAATACACCCAAAAGGTCCCAGAGATAAAATCAATATAAAATGTTGCTCATATCACTTAGCGTGAACTCCGAGCCTCGACTTGAGTGCGACTCGACCCGTTCTCGACCCCAGCAGCCCATTGAACATTCTTCTTATCTTTGGAGATCTCGGTTATTCCTTGCCATCCTTGCGACAGGATCAAGGTGACTGAGTCTAAAATGACCCTCCAAATCAGTCTCGTAAGAGGGCAGTGTTTCCTCTCGTCCGTCAGGTCCTGCTCATTGGTACTGGTATCAGCATTGTATTATAGTTGCCACAGCCCTCAAATGAACACAGAGATCTCCAAGGCGTTTTTTTTTTGACACTGATATCCAAGTGACTTACCACGGTCAAACTCGTAATCAGCCCCTGAGTTATCAGTTCGAGTGATCACTTGAGTAGTGACATGAACACTGACACCCCTCCCGGATGCATTTCCAGGACCTTCGGTCATTTCTCGGTACATTATCTGGTCCTTCCTTAATAAGTAGAGTAATTCGACGAGATATTCAGATACATGTTAATTAATTGGCCTAAATTCATACCTTTACATCAATCCCAGTACCTCTGGCTACCTTGACTATGAGCCGAGACATGCACATTTCGATCTCCAACTTCATGACAAATTAATACTTAAAACAAGACATCCGTGAAAGTACTTACCTTGACCATAAATGCTACCGGGTGGAACTGCATACTAAGAAGATTCAGCCCGTTAGTGACCTCCCCAGCCCTCGGTTGCTGTTGCTTACTAGACTAGTTCGTTACGATAACTAAGCATCCCGATGATTATGATATCCATGGAAAGTGAAACAAATATCATTCGCAAGTTCATTGCAACGAGTTTGTCAAACTTTTTCAACTGATCGGAGTTAATAGTCGTGAAGTACGGGTTAGCAAAACAACCTACACCTCTAGATACCAGTCTCTGTCGGATCAGACGAATGAATAGCATGTTTAAAGCCGCATCGGTGAGCAAGTAAAGTATTTTCTGCGCAGACGGGAATGATGAGGTATTGCTACCTTTTGTCTTTCTTAGACTACATACCTCGATATGATCCCAGTACCAGTTCAATCGGATGTATGTTTCCGAGATCTGAAGCTTTGCGGGTAACCAAATGCAATACACCGATATACTGATCATGCCGATCCATGCCGCAACGGCGAATTTCAGCCAAAACTAAGTAACGAAGGAGTGAATGAGGCTATGTGAACAGTAGGCACCTAGCCTTGAACTTACCCTATGTGATTGCGTAGGCAAAAGAATACAAATGCGACTGATAATGATCTGAAGTAGCAACTGAAGTTGGAGTGCCCATAATCTGGATGTTGGATGTAGCATTAGCCGTATTTCCAGTTAAGTCGACATTTAAACGTACGTTAAAATTGCAAAATAAATCCAAAACGAGTGATCGATGATACCGATGATAAACAACCAACTAAGAATCGCGAGTGTGGTGCAGCTGTACAGGTGTTCGCACATCAGCCATGGCCACCGGCGCTAGAATATGTTCTACTTACGCAGTGATTCCATCCAACACATGGCAATATATGCGCCCCGCTTTTGTATCTTATGGGTCTGTTGGATAGCATGCCACAACAAACCACCCCAAATCCTATCTGAAGAGGTCTGGGTATGTCATTTTTTCGGTCCAGACCATTTAACTTACCGTGAACCCGAATGCCAATGTGGCCAGCTTAATGTCCCTAGGAAGAACTTCGGTCTTCCTGAAGGGGTGCTCGGTCTTGAAGGTCGGCCACATTGGCGGGGCAAAATTACACTGCTATCAATGGCATACCGAGAGAAAGGGATTTTAAGGCTGACCATGGGTTATGGTTTGCCGAGTATGCAATTCATGAAATGTGGTGATGGAGCGCGCAACTAGATACGGGCTGTTCCGCTGGCATTTGAAAACGCTGTCATTCCTAGGTATAGTCGTGGTATAATCTACACTTGACTTTATCGATCATTGCTGAAGTCAAAATTTCATATTTTAAAGGGCCTACGTACTTAGTCACATCTTGTTCTCGGCAGCTGTGGGTTATCCGATTCTTGGTTCTGATATTGTAGGTAACTAGAGCTTATGCTATCGTGGTGCTTGCTACTTTACTCCTCGAGAATTTCATGAGCATATGTGCCAGAGTACGAATTTGAATACATTGAGCTCGACAAAAAGAATACAGAGGAACTCCAAGACCACGTCATTAGGAATTGGTTTTGCCAAGTCCTTGGTGAGAAATTCTACTATATAATCAATACACTCCTCTGTTTGAGCCTGAAAGCGAAGCTCACCTTTCGTCAGTTCGTAAGCCGCAAAAGTTGACGCTGCCGCGGGAATACTTCGAAGTACTGGATAAATACTTGATGGATAAATGTCTCATCCGCATAATAAAGTTTCCTTACGCGACGGCGAAAGCCCTCGAAACAGTCCGGCACTAAAAGGTCAGATTAGTCTTAGCAAAAGTATCGCATGCATCAAACTCACGCTCCGCCTTCTCTTACAATAGCCCGAAGCTCCTGCGCAATGTAGTCGAGTCCTTTTGGTGGTGTATCCGCAAGCTGTACTCGAGATTTGACAACATCTACCAAAGTAATAAGGCCGCTGTAGTTGGCTAAGGGTTGAGGTTCCCTACCAAGAGGATAGCAGGATAGCCAGTAACATATCTGTTACAACAGAGTCGTCTTTGCGAACTCCAAGAGGTTGAAAAACCCCACCGCAAGAACCACTCGCTAATAGCCCCCACACAGGGACTTGATTTCCGTACTTCGAACGGAATTTTCGCTTGGCGAACTCGTACCCAGTGTAGAAGCTGCATACTAAGTTAATTACTGGCACATATACTTGATTTGGCCACTTACCCCGCATACGCCGGTATCTCGCGCGCTACAGTTGCCTGTCTCAAAGGGGGCTTTATAGGATCAACTTGCTTCGTGGGTTTGCTTAAAATGCGCACCCAGAATCCTCGCATGACGCCCTTCCTAAATCCATAGTCCCTCCACATATCCCAAAATACCATCGAAAGCTTTTTATCACCTTTAGCTCCATATTGACCTTGCATCCTAACTTTGAACATTTCAACTAGGCGGGTACTATTAGATTGGTAACATCGGGATCAGATAGCATACCGGGACTAGCGAGAACGGAATTAGCTGCGCCAGCCATTGCTCCTGCAGCGGCAATTTCTGGCAGAGATAATTCGGGAAAAGGCGAAACAATCCGCTTCGAGATCGCGTAGGATGCGAATAGCAATGAATTTACACCAGCAATTCCAAGAAGGGGCGAGGCCATCCCTGTTATAGAATTTAGCGCGACTTTTTTCAAGTTTTCTCAGGAGCACCTTTATAAGAGCAAAAAGCCCCTCATTTTTAACCGTTTGTGTCAAAATGTTCATGGGTCCGGCCTGGCTGGGTCGATATGATGAGATTGGTTCTGCTTGAATCAAAAGACTTACAAACATCCCCTCTATTATTATATACAAATTCGCTTCAGAAATCATATCTGACCGAATCATGTTACTCACTCGGGGCAATCTGAGCACGAGTTTTAATCGTGTCCAAAGGTTGGCCCACTATAACCTGCGCAACTCCACCCATGCTCCCAGCAGCTAGATCAATTCCAACATTAGGGCCTAGTATTTCTCTCAGAGAGGAGCTTTGAGCCGCCATAGTCCTTTTATCGTCGCGGTTTGATGATAATGACTTCGGCCCTCTGGTTCAATAATGGCGCAATCGCTAAGCGCCAGAGTCTGAAACAAGCGCGGTAACTGAAGCGCTAGGCCCAATTGGCTAATCTGTACAAAGTTACTACAACTGTTACCAGAGTCTTAGTTAAGATCGCAAGATAACGTACACCTACAACAATTGAAGCTTGAAGTCTCGGTATTCTTACCTTCTCCTATCTGGGTGCCTAACGTAGTAGTACTTCTTATCATCCGTGCCAAGATACGGATCCGGACTGAGAAGTTAAGTGCTGCGCATGGCGGCCTCCAGCGAACTCCTTAGCACTTGCGTTATGATGGCCTACCCCTATCTTGCGCACTCTGTTGATCATATGGTGTGCTATCTGGTAACGCATACAGGTGCGAGGCCTTGCCACTGGGACCCAGAACTTGTACTTGGCATCACTGGATTTTTCCGCCTGGTCATACAGCCCATTTCGAATTTCAGTCAAACATCAGGCTGATGTTGCTGTCGGCGCTCAGTATTATGGGTGGGCCATTCACTAAACTATTCGTACTTAAATGCTGAGCTACACACATTGACCGCATAATTACATGTCAGAAGTGATTCAGGGCGTGTAACTAGGAACGGGCTGGGAAGCCAAAGTGGACACACATAGATAAGGCAAGGCAGGTACATTCGAACGTTATGCCAAGTGCAAGAGCCACACGCGAACCTAATACCATACCACATGGTCTTCCAATCCATTCAGTATACATAAACATCGTTGGAGCATTCAAAGCTCCGTAGGCTTCTGTGTCTGGTTCAACAAACTCAGCTCATTATCTGCTATGGCTACAGAGCCAACAACACCAACCGCGGGCCTTCCCAACCTTACAGAAAGGAAATCCAGCACTGGGTCGATTAGCATCGATGAGAAAGACCCTCAGGTTGGTATTCCTCATAGCTTTGCTATAGAATTTAATCACTTATATATAGTATTCAGGTTTACGAGGCTTCAGACAAGGAAAGTGGCTCCGAGGTTGCTCGCGACCTCGAAATCGATGTTCGGCAGCTCGAGCGTCTGTCCCAGCTCGCCGAACAGATCTCGGATGAAGAGGCTGAAGCTATCATGCGAGAGGTGTTTGAAGAACACAGGTAGGCAGGTTTTGCTATGTTCGAAGCTATATTTCTATCCCTATCTCCAGACATGATCCCTCTTATCCGAACACTGTCCTCGAAGTCGCCAAACGATTCTTTGAGGACCCAGGCTTGAAGAGTGACACCGTCCTTTACCAGAGAGCCCTAAAGGAGCTCAAGATGGAGGCAGCGCTCATCATCCACGACTCTCCATATGTTGAAGTATGCTATTTTTTATGCTTTATCTTTCTAAGTGGCTTATGTTGGATGTCATCAGGTCCGTGCAGTAGTCTCCTCCGAAGATGATCCCTCCACTCCATGCAGCACCGTCCGAGCTTGGACAATTGGTCTGCTCTTTGCATGTGCCGGTGCCTTGATCAACCAATTATTTTCTCTTCGCTATCCAAGAATCGAGGTGTGCAAACTTAGATGGAGCGAACAAATCGTCGCTGATCACAATTAACATAGATCGATGAGATCGTTGCCCAACTATTGGCTTATCGTAAGTAGTAGTATTCTTGAATCCAATCGATTTTATGATATATTGGACCACCGATAGCTGCTGGCACTGCGTGGGCGCGCTGGGTTCCCGATAGGTCAATCAACCTCTTTGGGTATACTTTGGTCAGCCCCTTCGACCAACATATCCATATATTCGATAACCTTACGTGACAATCTAGGCTCTAAATCCTGGGCCATTCAATAGGAAGGAGCACATGGTAAGTTCTATTTCGTACTAGCCGATTTAGGTACCGAGCCAACGAACTTTGGATAGCTTATCACTATCATGGCTAACGTTTCGTTCGGTGTCGGGTACTCTGCTTATGTTATTGTCGTCCAACGTGTTCCGACCTTCTTTAACCAAGAATGGGCCAAGCAGTTTGGGTACCAAATCTCGCTGTCTTTATCCTTCCAATTGATGGGGTACGGGTTAGCCGGCTTGTCTCGTCGGTTCTTAGTATATCCCGCCGCGGCGATCTGGCCTCGGAACCTAGTAAGTATATATTATACACGGTGAGGACTGGTGCAATACTCAATTGCATTAGGCCTCGATCGCGCTAAACAACAGTTTTCACGCAAACGAGAATCCTATTGTCAACGGCTGGAAGATTAGCCAGATGCGGTTCTTCTTATATGCGTACGTAACGTTACATATCTTATCCCTAAATGTATGCTGACAACAGGTGATAGGTTCGGGGGTATGTTCGTATACTTCTGGTTCCCTAATTATATTATTGGTGCGATGTCCTACTTTTCTTGGTAGGTTCGAAGCCATACTATTCGTACGGCGATTCTCAGTAGCTACACAGGATTGCCTGGATCAAGCCCGAAAGCGCTATCCTGGCTGCAGTTGCGGGCACAAACACTGGGCTCGGTCTTAACCCGCTCCCAACCTTTGACTGGAAGTAGGTACATCGCCAGTCAGTATACTTGATGACTGAATATGCTCTTTCAAAGCGTGGTCGAAGCATCTATTCAACCTCTGATTTCACCTTTCTGTAAGGTCTTCTGATGCTAGTTATCAATTATAGTGTTCTGACAAAGTTTCATAGTCGCGACCTTCAATAATTTTATTGGGATGCTTACTACATTCCCAATTGTTCTCTCAATTTGGCTTACTAACACTTGGTCAGTTAGTATACAGATATAAATTTAACTTTTATACTAACGTGATGCTGGCCATAGGTATACTGGACATCTGTATGCAGCTAAATTGAGTGATTATGTTGAACGAATACTCACTCCTTCTGTTCGTTAGCCCTATCAACAGTAACCGGCCCTTTGATAGGTTTGGTCACCAATACAAGGTGACTGAGGTTGTAGACGATAACGGGTTCTACGACCAGGCGGCATACGAAGCATACAGCCCTCTCTATCTTTCCGCGGGCCAAGCATTCCTTTACGGTTCGTTCTTCGCGGTCTACCCAGCAACTTTGGTCTATGCTTTTTGTGAGTGTCTTGACCCCTACCCGGAAAATACTGCTAAAAGGGAGATTGATAGTATATCACCGCCATGAGATTGTCCGCGGGTTTAAGAGTTTGATCAGACGGAAGGACCCTCGGTGAGTTAATTGATGATATCTGATGAACCTGCTGATCAATCAATCACTAGCCACGACAACAAAGATGTGCACAACCGATTGATGGCTGCTTACCCCGAGGCGCCTGAATGGTGGTATGCATCAATACTACTCCTCGCCATTGGTCTTGGTCGTAAGTCAATCTAAGACTGCCGTTGACGTCTACTGAAAAGCAACAAAATCATTCAGTGATTGCAATCCTCTGTTACCCCACTCACACAACCGTCGGCGCACTCTTTATGGGTCTCGCACTTGCACTGATCTTCGTGGTACCAATTGGTGTCATCTTCGCTGTCACGAATCAGGAAGTTACTCTCAATGTCTTGGCAGAGTTTATTGGTGGAGTGCTTTTCCCTGGAAATGCTCTGGCAATGAATATGTTCAAGTCGTATGGATATGTTGTAACTGCTCGTACGCTGAGATTTGCGTCTGATCTCAAGCTTGGGCAAGTATAGGGTCTGAGTACTTCAACAGTGCAGCTGTCTGATGTGTTTGGTTTAGACATTACACCAAAATCAACCCTAGAGTTTTGTTCATTGGTCAGACAATTGCTACAATTGGTACGTTCTCCCAAATATTACCCTCTGCATATGCTAAAAATAGGCGCGTATCAGTATCGACATTAGTAGCCATGTCCATCATGAACTGGCAAGTAAACTCCATTAGGGGCGTTTGCACGCCTCAAGCCCAAGCTAAATTCACATGTCCTGGTACATCTACATTCTTCACTGCAAGCGTTATTTGGGGTACCCTAGGCCAATCAAGATGTACGGAGCTGTATGTATTGTTTTACTATTCATCATGAACAGTCCGACTAAAAACCATGCAACCCTAGCATGGGCCATATAACATTCTTCTATGGGGATTCCTCATCGGCGCTGTTTTACCAGTGATCTTTTTCTTCCTAGCCAAGCGTTTCCCAAACAACAAAGTTATTCGCGGCATCCACGCCCCTATCTTCTTGGCTGGAGGATTGAACTGGGCTGTAAGTTCCTACAATCCCTCTTTCCAATCAAGCCGGAATGACAGTGCTCTAGCCTTATAATTTATCGCATACATGGCCAGCCGTTGTGGTCGGATACATCTTCCAAGGTTTTCCATCTCTATTCTCATCTGCGAACGATAAGCTCACCTTTTACCCCAGTGTATATTCGCAAACGCTATATTGGCTGGTGGCAGAAGTACAATTACGTGCTTACATCCGCCCTGACTTGCGGTGTTGCTATTGCAGCAATAGTGACATTCTTCGCGCTCCAATGGGCTGGTATCGAAATTACTGGCGTGGAAACTCTATCGTCAACGAGGGCTGCGATGGAAAAGGATGTCCACTCCTCCCTTGCCAGAGAAGGGATACTGGGGACCTGGCCCGGAGAGTTCCACTAGACTTGGCGAGGCCGTTTGTGCTGATGATTTATGGTTGGTTATGACTGTTTGTATGTTGTACACAGAAGGTAGGTCGTATTGACATCGGAAATTTTGTATGAATAAGTTTCAGACCACTATAAATTCTGTGTTATTGACCGGATTCAGCTCTTTAAGGAGATGAGATTCTAAAAACTACCATGTCCATTTCAATACGACATTGAGAGCTGGAGAGCATACATTGATGTATGGAATGCAAAGAACGAAAACCATCTTAGATTCCAAATTAATAACATTTTTTCCATTATCGTCCGAGTTATGGGAAATAAATAAATGTACCATAATTGCATGGGGGACGGAAAGTAACCCAAGTCACCTTGGAGGAAAAAGGAAGTAATTACTCTAAACCAGAGGAAGAGGCTGGCTAGAATATCACTAGCCAGCTGATGTACACAAACCCAGAATTCCAGTCCCCGCAAGTTTACTAACCCCCGTCGAAATGACCATAGTATAGTTCCGTATACACCAAGGGACAGCAGTATTTACATTACTAAGCGAGTTCCATATTCAGCTATCATAAGTTCATTGTCCGAGGTTAGCAGGCATTGTATATATGGTTGGTCGGATCCTGTGGTATCCATCCACCCTCAAGTCCTTTAGAATAGCTCCATTCATCCGCAATTTCAGTCTATATGCTCTCCGTCAGATTTTGTTCCGGTCCAAGAAACACCTCGGATTACCTTCCAAGTCCAATACACCCACCCGTTTCCACGTTCAAAGGCAATGGTTTGAGCATCCCAGTACCTAGGTATATTTGTCAGCCACTGAGCTAATGCTATCCGGCCCTTCAGACTTACCTCCTCAACCACGTCTTGTAGGATTCACTAAATTTGTCCATCGTACCCGTAATATCCTCACAAGTTCTAAGAAACGAACTCCCAGCTCGTGTCCCATCCAATCGAGCACCGACACCCCGTCCGTTCAGCCACTTGGCACAGTCCGTGTAGCTCGTTGTCCATTCCCCGACGTACGTCCTGAACCCGTCTTCCCGGGCCGTATAGCTTGCAAGCGTATTTCCTTGATCACAAGTCGCTTTGAGTTTAGCGTCCCAAGACATGGTTACTTGCGCGTCGTTGAAAATCTGGTAGATGTGCGTGTCCATGATGGTGTTTTCGGGGCTTGGGACGTTAGTTCTGGTCGACCAGATAGACAAGGGCTGAAACCCATCATGCAACGCGACGAGCAGGTGATTGCTAATGGGCCGAATAATCCAATACGAGCGTTGATAGTAATCTCTCATCACACTCAAAACTTCAGGATAGAACCCTGCCGGCTACACAACCCCGACCCAAACCGAAGTATGAGCGCCCAATTCACCATCGCCGCTTAGAGACTGGATACTAAAAAAAGAAGAAAAAAAAACGTACCTCGTTCATCAACTGAATCATCGTCACCAAATTCTCATACTCGGGCCCTCCAAACGTCTGGGCCAACCACGCAACCACGTCCAACGTCTGGTTCACGTACGCCGCGCTCGTATGCCACTGCGGCATATTCATCCGCTGGCCCGAGTTGTCGTACCCGTTTTGCGAGCCCGGTGCGCCGTGGATGTCCATGATCACGAACAGGTTGTACTTTCGCGCCCAGTCGATGGCTTTCATCACGTACGGCCACGCATCGGGGTTGTACGGCGTGGGATCGTTGCCTGGCCTAGGAACGGACCAGTACCCGAACGGAAGACTTGTAGAGGGCGGGTCAATGGGTTGACAAGTCAGTCAGAAAAAGGGAGAGGGAGAGGGAAAGAGGCTGTGCGGGAGCTGAAAATGATGGGAGGAGGGACATACCGGACATGATTTAACCCTGCTTCGGCAATCTTTCTAAAATCGTCTTCGACAATCCATGTTTCCCAGTGTTCGCGCAGGATTCGTCGGACGGTCGCTGCGTCCTGGAGTGTATTGAACGTGTACTCGTCGACGATTTGCTCGTTGCCGGTGTTTTCGAATAGGGACGGTGTAATCCATGGCTGAGTTTACGAACGTGGTGTGAGGGATGATATGGTAGACAAGAGGTACACTATCGCTTACTTCAAGTACTACACAAAATAACAAATCAATACACCCCCAAAGGAAAAAGAAAAGAGAAAAGGAAAAAAGGTGGGAGAAAAAGGGAGGAGAGAAAACAACCGTAATACGCACACAACCATCCACCGAGATTCACACCCCTAATCTTATCCTTTGAATAATCAAATGCCGTAGGGCTCGGATAAGCACTTGCGCTTGCTGACGCTGTACCAGAGGGACTGAGCGGACTCGTGCTCGTCGGCGGGAACGGGTTCTGCGCGTGAGCCTGCTGAGCCTCCCGTTTCTTGTTCACGACCCGACACTGTTTGGGTTTCGCCTCGGCGAGTAGGAGCCAGACAGAGCGTCCCCAAGAGGGCGAAGAGCTTCATGTACGTCGGTTAAAAATACAGTATGTATAAAAAATTAAAAATCGAGCCAAGGTGAAGAGAGAGAGAGAAAAGGTTAAAAAATGATGACAGGCAAAGCGAGGTGATGGAACAAGAGAGAGGTGTATGCTTTGTTCCCTGTCCCAGGGTCGTTTTAAACCTCCCCGAGCCTCGTGCGCAAGGGCCGGCGATTCGATTGATATGCATGAGGCAGATCCCCGTAGGTTTCGAAGAACGTGGTGCCGGAGCTTCTTGGATGAACTTGGCGCCCGCTTGGCCAGCTGGAGAAGACATTGGCAAACGGTAGAGAAGAAACGAATTGGCAGGTGGGGGTGGGTGGGCGCACGCAAATGAAAAAAGAAGCAAGACAATAAATGAAAATAACAGTGGTCAGAGAGGTACAGACAAACAAACAACAGGGCCCGGTGATTTATATATAAAGACAACAAAAGGACAGTCATCCGAGCGAAATCCACATCCAAAAAAAGAGAACAGACAGATTGACAAATCTTCCACACACACAAAAAAAGTCCTCCAAGAAAATGCTAAATCCGACAATACTTGAGAAAATAAGGTTACAACCGACCAAAACCCCAACTCAAAACTTTCTTCTCCCGGTCGTTTTCTTCATTCCGATCGCTCCTAGATTCGTCGCGCCGTGCATCCGTCTACGCAACAGCTCTTCGCGCTCAAACTCGTCCTCCGAGTCGGACCCAGACCCGGTAGGACGTTTGCTACCGGCCACCTGCGGGGTAGAGTTTTTTTTTAGTCATGGTAAATCGCGAAAATGTGGAAATGCAACATGACGGCAGAGGGAAAGATGTTCAGGAATAAGGCCGGAGGAAGAGAAGAGGCGGGGTAGGATGATCAATACCCAAGGGAGAAAGATATATCCAAAGCCAACCCAACTCAACAGAGAGCAAAGGACAACCGCTCACCTGAGGCTGCGAAATCGACCTCCCACCCGCACCCACACCTGCACTCGAAACATCATCATGCTCAATTTCGCACTCGACCGGGACGGATGGGGCTGCGACCGAGCAGCGGCATGGAGCGCAGGACGGGTCTGAGACTGTCCGCATTTCGACGGTCGAGAGTTTATCCCGTTCCCGTTTACGGACGCCTGAGACTGTCCATCGTATCTCGAAAGCTGGGACCGGGTGCTTCCAGTTTTAGATACAAACGACCGTGGTGCGGTACCAATGACAGATCCTTCGGGCTGCGTTTGAATCTGTGTCGTCCCCGCGCTGGGTCTTTATCATCTCATCTTCGTCCTCGGTTCCGGAGCCATCTGCGTCTGGTAATGGGCGGGGGACGAACGGAGTAGGGGTGGGCTATTTTCTTGGATGAGCTACTCGGTTACTCATGGGTGAGTCATCGGTAAAGGTAAGAGGGAAGGGACGTACATGCTCATGTTCAGGCTCGGGTTCATCATCACTAATCGGCTCACCAAAATACAACGGCGCAGTCACACCATCAAGCTCTTCCAGATCTTCAACCGTCGGATCTACGCGCATTTATTCCGCCCACCCAAGGAACCCAAGCAAACACAACAAAACAAAAAAGAGAGAACCCAAAAAAACAAAGAGTCAATTACAGTGAACACAGAGCTGAAAGAAACATGCAAAAAAAAAACGCACGCAAAAACTCGTCGCTGACATGATCCCAGATCTGCGACACTCGCACGAGCCCACACGCTACGACGGTTTGTAGAATACGGCGCGGACGTGAGTGTGCGATGTGATGCGGGCTGTTTTGGCTGTCTTGTCGAGTTGCTGGTGGCGCAGAGGCGGAGGCGTCAGTTGGAGTTCGGGGATGTACGTTTGGAGGAATGTGGTGGTCGGGCTCCCCGGTTGAGTTTAAAAGTGGAGGCTCACCGCAGTAAATGCTTGTAAATCGTCAGACCCAATCAAAGTCAAGACGCTCATGCTGGTGATTGTCGGCATAATCAATGCTTGGACAAAATTTGAGCAGCATGGGACCAGTGGAGTGCAAATGCACGCCACTGCCAGTTCAGAGAGGGAGTCGTGATGGTTAGAGCGATATCCTATCGATAACTATGAGCATAAAAGGTGGGTCGTGGAGAGGGGAGACGGAGAGGGAGGATACCAACCGCACATTTTCCTCCATGCTCGACTACGACTTGCATGTCTGACAAGCGACAGAGCTGGTGTGCGAATGGAGGAGCTGGAGCATATGCCGTCTGAATCTGCGCTCTTGCTTTTCTGTGCGGAGGTAGTCGGTGGGGGGATACGGTGGGAAATGTGGCGGCCTTGGACAGCTGTAATGTACAGATATGAGCTCAGTCGACCAAGGATAAGCGTGTATAGTCACCTTCAGCCCATACTTTGACGGTATCAGTAACCAAGATGTAGCACTCCTCTTTCTCAGGATCTGCGCAGAATTTCTGTTTTCGGACACGGGATTAGCTGTAAAAATAGCACGCTGGGAAACCAAAGACCGACCATCAAGAAACAGGTCTTGGAGTCCGAGTCTGTGATGGGGAGCCATGGACAACGGCGCAGGCGAGCAAGCTGGTCCTGTACAGTAGGTGAGAGATCGGAAAGGGAAGAGCAAGTGGAGTGGGTGGATCGTACGTCAGATATCTCCATTGCTCACGATGTGCTATCACGTGGTATTAATCTGGGTGTGTTGAACGCGTACAAGCTGAAGCCAGAGTTGGAATGCAAGTAGGGGAGGGAGGGAGATCCTAGAGACCCGCGGAGTATTAATAATGGGGTGTCGGTGGTGGTTGAGCGCGGGGATGGACCAATTGGAGAGGTCACGGACCAGGCCCTGGATCAGCCAACGATCTGTCTGTTTCTTGTTCTTGGTCAACCACGATGCTCGACAACACATATCCCCAAAAAGATTCGAAAAAGGGCAGACTGAGTGGTGGAGCGACCACCAAGTCTGCCAACGGAAACAACAAGCGACCAGCAGACTCCACCCCAGACCCCAACCTCAAGAAACGTAGGAAAGATGCGGATTTAATGCCTGCCCCTTCTGTCCCTCTCAACACTCCTGCTGCCACCAAACCCATTGGCATGGTCAGTCCACACCTGCTTTTCCATCCATTTTGCTAACCTCTGCCAACAGCCCGATCTGTCCAGTCTCCCAACCTCGTCGCTCATATCCTATCTCGCCAAACACGATATCATACCACCCATCCTCCCCTCTCCATACACATCCGTACCCGTGCCCTCACCCGGTGCACTCCTCGACCCAACATGCACAGACGTACCCATATTGACAGACCTGGACGCAGTCCACAACGTACTCGCCAAACTTGTCGAACGACACTGGCTCACCAAGTCGGTCCGCGAGTCCGACACCCTCGCTGGCTTTGTCTGGTCCGCCCAGCGTGCACGAGAACGAAATCTGCTCGCCACATCCTCCGCTGCTGCTGCTGCAGGACACTAGCCCGTAAGCTCATCCCCCGTTGTCATTGTTTGTGGCCCACCCCCGTAGCTCACGCTGACCCACCCTACAAGGCCCATCCAAAGTGAACCTGTCGTCCCTGACTGCTTATCTCATATCATCCCTCGGCTCTGCTTATATGATCCTCCCCGGTTCCGGCTCTGGTTCCACCCCTTGTAATACCTTCACTGAAAAATCCCCCCGTCGGTAATCTTAACTTATTGTTTTTTGTTCGGTCTCGTTATATGGGTTCCATCGTGTATGTCTGTTCATACGACTCTCTATGTGTGTGTGTCCTGGTATACCTTTTTTGTTCACCGTGTGATGCATACGGCCTAGAATCAAATCTCCGTTTCTCAATGACGCGCCGGCGCTAAACTCTAATTTATAAACGCCCCAACGGGGGCCAAGTGAGCTCGGTCCTACCGCATGTGCAATCAACGATGGGACTCGATACGTGGCACCGGACGTTAGGATGGCTACTCTCGACGTTCTAGAGCTTGGAAATCTTTGTCTGTGTTGCGAGGTTAAGGGAGATTATATCCTTGTAGCCACTGCCTGTGACGTACCACACCCGATCGTCCCTCATTCGCACGATAGGATGTAAATATCCGGATCAGGTATGTATACATATGTGACAGCTACTGGAACACTTTGTATTGCACAGGGAACAGTCCCTTCTAGACATCTATCAAGCTCAGATTATATATATACGTCATTCGGCCCTAACGGTGATCCCACGCTACACGCACGGTCCCTGTGATGTCGCAAACGGACAAACTCTACTTCTCAAGCACTGGACCCTGCAAAAAAAAAAACGCGAAATCCCGGTGCATATACTACAACACGTCCCCAGGGCCAAGAAGAACCTCGATTTCTGTGTTGTCGTTCTCGAGCTACAAACGATCGTACCTTTATGCACATAACGTGTGTTTTATTTTTCCTGTATCCGGTTGTCGTTTTATAGTCGCCAATTATGTATACCCAAACTTTACATGGCTGTTGATGAGCAGAGGGCGTTGGCGGTGGTGTATCCATGGTGTGTGTGTACATAGCTACAAGGTAACTTTGCGAGATGTTTTATGTGGCATAGGGACTAAATTAGTAGCATTCGCCCATCATGGATAGCATACATCCAGCTTTGGTAAAGAAAGAAGCATTAGACACCACACCTTACACCCCACTCAATCCTCTGTTCTGTAAAAAAAATTATCGAGAAATAGTGAATCGCCACAGGCCAGTCTTAAGCATACCAGACGTACACGACTTTTTCCTGCGCAAAATCAATCACCCCAACAGCTTTTCCTAATCAGTCAAACCTTTTTTAAGAGACCTCCCATAGACCCAACAAAGCAAAACTCACGATGCATACCAAATAATCATGCCACCGGCTTTGGTTGGACTGGAACACCCGAGCGACCCAGCATGTATCCCGTGTCATTTGCAAGCAGCTGCAGTCTCCGTATGCCTTCACCTCCAAAGGGGGCCACCACTTCACGTCTTTAGCCGGAACGGGTACAACTCTCCAATCACTCCGTCTCCGAGCTGCACCATGAATGGATCGCGCGGTCTGTCTTCCAGGTTGAGCAAACATAAACCCATGTTCTAGAAATAAATTATTCCACCGGACTCGGTTAAAATAGGGAAGCATGTGCAAATCCTTGTAACAATAATACTACTAACCCCATAAGCAAGAATCCGTTGACCGTCGTAAGCAAGGTTTTCTAAATAGTTCTGGGCCTGGGTAGCGGAAATCCGAACGCGAAGTGGAGAACGAGAAGCGGTTTCATCGTCAGGTCTGGTGGTCCCGACTTTGAGTCCGCTTATATGAAATATATGCCCGCGGGAAGTTATAGCAACAAAATCGTTGCCGTCCGGCGAGACATGGACGGCCACGATAACATCCCAGGGTCGATGGCCAGAAATCATGGGTCGACCGGAATCAGTGTATCCTGGCAGGTCTCGGGTCGTGAACACGGGTCCTCTGGAGAATGTTGAAATCGGAGCCGAAATGTGGGTTGTGATTTGTGCCAGGTGCGACTCGTCCAGGTGAAACACGAGTTGTCCGGTAGCCCGGCTGTATACAGATACCGTATGCGTCGCAACGAAAACGTGGGTCTCGTTCACGTCGACGTACGACATCCGGTATCTTGGGTATATCGAAGGCTCAATGTCGATCGTTTGTGTGAGTTTCCGGGTTCGAACGTCCCAGAGTGAGAGGCAATCTCCTGATCGGTTTCCGACGCATACCGTAGGGTACACTAGTCGAGACGCTCTAGTCTCGTCGGAATGTTTTAAAATGCCCATGGGGACAAGTACGCCTCGGCGATCCGAGTCATGACCGAGTCTGGACAAAGCATCCTGTATATATGTAGCTAGCAATTAGCAATTAATCAATTGAACGAATACTAATGAATACCCTATATAGCTGCTGCTGTTGTGCTGTCGGGGTACTGTTCAAGGGGCAGGCGTCCTGGTCCTCTGCCCAGCGCCAAACTTCCAGTGAGTCGGGTGCCTCTGGTCCGCAAGTGAAAACAACAAATCCGTTGGACATCTCGACATGAGCATAGATAGAAATCTACTAATGTGTTAATGTGAAGAGACCATAGTATCGCCGTGTATAATATCTACCTGGTCCAAATAAACAAGGCCTGTCGCGATGGATCTTGAAGACAGTGTACAACTAGACTTCCGTTCTGATCTGCAGACGTGAGTTATTTAATATCCGATCAAAGCTGAAATATGCACCTCCTTCATCCTGCCCGCTCATTACAAGCAAGGACTTTTCCGTGTCAATTTTGATTCGATGCACCTGAATTCTCTGCGCCCTTCCGAAGACATCCGGTGACGAATTAGACCGGCCTTTACCATTCCATCTCTTTTCTGTGGCAACCTGTAATTGACCTTGATATTGTTGAGTACCAACAAGACCTCTAACTCAGTTAGTTATCTTACAATATTGCTTCCAAGTATGAATTTTCTTAGCATTGGGGCTTCCCCAATTTTCAAGCGCGGTACCTAACGAACTTAGCGGTATAGCCGTAGAGTCCCAGTTGTTGGCAAGTCGATGGTATACAATCTGCTCATTGCCTACTATGACCGAGTTCCAAAGTCGTGAGGTACGTAGCAAGGAAACAACGTCCGGCAGAGCCAAGAATGCAATGATTCGCAGTAGGCACTCGGGGGGCAGAGTTTCATAAGTCGATTCAGAGACTGCCATGAATTCGAAAGTATTGTTTATATGACAAGGGAGCTATATAGGACACCTAAAGGTAGCAAACTGGTGATAAACGAAAGGGCTGTCGGGGCCGTAGTCCTTTGCTTCGGGTGATCACAAATACGTCAGGCAAGATTACGTAATACATCAAGTACAGCTCTACCCGGTGCTCTATCACTATATATAATAGATCCTATGTTCGTGCCACATACTTATTCGTATCAGAGGGTTTAAAAATATACTACACCCGTTCTGTAGAGTCAATTATTCAAGGTATACATGTTTTAATGCTACAACCAGATTCACTTCGAGCACATCCATAGAGTATCAGTTATGATATAACAGTTGTACTCCACTCTGATTATATGATAGCCGGCAAAATATTCACCTTCACGCTTTTTAGCCCTTACTCGATCCCTCTCTGGCGAAGTCAATCGTGCTCACAATACCTATGACCGATGTGTTATCCCGTCACTAGCCCTTCAAAAACGAGTGTATATTACTTACAGTTCAACGGGGGCCTATCCATATAGGCAAACGTTGAGCTAGAATCCCAGGGCGACCGTGATAACCAACAGCTATCTGCTGTCATTTGTAAACAGGCGCAACGGACTTGGACGTCTAAATTGCTGCCAAACGGAGATAGTAAGAGTGTCTTGAGCCGGAAACGGCGACAGTTTGACATGGGTTCGATCATCGAACAATGCTTCGACACTGTTGATAGTATCACTCTGTTGGTCGAGGTTAATCAAAGCCAGACCGCGATCCCGAAATGTATGCGGGCTATTAGTGTGCAAATCACTAAATATTCGATTGTTGAGCTTACCCCGAAAACCAAAATTCTACGACGATCATAAGTAAGTTGTCGTAGATAGCTCTCGGCGTGCATAAGAGAAATGCTAATGTTTTCGAAGATTGGCGAATATTCAACTCTATACTTCGAACCCTCGACAACGCCAGCACTTGCGACACTATGGTCTTCTGTATATTCCCATATCTTGCTCCCGAGGCCACGGATGAAAACTACGTAGCCCCAATAAGTGATCGTAACGCAATTGTCTCCTGCTGGTGATGCACGAATTGCCATAAATACATCTTGTCGACGAGGTAGAGGTGTGTTAGTGTTTGGATGAAGATATTGCGGTAGCGTATACTCTTGGAAAACGCTACCTGGTACATGCACAGGAGGCAATGGAGATATATAGTCTACCAGCTGTCCAAAATCCATATTGATTTGGAAGACGCACTCGCCAGTCACCCGGCTATATATGGATATAGCATGCCCTGCTACAATTAAATGTGATTCATTAATGTCAACGCGGTCCATGTAAAGATTTTCTTCAGCTAAAGGTTCGATGTGGATTGCTTGATAGCAGTGTCTTGTTCGGATATCCCAGAGCTAGAGCTGATCGTATGCTTTGTTTCCAGCACAAACTGTAGGATACGCAAACCGAAAATTTTGCAGATCGTCTAGTTACTCCAATACGCCCAATGGAATGAGGTCATCACAATACGGAGAGTTATGATGGATGTCAGCGGAGACCGCACGCTAGTATTGACTGAGTGACGAGAACTGGAAAGAGCCAGTATATGCGTACATCGTACCCTCGTAATTGTTTGGGTGTTGACTGGCGTGCCATAAGGAAAGCATCTTGGCCGACAGCCCACATCCAGACCTCCAATAAACGAGTTCCCGGGATGTCCCAAACCAGAAACCCCTTGGATAGTTCGATTTGTCTAAACTCTGGTCCTGGCATGCGGTGATTGGTTCAGAGGCTCAGAGCAAGATCTTGGACCCTCCTGTGTACCTGATTCAGGCGAAAAAGCGCCTCCAGGGTGGATTCGCGAAAGCAATGAACAGCCAGTAACCGCGTTCACTGAAGACCGATGAGCTGCTGGTAAGGAGACTGATGAGAACGGTATATGAGCATAAGAGCTAACTCGAGTCCTCATCTCCGGTTCATCACCAATATTTCCTTTTTCGTGTCAATTATGATTTGCCCAACTTGCGTTCACTGGCGGATCCGAAAACATCACGAGTTCAGTAAGATTTATCTTTACCTTCCCATCTTCGCTCAGTAGTGATGTACAGTCGGCCTGTTTACAATATCACCAAACATTCAATAACATGAATAGGAATATCACAGTATTCTTTCCAGCTTCGTACCTTGCTCCCTTCTGCGCTCAACCGGCCGTCAAGAGCATCTGGCGGAGAATCAAGTGACGTGCACGCCGTATTAAGTCCCCCAGCGAGTTGAAGATATACCGTATTCTCATTGGTAGAAATCATTAAATTCCATACTTTGGAGGTTTGGAATAAGACCGCAATTTCCGGTAAAGCCAAGAAACCGAGAACTCGCAAGAGGCATTCCACGGGGAGATCTTTGTATAATGTGTTCGAATCCATATGGGATAACCCTAGGTTTCAAATATTTCAGATCCTATCTTTTTTGTCTAAAATCATAAAGTCGCAGGCTGGTCTTGCATGAAAGAGGTTGTCTTGCCGTAGCAACATAAAGGTCACGTGAACGAGGACTTCAGAGGCCAGCCTGGCGGAAATGAACTCCAAATTGATCTCTTGCCCAAACCTATGCATAAAGGAGTAAGATAAAAACCTGACAGAATATAATTAGTATATATTTATATATTACGCAAACTCAGGACGATGTCACAACGCAACGTTGTCAACTGCTTTAGAGAAGAAATACTTGGCTCTCTCAGACTTCTGCACTCTTCCTTTCCGTAACCTTCCTCTACTTCTCTTAATTCTCAGACATTAAGGGAACCTATTGATGGGCATAATATGCCATCATATGCATTCCTTCTTGCATATGGCACCTTATGGTGTTCGTACTTCGTCACCAGAAGCCGGAGGCGGGAAACTTAAAAAACGTCGTGTGAGTTCTTCCACACAGGTGCGACCTCTTCCCGCAGCTTTTTTACGACTCTCTTCAACATGCTGTACTCACCGGGGCTCTATATTGGTGCTATATTGGCGTGTTATGCTCCTACACTCTCGTCAGCCATTCCATTGCATCGGGTCCGCGATACTCGTACTTACATCGTCAAACTCAAATCCGGCATTGGCCCTGGCTCTCATTTATCTGACTCGAGCTTCGCCCAATTTAATGAACGTTTATACGACCCACGTGTTCTAAATGGCTATGCTATTGGTTTGACCCCAAACGCAATGGAAGTGCTCAAAGCAAAATATGCCGAGCAAATCGAGTACGTCGAAGAGGACCAAGTAGTTTACAGCACATCAGAAATAGTACAAAATGATGCAACATGGGGCTTACAAAGGATTTCTCAGAAGGTGTGGTTCTACGCCTGTTCTCGTGCTTCGGTTGCAATAACCTCCGTTGCGATATCCTTGTGCAGGGCACCTTACCTCAAAGTAGCAGCGCGACCGCGCTTAATTATACATACCACGTAAGCGCAGACGCTAAACCCCGGCTCTGTTGTAACTGATGCATCTGTTGGCGATTATAGTATGATTCCTCTGGTGGAGAAGGTTTGTCTTTAGAAAATGTGATTCAAATTCTCAT
Organism: Rhizoctonia solani; assembly: GCF_016906535.1. Taxonomy (NCBI): domain Eukaryota; kingdom Fungi; phylum Basidiomycota; class Agaricomycetes; order Cantharellales; family Ceratobasidiaceae; genus Rhizoctonia; species Rhizoctonia solani. Next base: position 1,723,948 of record NC_057382.1, read on the forward strand.
TGGTATTTACGGAGCCTGAACTAGGTGTTGATATATACATTTTCGACACTGGTGTGTACGTTGAACATGAAGAATTTGGAGGACGTGCAACACATGCGCCTGTGTTTATAGACAATTCAACGGTATGTTGATGGAGCCCGTAAAAATTGTTAAATATTAATTAACGTCGATCCTCAGCCTGGCGACAGATATGGCCATGGTATGATCATCAAATGCATATCTGTACAACTCCAATTGACTGCACCATATAGGTACCCATTGCGCAGGGACCGCAGCAGGCGCTCGATATGGCGTCGCAAAAAAGGCGAACATAATCGATGTCAAGGTTTTGTCGGATAATGGAAGTGGTTCGGTTTCAGCCATGTAGGTGTTTGGCCCATTCCGACCAGTGCATTTCTAAGTGACTCTTTCAGCATCGCAGGATTGAGTTGGGCCGTCGCAAATGCAAAAAATACTAACCGTCCTGGAGTCATAAGTATGAGCCTCGGTTCGTTTGGGTCTAGTACCGGTGCCCAGGCCGATGCGGTCCGACAAGTAAATATATTTTATATAATTGACTTCACTCGGTTAATTGACTAGTACTTCAGACAGTCGCAAGCGGTCTCGCCGTTGTTGTTGCAGCTGGAAATGAGGCAAGTTCTGCTACAGAATGGACGCCCGCCAACGTGGATGAGGCAATTGTGGTGGGAAATCTCGACATCTTTGATGGCCAATATCGGACCTCAAACTATGGACCAACTCTAGATGTCTTTGCACCCGGAACCGTAAGTTGTAGTGGATGGGAGACGGTGGTTGATGAAAAAAAGTAACGGCTAATAATCGGACCTTTCTCAGAATGTCGTGTCTGCTGGAATAACTGGTCCTAGTGCGATCAAAGTAGACACGGGTACGAGCATGGCTGCGTAAGTGGATGTGATATATAGGTACATCAATGTATGTTGAGACTAATTCAACAATTTTATCTTAGGCCACATGTCGTAAGTATCAAGTCAAAGTGAAGTATATGCGCTTTGTATTTGGAGTTAAGTGTGTTCTCAGGCTGGAATCGTCGCATATTTGCTGTCACTCGAAGGGCCCCGTACTCCGGCAGAGCTCAGCGCTCGCATAGTAGAATTGGCTATACCAGGTGTCCTCAGTGGCCTATGTAAGTAGTTAACGTCACCTCATAAAGTAGACTACTCTAACTTGCTTTAGCTCCGAATACGACCAACCTTGTGGCTCAACTGCCAGCATGAACGCATCTCACTAGCTGATATCGATATATGTATCGTGGAAATAGCATTGAGCTTCCGTTTAATGGTATATAGTTTATCAACTTCGGTAATGCACGATGTATGTGGGGGATCACCATGAGGCTTCGTGATCAAGTACCGGATTTACGCGAGCTGAAGGGCTTCCCATGCTCAAACCTGGCAGGTTCGGTCGAGATGACCGAAAAAGGCCATGATTCTCAAGATCGCGACAGAATGCAGGTATGGCCTTGTCTGGCATGTGCTAAACATGAACCAACTAGCAGATGTATGCTGAATTAACGTACAAATTATCGAATCAGCCTAAGCCTCAGCCCCATCAATGTATACTAGTTCCTCAAATTTGAAACTCAGGGGACGCCGATGGGGACTGAAACCCGGGTTCTTGGACGGCGTATCCCTCATTGTAAGCACTAGTTTGATAGTAATCACAATGATGCTTCAAAATTGAGCTACTATATGCATATTTAATTATAAGAACATGCTTCAATTGGTTCTCAGGACCGGTCACTCTGCTTACCTGTTGAAACCACGTACATATGCGCCATTATCGAAACAACCCAATTGTCCTAGTTCCATTTTTGCACTCGACTTATCTACTGGGTGTAGAAGTTTGAAGTGCCTCCGCCGCCGAACGCACTGACCAATCAAATCACAAAATACCCTCTTTTTGTTTATGGCTTCAGGATCAGGGCTATCAAAAACTTATCAGAAAGTATGATGGGGGTGGGGTGTGACAACAACCATGCGCACCAACGATGACGGTTAGAGGCCAGTATGTCACTGGCTACGTGTGTAATATACTGAAGAATTCGAATCGAACTTACAATCGCACTTCCGTCTGGCTCTGTCTGGCTATTGGTATTAGCACCCCAATAATATATCTCATTAGTCATATACCACAACTAGAACTAGCGAGTGATTTGCAGTAGTTTATGAAAGTCAGTTTTAACCCTCGGGCAAGCCTAGGCACCCCGAGGGTCTCTACCCACTTCCACAAATCCAATAGATAAATTCACCGTCTTGAATGGAAATTGGAAAACTGCACGGAACAATTACAGGTAGCCTCCAGGTCGGTCTTCCATGCGTGTCTATCACCGGCATTGGTCTATTACTGACAGTGATTATCTGGTCTCAAACATTTCGGCTCTATCCAACCTGATGATTTACCTGGGACTTGTGAGCTCGAAGGACCGGGCATATTGTATTGAAATTTATCGGTCGACGCTTTGAGACGGCAAAGGCGTTGGCCGGTGCCGCGCGAACAGCGCGTTACGCAATAACCTCGACACGTGCTTCGGAACTATTCGAGAGGTAGCGTGCAGCGTGTAAATCATATCCCGCTATTCCAGCAGGTTTCACCAATATATCGCCGTAGTCCTGCATGTTGTTTGCCGCAGCGAGCGTGTGCGAATCACTTACTGCCTATTAAGGTATTCTATGCGATCGCAACCTGGCGCCTCGAATGGAAATTGCGTGTGATGAGTCAAGGCAAGTGCATAAACACGAGAACGCCAAACCCTACTATCAGGTGTAAATGTTATATGGCGATCAACGTGATGGTTCTCGTAACTCAGGCCACATATGGCAGTCATAAATTGCGCGGTTATACAAATTCATATCCATATGTGTCGCGGATGGCGGTAGTTAGGAGTAAAAAAGTTCTGGGGGTGGAATTCAGTGTGCCTTGGCGTAACCTTTCGGTTTGGCTACAGTTGGAGCCACTCGGTCTTGCCTCACCGATAACCTCACAAATCATTTCAGCGACTGCATCCATGTCACGCGCCAAAGGACTTTATATCCGGCCGGATTTACCGCATCCTGGGGGTCTCGCGCTCAGGACCAGAATCGGGCTACCTTGGATAACCGGACAACCTCGAATTTTGCCTCCACCGCAATCGAACGCCACCTAATGTGAGCGCCCAGGGGTAACAGCACCTGGACCTACTGAAAATTTGTCCGACCGATTAAGTTCGCTGTTCGAGACTTTCTGGCCAGGCGGGGTTTGATTGTCGGTCGCCGGCGGTCGTTGTCCCGGGGCCCGTTCCACGTGTATTCGATGGACTTGACTTTTTCTGAGCATACACACTCCAATCAACCGTTTGGCAGATCAGATCAAAAGATCAGTCTGGTGCTGGATATATCGTAATGGGGTGTCCATAGCATTGTATCATAATAGGGCAATAGTGACAACATGTGTATTGGAGGACATGGCAAGTAGTTCGTGGTATATGCTGTGATAAATACTAATGTGTGCGGGATAATACAAATGCAAAGGAAGCGAAGAGAAATAATACATCAACATAATTGCACCAGTGCAAGCGAACGGAAACGACAAAAGGCAAAGTCACATAATTGACAATGTCTGACCGAAACAAATGTCATTGCGTATGAGGTGCGCGGCCAGCACCAATCCAGAGCCTCCAGCCTAACACGTCACCAACAACTCGTTCGCATTCTCCAATATCACGGCTGCCCAACCCGCTGATAAGGGACCATGACCGATTGTCATACGGCTTGTCAAACACGAATTTGCAAGCTAGTACCAGAGCGGCCAAAAATACTCGACGAGCGTCGGTAAGGACTCGCTCTTGTGGGGTCCTATCGGCAGGCGGAAGTAAGACACCCGGGATTGTGGCGAGGAGTTTATTCTTGAGCGCAACAGACTGCATCGCACGATTGATAGCCGCACGGCAGCGAAGAACATAGCCGGCGGCTACTCGGATGATCAGCCCAGGCAGTGCGGCCCGCTTGAATAACTCAGAGAGGAACCAGCGCATACTTCCTGCCGGCGCTGCTCCGGGCTGAGGTTCGAGAACCCCGAGAGCACTAAGGTGTCGTGCGAGCTCCCTTTTGGATGGAAGGGATTGGACGTGAATTGGCTGTTCTGTCTGGAAGACTGACGGGAGAGGCGGAAGATTTGTTTGCTTTGGGGCAGGAGGTGATTGAGGCGTGAGTGGGGCAACGTTTTTTTGTGCCCGTTGGGAGGGCATAATCTGTCGTACCAGTGTCGGTGTGACGGGCGAGAGAGCGGATGGCTTAAGCGTGGGGGTCAAAATTGTAGGAGTACTTGGGCTAATCGATCCATGTCTCGTTAGATATGACCAAAGCACGATTGGGTAAATATGAGCTTACCTTGCAGCGCGTGTCCCTAAATCTTTGTCACATCTGGGTGAGGTGATATTAGGTAGGGCCTGCTGACAGCCTGGCTGAAAGTAGATTGATGCCAGTATGGCAAGGGAAAGTTCTATAACCCCATGAAGAATTAGAATCAGGGTAGCCACGCCCGATCATGCATTCCAGCTTACCCAAAACGTAGTTGGAACTTGTTTGCTCGAGGAGCGTGGGAGGTGTACCAGGGGGTGATGAGCTTGGGGTGGGCAGCTGCGAGCGCTCCCGGGTGGATTTGGTTGGTGTATCACTGAGTTGGTTATTCGAGATTGTGGATTGTGGTAGGGTATCAGATCCCGCGGCCGAACGCACAGGGGAAGTTGGAAGTTGGCGCAATCGGATGAGGGTAGGCAGAGCCCTTTTGTTGGGGATAGAATGGCAGTTCGCAAAGTAAGGTTGCCATCGTGCAAGTCGACCTGAGGGTGCGTTTCTCACAACGGACCCAGCGACATTATTCTCGCGAATAGGAGGGAGAGGTGGAAGGGCAGCCATGATGAGATCGGAGACGATAGGGTGGGAGGGCAGTGGCAAGCAAGAGTGATCGGTCAAGATGTGTTGGTCTTATAATGTGTTATCCAATCAGTTAGAATGTCGAAATGCGGAGGGCTCGGGTGGGAGATCACAGCATCAGAAGCAAAGTACAAGCTAGATATGACGCAGGGGGGATGGGCAATAGGAGGGGGCTATTTAGGCCGTATTTGAGTAGGCCCACGGAGTAATGGCCGCAATTGCAAGTTGGATGGGTGCATGTTTTCCCAGATTACCGCTATCCGCTGACCGTTCCGTCGGCGCCCTGTGGTCGTTCGGACAATAACACGGATCCTTGTACCCGGTGTGCCTTGCCGCACTCAAAGTCACGTGGATCTTAGCTTTTCTGTCTGATCTTGTTGAAACGATCCCTAGCCGATTGAACTCTTTCTCCGTGTCAGGACCACATTCAGAAAATCATGTTGTATCTGTGTGATCGAACGAACTCCTATGAACCGATGGCGCCTATCCCACTCATGTCAGTTTGAAAAAGAAACACCGTTGCGGCGCCCGGTCGAGCTCGGCAATTTTCACCTCTGTGCCGACTACCCCGAAGGCCGACCGAATGCAAAGGCTAAAGGGAAACGATAGCCAAACTAAGGTTTGTAACGTATGGACCCTTATCCTGGAACCAATTACCACACCATGTCTTCGCTCGACGCGTATAGTATCTGTTGTTGTAATTGCCCCACACGACTCGTAATTGGGTACTTGACCATACATTATTACACTGGAAGAAATGTCGGTAGCTACAATGTATTTTGGGACATCAAATTCGCCGTCCCGTTAGCTAACATGAATTGAGAAGTCAACAATTACTCAGATGAGATAAGAGGTCAGTTCTTACGAATACTCGACAGGACATTCACCCGCGCAAGCGCCTGCAGGCGGGTTTTCATCTCGGACGGGGTGCGCTGTCCTTCTAACCCTATGAGATAGGCAATAAGCCCCGCCTAAACGGATGATTGTCATTATTATTGCTGTCGCACTCTAACAATAAAAAGACTTACAACATGAGGCCTGGGGATAGTGTATTAGTGTTATGATTTGCAGCTGAAACCTATCAAGTAAATCTACTTACGCCGCCATGCTCGTGCCACTATCGACCCTGCTTGAATTTGGGCCATTAATCCCCGCCGAAGTTATGTTCTGTTGGCAATTGTTACCCCGATGAAATTGAGGAGCGCTAAGCAGAGTTGTGGCACTCTGATTACTTACCACTCCGGGAGCGAAAACGGCTACTGGGGAGCCGTAATTGGACGTTTCGGATCGTACGCCGTTGATGTCAACGTTCCCAACAGCAATCACTCCAGGTACCCTCGCTGGAGACCATCCCGATGCATCGACATCTGCATTTCCGGCTGCCACGATTGTGTGAATACCAGCGTTCACAACCTACGAGTAAAGGTAAATTCCATAAATACGGATGCGGAGTTAGAAACCGGATTAAAGGTCGGGATATAGGCAGCTTACACCCATCACGGCATCATCAAGCGCAGTGCTCGTGCCTCCGCCCAGGCTAAGATTAAACACAGACGGCCGCCCAGTTGAATTCGCATGTGCCGCTGCCCAGCTCAGACCTGCAATACTAAGCACCGTTTGGTCCGTTATCTGAATAACCAAAGAATGCTGCTTGGGCCTCTCACGACCAGTTGAATACATACATGTCCGAAGCAAACCCGCGACCGGTATCCGTAATTACCTTGACGTCGATTACCCGCGCTTGTTTAGCCACACCAAACCTAGTCCCTGCAGCGGTTCCTATCATGTTATGATTAGCACCAGCGTATCGCGCCCGCACTGAACGAGCGACAGTTGGGTCCTTCCTCACCTGCAACGTGGGTACCTTTACGAGTTGCGTAAGTTCTCGATCAGCCTCCGCCGAGGAACGTGCTGGGACTTCAAAACCTACCATGACCAAAAATGTCTCCTGTCTGAAAATTGCCCATCAACCGCGCGAGATTAATCCACGAGACCGAATTAGACAATAGGGGGGAGGCGTACCGTTGTGTAACGGGCAAAAACGGGACTGTGCTCCACGCGATTCGCAAAATCGGTGTGATTGGAATAGACTCCGCTATCAAGTATGTAGATATCAGCGCCTATAGAAAACCTCGCTTGTTAATCGTTTGACACGGTTAGTCAATCGATCATCTACCTTGCCCAGCGCTCGAGTCGTACTAAATCGAAACGGTATCGTATCGATATCAGGGAAAGACTCCTGAATAGAGAAGTGCTCACCTGATATGTGTAATTCAAGATTGCAGAAGATTCATGGCTGGCGGGAAACGGAACCTACGAGACGAATCGAATGCTCTCAGAGAGGTCTGTAGCGACAGCCAGAGAACTTGGAGGCTCACCGATCGGGTGATGGCATGTAAGCCCCAAGGAGCGTCTGTTTGTGTAGCCAGCGAAGTAACATAGAATTCGGTATCAGGTTCAATATATTCAACTGAATCCAATAGAGACAGTGACTTGAATGTGGCCTGGTCATCCAGGTTGATGGCATATCCATTGAAGATCCTTGGATCGAAATGGACCGCACGACTCGACTCGACCTTGTTCAAACTTCCCTTGATACGGGAAAAATGGGATTGGCAAGAGTGTCCAGGCTTTAGTTTGACAATAAACGATTGTGATGTTGATTTGAATCCACTGAAAGGAACGGAAGGTAGCGCCAGTCCATTACTACTCCAAGCCAATAGAACTAGAGAGAGAAGGGGCACAATTATCATGGTCACGGCAGATCAGAGGGGGAGGATGTTCGTGGAGTACGTTTGACAACCCAAGTCTTTAGGTGCGAACAACGGTTAAGTAGAACAAAAGTGAAAACTGTGAGTCCAAATCAGGCCAAGTCCGTCCGACTGATGGCCTGTCAAATTCGTTGTGCCGGGGTCCCTGGCTACGGTGCGCTTTGTTCATTGTCCCTGCCACGGCCTACTACGCCTGGACACTCTATAGTGTTGAGATATTCGTGTTATTGGTTTTAGACATACTGTAGATCGACACGTAGACATGGTTGGACGGGGGTTAAGCTATACGTAAGAACCAGGTACGTTGATAGAGGTGTTAGTAGTCTAAACATCCCGCCGATCCTTCCACATATGGAACAATGGATCTTATCTTATATTTAGTAGTTGATTTCTCTCAATCAGATACTCTGAACCGAACACGGTGGTATTCCGTTTATCGCTGCACCTCAATCTCACCCTCTACTAGAAATGTAACACAAATCAAATGCACAAAGTTTGTACGGGCACGCAATTGAGAGATGCAAAAGCGTTATTTCTGTTTCCCTCATGCCTACAGCTCATACCGACTTGTGTATGAATCAAACAAGTCAAGGTGATGAGAGTTATAATTGTGGTTTACTATATACATGGTACTACAAGTCTGTCCTGGGTGAGTTGTGTAAATGCTACAGGGGGTTTCATAATCAAATTCAAGCGACATGGGAGATGAATTTGTCTAGAGATATTAGTATTTGTCATATCCAGGATTGCGGCAACTGGCATTCGCTTCTTGCCCGTCCGAACCAAACATTGCCATTGGGCCATTCACCTTGGGTACGTTCTCCGTACTTGTCACTCCCCAATGCTTTACTGAAGGTACAACCCTCAAGTGCCCCGCACTCATAACTTATTCCAGTACCCCCTCTAGAGTAACATCTGTCTGGGGTAACAACATGGACAAGTTTCGGCATGAGCTTCACAAGGGAGTAAGGGATTGCGTAGTCGACGTCCTTTCCTCGTTTGCTAATGGCCTTGTGAGGGGCACTCCCGTCATGTGGCCATTCTCCTGGTAAGAGGAAACACAATTCTGTTGCAGACTCGAATATCGGATCCTGGAGGGCCTCCGGGGCTGTGTATGATTCATTGCCCTCAAAAGTTCCAGTGAGCCGAACTATATACATATGTTTATTATCAGAGGATTATCATTTACGGTAAGGGAGGATAGACTGGGTGCGTACTTACCTCTTTCCCTGGCTCTAAGGTAACGGCGACCCTTTCGACCACCGGGAACGCCCTCGATATAAGTTCTAAATTAAGAGTTGGTCTTGGCACAACGAAATAATCTAACGGAAGCGCCAGCGATCTGACCGTTTTGTGACCGCCTTGCGCAACTAGCGGAGATATTGAAAGTGCTATCTCGACATCCAGGATAAGTTGCGCATGCGCCCCAGTTGACTGAGATTTGTCAAGCAGACCGAATGTATGGACATCGCAGCGGGTCAAAAGAGCACGTGTCCACCATGGGGTAGCCCACAATGTACCCAGCTCCATAAGTTTATAATCTACCGCGGGCGCTTGGAATCTGGCGGTAAGGCTAGTCAGGTCGTCGGAGCCATGAGGAAAATTGGTAAGATGGGTCAGCACAAGGTGATTCAATTCTGTGTGAGTTCCAATGAACTCCAATGCGCCGGGCGTAAAGGAACCTAGCCTAAAGGACGTAAGACTGAAGGGAAAATATCCGAATTTCAGCTCAAGCGATAATCGGGAGTGTAGTATTGCGCCAGCCTTCCCCTCTTCAATCCACAATCCCTTCAGTTGGGTTGCATGTTTCATTATTATTGTCACGTCTTGGATGTATTTGTCCTGGTGTTCCCACATACGTTGGATATCATCTTTTCCTGGTACGTAAGTAGTGTATCGTGAACGAGTGGATAACATAATGTCGAGTTGTGTAATGTGCGTACACAGGGCCCGGTCTTTGAGCAGTCTGGAAACGACATCGAAGGCAGGCCCGTCCGGGCGAAGTGTAACGTGGGTATAGACAAATCTTTCAATATTCAAATAGCACCATCGCGCTGTAGAGCCCAGTGCGATACGATCAAGAGTGTTAGGAAGATGTGCTACAATCTGAATAAGTATGTCTTCGTTGATGAATGGTCTAGACATGGCTTCGGAATGGCTCTGGAAGTTTGCTTCTTCCTGACTCAAGCTGTAGAGCACGCAGAGCTGGGAATTTGCTGAATAGAACTATTCAGATGCAACGAGAGATCTTCCGGAAGACCGAGAGAAGGGCGCTTTTTATTGGGTTAGAAAATTAGGGCTGCTATCCTTCCCGTGCGCACAGCTGCCAAGCTTAAGCTCGACTATCTGGGGTAGACAACGCCAGTTCTGTGATCCCCTACTAAATTTACGCCTATCTTGGGATCCACAATATGTTCGACAAAGTTTTGTAGGTTATCTCATCAAGAAACCGTTTGTTTGCTTTGAAAAAAGGGCCGCTTCGAGTGAGCAAGCCTGGGTCCGGGGTGTGGGGTGGCGGCGATCTGAAAGCGGTGCTGGGCGTTCAATTGAACTTTAGTCACATGACACACCCTAAGTAGTGCATATATTCGAGTTTATACTCTCGATACATACCTTAGGAGTATTGTTCATGTATTCTTATAAATATAAGCAATCTAATGATAGAGTGACAAGTAGTCCTGAATCATGTTTCAGATCATAAATACGATACATGGAAGGCTAAGCTTGCTGCGAAAGTGCGCTGCGAATTCAGGGAACAAACCAGTTACAATAGATTCAAGCTCTTTTAGCTCACATTAAGCTGTCTACGTCAGGATGTTTCAGTCATCCATAGCCATGGGTAGATTAGCTAACCAATGAAAAGCTGCATCCGATCTTTAAGTGACTGCGATTTGTTAGTTCAGCAATTACCATACTTTAATGATTAAATAGAAGGTCAAATCATGGTTCCTCCAGGTGTCAGATCGATATTATGGATAGGGTAATTAAAATTACTCGTAAATGAATACTGTTTGTCACACCTGATGACAGGGTTGACTGCGTTGGCTGCGCGCGGCTGAGCATGATGCCATAACGTTTGCCACACCCGCCAGAGAACACGCGAGAAATATTTGAAAGAGGTTACTGAAATAATGTTCTGACAAAATACTATCGTCATCAGCATGGGTGAAGTCGCAAGGGGGCCGCCTGACCGAGACTTCGAAGCTATAATCAGCATGTTGATGTTACCTCGGCTTGATGCTACCTTATGAGGGCTTTCAATTTCGGGTAGGTCCGTGATGTAACCAAACTATTACGAGTTTACGAATAAGATGTAAGACATATGTAGATACGTGATAGGAATTACAATATGAGCAGCCTGACGTCGTTATGAAAACGACTTGCCCTGGTGTGTACATGGCCGTACTAGCATTAGCTCCGGTTGCATCTGGCTGAATGCAACGCACAAAGATGCCACTATGGCGTGATAAGATCTTGAAAATCAGTATATCAGTAAAATACATCTTTTTTCAGTATAATTTGGCCTGAAAACTACAATGCCAGTATGCTTTCCTCAGTACGAATCAGACTAAGGGAGAATTGATATTCAAAGTTAGCATACATTGGCCTTGATTTCAGTTCAATTCCTGCTTAAATACATGTTCTTATTTTCAGTATTTAACCTTGTACAGTGATGGAGCTATATATGATGGAATATATAACATCCATCGATGGGGGCCGCTCGTGGTTACAGGTAAAATAAAATAAAAGAGTTCCATGAAGGCGAGCTTAACATGATTGTTTGTAAACAAGCTAACGAGTCGGAGCCTACGTTGTATACATAATCGATTTTGGGACTGTTATTATTGGTAGATCCGGGACCAAAACTCGCCCAGTGCTCTCGGATTTGGATGAACTTGACCTCATTTATCCATGTGCTAGAAATGTAGTCCTTTCCGGTTTCGAGGTCTGTAGTAGTAGTGTTGTAGCATCCAGCAGGTATTTTAAGACTATTGAATGCTTTGCCGCAAGTACTAAAGTTGAGTTGAGCTAAATCGCTCAAATTCTGCAGTTCAGAAGTGCAGCTGGCATGAAAGATACATAGCACTCAACCACGCTTGCCATGACCATTCCAATAGACCGCGGGTGGTACAATATTAGAACCATTGAACAACCTTGTGTTTGGAAGCTCAGCTCAGTTTACCCTTAGGGTTTACAGGGAGAGCATTCACTGCACCAATATAGCTCAAAAGATAAAGCTGACAAAACTGTCCAACCCCTCAACGCTATTCTACGACACATTGAATGTGATTGAGCTACATTTCGGATAGTAGGGAGAACAGATAGTCACAATAATTTAGAGAGGGCGGTAGAAGCAATCATTGAGCCGCAGTTTCTTGCTCGACAAATTCTTGTGCTTCTTCGCGTGTGATGCTTCGAATGGAGCTGATTTTCTGATTGTTGAACAAGACTCCATAGAACTTGTCAGCGCGTACAAGCATTTCGGGACGGAAAGTGGTGGTAATGAATTGAGCGTTTGAAGAGAGTTCGTGAATCATAGCTAGCGGACTCTCTTGTTATTAAGCATCAACGACCTATTGGTGGGGGGTAACTCACATGCTACTGCAGTACGGTACTGGGTTTTGAGTTAGTGCTAAGCTAAGCGAGATGAGGCCTTATGAAAGAAAATAGCTTACTTGAGCATCGAGGTTTGCGTCAATCTGTAGAAATATGAGAATTTATCAATAAAAAATTAAGTGCACATACCTCATCAAACAGATAGAAGGGGGCTGGGTCGCATTTTTGGATCGCAAATACTGAACAAAGTACCCCCGTGAGAATAGATAAGAAGTAGCGATTGGCGAAGCCTACCTGTTGCTAGGGCCACCAGTGACTTTTGCCCGCCAGAAAGCTGTTGTATCCGCAACCCCTCATCGACTTTCGAGTTAAAAGACACCTATTGAGAGCATCTAGATCTTGAATAAGCATAATGCTATAAGACTTCTTACCTTGATGGACACTCCAGTATAATTATCAATAGAACTCTGCTGGCCAGCGTCGTCATCATCGTCATCATCCTTTGATATAAATATAAGTTTATAGCACTACCTCCGAAACTATGGGCCCACCTGATCCATATCAAGTCTCTTCTGCATGATCAACCTGCCCCTGCCGGCAGGCACTAGTTTCTCGAATACTTCTTCAAAATTCTTCGAGACCTGTTTAAATGTACGTTCAATCGCCTCGTCCTTTTGACGATCCAAACTTTCAATCAGCTCCGTAATTGAATTAGCAGACTCGTCCAGATCTTCCCGCCGTTTAATAAATTGCTCTCGTTGTTTCGTAAAATTCGTATATTGTTCAAATGCCTTCTTGTTAACGTGTGCAAACTTCTTAAGATTCTCTTTTGCATTGTGAAGGCGTTTAACAAGCTAGAATCCAATCCAGTTAACCAGGATAGAACGATAGACTAGGGACAAACCTTATCTATACGCTCATTGACGTATTTCTCATAAGCTTCTTCGGGTAATACACCCAGGTCTCGAATCTTGGTATTGCATTCATCCTTGCGGGTCAGGAGGACCTGTCGTTTGGTTAAGTATCTTTCCGTGCTTTTTTGTTGCCGAGAGATACCACGACTGTCTTCAACTTGTTGAGTCTGCAGTTTCTCTACCTGAGCCATGAGTTTGTTCAGTTCCGATGTGAGCTTATCATGCTCAAACTCGGTCTCTGTTGGTTCAATGCGTCAGTCAATAGCGAGACAACTCAAATACGAACAACGTGCCCGTGATACGATCCTGCAACGTTGTAATCGAATCGTTGAGCGCATCTAATTCCTGCGTTTTAGCAGCCAAATCCGCTCCAGTCGATTCCAGATCGTCAGTGTCTACATGCGCCAGGGAGTCGATTTTCGTCCGGAGTTCATCCTTCTTGCGTTTCAAGCTCTCTCTCAACTCAATTTCGAGCATATTCTTCCGCATACCCAACTAAAGTGCAATTCGTTAATTTAAAAGGCGTAGGTTTGTGATTCGGCTCACTTCAGTTTTTCGCTTCCCAACTTCTAGTAACGTTTTCTTCCTCGCGTCCGCCTCTCTTCCTAATTCCTCCATTTCGTCGATTTCTTGCTGGCTCAATCCCGCAGCAAGTGGAGTCTTCATCTCTGCATCATAGGTCTCCCTTCGTAACCTCATGTCTTGAATATCTGCTTCCTGTTCGGCTTTGGCTCTCTCAAGTTGCTCAATACGGGCAGCAAGGCGAGTTTGCTCCACGTCTAGTGCATATGCCTCATCGGCCAGTCCTGCACGCATAGCCTGTGCTTGGGTGCGTTTGCTCGTCAAGACTTGTATCTCTCCTGTTAGCTTGGTAATTTCTTGTTCAAGCTGCGCATCCTGAGCTTTGATCTCGGCGAGAATTTTTGAGTCGGCCTCATACTTCTGTGTCCAATGTTTAACAGCACGAATAGTTTCGATGCGGGATCGCTTTGGAGAATTGTCAGGTTTATTGAATAATCGATGTTCTTGTACCTACCCGAACGTCATGATAGCCTCCGGTCAATGCACCCTTTCGATCGACTTTGTCTCCTTCAAGAGTTATAGTGTTCAACCCGTGGCTTCTTACATATGCCGCAGCAACTTGTAAGTTCTCGCAGACAGCTGTCTTGCCAAACACTTGTTCGAATGCCCGACGGTGTAATGGATCGAATTGCAATCGGTCAATGAGTGGGATGGCATCCGGGGCTTGGGGAAACGGTACAAGCTTAGGTTTCAGCCGATTCAAGGGCATGAATGTTACCCGGCCCGACTTTTCGCGTTGCAGAACCTCCAATACTTTCTGGGCTGTGGCATCAGTGTCAACGACGACATGAAATAGACTAGTAAGAGCATGTAAGTAAGAGCGACTACAGTGGAAGTATTGAAGACAACCTGTTGCCAGCGGTTTGTTCAATTGCTGTGCTGTACTTTTTGTCAGGTATCTCAAACAAGCGGTAAAGCGGACCATAAACGCCTTCGAGACCCAGCTGTTCTGTGATCCGATCTACTGCCCGAAGGCCACTACCAGTATCCTAATTCAGCGGCATATCAGCCGATATATTGCATATTCGAAATTGGTACTTACTCGGTCCATCATTCCCGCCAATGCCCTCTGAGCCGCATGCAGCTCGTCCTTCGCAGACCCAACAAGCTGTTCGTACTTTGTATCCTCCCTCCACAACTCCCTTAGGGTCAGAGTAAATGATTATAAGCAACGAATTCGACTCTGGGAGAACTTACTTCCGCTGTTCGACAAGCTTTGCTTTTTTTGCATTCTTCTGTACGATCTCTTCGCCGAGCTGAGTAAGTGAATTGCCCTTTTCCTGGACTTGTTCACGGGACTCCGCAGTTCGTCTATGTATGTCTTCTGTCTTCTCTTTTAGAGAGGCTATCTCTTCTTCCGCTGCATTCAGAGACTGCACAACCGCCGATTCTGCAGTTTTCAGCCCTTTGATTTCACCCCTAAGGTAATTGTCACGTTCCGCACGCGAACTAAATCGCGAAATGCGCCCTTGTTTTGCATGTAATGCTCCCAATCGAGTTTGAGCGTTATCCATCCTGTTTGAAAAAATCAGTGTCAAGGAAGATCAGTGTCAATGATAGGAGGATTCGTATGAGTTACTCACAAACGTTTCTCCTCTTTCTCCTGCTCAACAACTTCCTCCCATTCGGGTCGAATTTCGGCCAGACCTGCTTCGACCTCTGCAGCTCTGGCTTCAATTGTCTCTAGTTCAGTCTGCATTTCTTCTCGGCGTTGTTCCCCCATCTCCCCCCGCTCCTGTAGATCTTGGATAGCGAGTTGAGCCTTTGCTCGGGTCGCAGTAAGATCAGCGAGATCGACCCGGAGTGCGGGTCGAGTAGACCCAAGAATTGCAAGTGTTTGTCTGTGAGATGATATTTGTCGCTCAAAAGCGGCGAGTTGTTCTTCGCGCTGAGTAAAAGATGTCCGGGCAGTATTGGCAGCGTGTATCTCCTGTTTTCTTTCTTCTTCGAGCTATGATCCAGAAGCCTATTAAGATACCAGTTTGTTTTTGAGGATAACCAACAGGAACGTACTTGTTCCAAGTTATTGGCAACCTCCTCCAGCTCACGCGTGTAGAGTGCATACTCCAAGCACCGTCGCTCTCGATCTGCATTGTGAAACTCCTTTAATTCATCTTTTTCTCCTTCTAACTCTTCAAGCCGTGTGGCGATGTACGAAAGTAGCTCAGCAATCTTCGAACGTTTGGCATCTGAGGTACTATCAGGGTTTCATTGACTGGTTTACGTGGAGATTCACCTACCTGTTTCTTCCATAATCTTTAAGCTTTCAACTCGGCGCTGTTCGTAGACTTTAGTGCCAGCAACCTCTTTAAGCAGTGCTAGTCGTTCGTGGTCCTTGGCGTTGGTAAGAGAAGTAATCCTTCCCTGTGGTACAATATAGTAAGGATTGCTTCGACTAAACCCTGCAGACTCTAGTAGATTCATAACATCGCCCTTGCTCGCGGACTTCCTGTCCAAGCTGTACTCGTCTTTCTTGAGACCAATCGTGCGCCGAAGGATAACCGTGTCTTTACCAGTGGGAAAACTGTCGGGTTTACAATGAGTTCTGTAATTCGAAGGTGGTCGAATTGACGCTTACCGATTGTCAGAATTGTCGAAAACGATCTCGACGTATGCACTCATGGTCTGCGCCGTTGAAACACCTTCGTGAAGAAGGGACTGGCGCTCCTGTTTCGACATGGAGGTATACGCATCGGATAACACGAACCGGATTGCTGAAAGCCATTGCAGAGATTAGATCAGCTCAAAGTTACATATTTTCATTTCTCACCGGCAAAAAAGTTGCTCTTTCCGCTTCCATTCCTACCAACTACAACATTGTGGGCTGGACTATGGTTCCCGTAAATGCACCATCAAAAGCGGAGAAAAAGACTATCTTACGAGAATGGTTCGATAGCAGTTTGATCTCGGTATGATTTGAATCCTTGGATGGTAAGTGTTTTAATATACATGGTTGCATCCAATCGTGGCGGGGCTCGAGAACAACAACGCGCCTCTAAAGCGATCGTAAGTCACGTGATGTGAGGAACAAACGTCCGCCTGGACCATCTCATTTATCTTCACACTGCCTCGGGCTCTGTTTAACTCCGTTAATACTTCGGTGCGAATACTTAACTTTAATAGAGAAACTGCAGCAAATCGACAATATGAATTAATAATGCACGTATCTAAATCATAACCCTTTGTCCTGCAGCTAATGACGGTCGGTAATATTACTCGGGCACACCCGATATACATCGATTGACCTTAACCTAATAAATACGACGTTTGTCCAATAGGTGCATCTTTTAAATTGATTTTCATCATACATGTCAATATCTGACTTCAGCCTGTGATTCATCCGTTTACTAACCTCGTAGTAATAAAGACTTTTGTTGTTTTGGATCGTCGTATGCCGACATGGTACTAGCGTGGACTTCCTCGGCGATCAAAAATTTACTCTTTGGATGTGGTAGTCTCTGAACCATGGTCGGTAGATGCACATGCTCCGCCTCGCGTAACGAGAACTGGTCCTCGTCTCGAGGTTAGCTCAATTTTCCAGAGGTGAAGCTGTACTCATTTGTAACCAACAAAAGATTTGTGTGTGAAGTACCCGCGCAGGGCATGGTGAGTCGGAGAAAAACCTCCAAGTGGGAATAAAGAAGCCTTTTCGTACTCAGAGCTTGCTAGTGGCGTTGAATCTAAGTAGGTCCCATACTATACAGATACTGGGTACCGTTGACGCATATACTCATCACTTCAGAGGGGACCATACTGCTCAGTGGATAAAGCCCCCTTTGAGTTACCCAAAAATGATCTCGAACAAATAAAGAGTCTCGGGATACCCTGTATGATCCCTGTCATCTGAGTAATATGATCTACCGATGGCATACTATTATTATTCGAAGAGTGTGTGTCACGCATGCATGTGATTCCAATGTAAGTATTCTAGAATCACCGTAACGCAAGTACTTTTGACTTATGCCCGACTTTTTGCTGCTGTTCAGGCGTACAGGTGTATCTGAATAAGTGGGCCAAAGCACTTGTGTTAAGAAATTTGCCGAAACTGAACCTCCAATAGGTCAGTTAATATTACTCGCGAACTCGGCAAAGCCCCTGATGCATCGGACCCAAACCACAAACCACAAACCACATTACAATCCATCGCATTCATAACGTGGTCTCATGACTAAGACGTTGGCGGTACGGTATATTCAGGCCACATATTGTATATGGTGGGCGTTACATGGCATAAAGTCCAAAAGATGCTCAATACCCGCACAAAGCTCTCGCAAAGTATTGAAAGAGATGTTTATTTATACACAGTTAATAATCTGTTCAAGCATCATCCAGAACTCAGGTTCAAGAGGTTGAGTATAACATCCAGAGGGTTGGATGGCGAATGAGAGTGGGAGGTCCAAGCTGAATGAGCAACTACACCTACGATATACGAAGGTGCGTTGTTTCCCAAGGATCATTATTATACATAATGCTTCAGTTAGACGAATGGATGATCGTATTCTGCTATTATGGTGTACATCAGTACCAAGATTTGGTTGTCATCACCATGTGAGTAGACTATCAATATGGAACAATCCTTGATGACCCGAAGCGCTTGCAGCCACATTGAAATCTGGGACTCTATTTTGGGGTGACCTATCATGATTTATTGACATAAGTAGAAGTATGCTACTCCATACCTGGGTTACCAATCAGATTAAACTTCCACTGGTTTTTTTTTTTTTTTAAAAAAAAAAGAACTCTGCATATATGATTATGAGGAGATGGCCAGTCACGAACCAAATAAATTTCTACATCTATGTGTAGATAAGCTAGATTGTGAAGGTGCTAATGTGAATAAGTACGTTCTGGCTTGCGCCCGCTCTCGTCGCTCTCGTCGCTCGCTAAGATTAGGTTACTTTACCGAACCTGCCGTACTGGTTTCGCTCTATCGGCTTCCCCAAATATCCGAGTTCGGCTGCCTAATGATCAATATTCACGCATGACCAATGGCGTGAAAAAATGATACAGAGTTCGTCTTTTGGCACGCTTGGTGACGGCGCCCACCTCATGCGTCAAAGGTCAGGATTACGTAATTCACCGGTATACGAGGTGATTGGTGCGTGTCCAACTTCTATTTCTAGGATCGAAAGGAAGAAGAATTGGGGATCAGCTTCTTTGCACACTCCAGATTTGCCAATCCTTGGTTTGGAGATTCGGATTCACGTGGGGGCGGGTTTCGCGGCGCACATAGGGAACACCTTAAAAACCTGTCGTTCAGCCATGTAACCGAAAAATATTTACCACCCTTACTCTCCGGTACTATCATGGTTGCATCTACAGCATTCACGCTCCTTGTCGGTGCCTACAGCAGCGTCATTACCGGTATTCGCTTCGACCCTGCTTCGACCAACCTCTCTGTCCTCGGGACGTCTCCATCGGGCAACAACCCAAGCTGGATCGCCACCCATCCACTAAATAATTCGATCATTGTTGCAACCAACGAGGGAAATCCCGTTGGCGGTCTTTCGACTTTTCTAGTCACTGATCGTTCAAAAGGAGCTGTTGTGCGATCCAGCCAAGCCACTACCGGTGCCGACCCTGCCTACATCGTTGCTCTGACCAAGCCCAGGCAGGTGGTGGTTATGGACGTATGTGCCAATTTAATTCCTAATAGAGCCTGACTCAACGCAGCTTTAGTATTCTGGGGGATCCGGGGCGTTTATTCCTCTTAGAGAGGACCTGCTCACCCTTGACGAATCCAAGGCCCAACGAATCAAATTCAACGCAACTGTTTCTCATCCTCACCAAGCTTAGAATACGGAGATGAAGTGTTGATTCCCGATCTCGTAAGTTCGCGGTCACATGCACTTAGCCGACGCGACTGACTGAAATTTCTTGATTTCTTCTCTCTTGGCACATCGGTTATATATCCGGTATCCGCTCTTGACAATAGGGTGCTGACAAGATTTGGCGATTGAAACAATCAACTCCAGTGCAGCCTGGCGTTCCAAATTGGACGGTCCAAGGGTTTGTTGAGCAAGTTCAGGGGAGCGGGCCGAGGCACATTGCTGTCTCCGGGGGTGAGTTTGAAAACATAATCTTAAACCCCGCTCTAAACAAAACTATTAGACATTTTGTATACCCTTAATGAGTTGAAGTCAACTCTGGTTTCTCAAACCCTTCCACCTCTTGGTAGCTACCAGAAACCAAAGACTATTTCGTCGCTGTCGATAGTACCCCAAGGAGCTAATAGCTCCACTTTTGGGGCCGCCGAGTTGATTTTGGACGAGAAGAGGGGATTGTTATACGCTAGCAACCGGTGAATGCACTTTCCTAGTTATATCTGTATTTGCGAGTCCTGATCCTTGCTTGCCGATCCATGAAGTAATTTAGCACAGGTTCCTGACCCTCGCGGAGATACTATTGCTATCTTCAGCTTTGACAAGTCCGGGAACCTTAAGCTTGTCAAGCAGGTACGTGCTTGGATATGACTTTTGAAGCACATGAACTCACACTTAGTTTCAGGTGTTTACTGGATTGAACCAAATTCGTGCCATGTCTCAAGGTGGAGAAGACACTCAATACATTGCCGCTGGCGGCAAAGAGGGCGGAGGACTCGTGGTTTACGAGAAGATCAACAATGGTCAAGACCTGAAAGAACGGGCCCGACTTCCCGCTGGTGTAGTTGCACAGCCCGCTAGCTTTGCGTGGTTGTAAAATAATGCGTATCGCATGCATCGCAGGTATCAGATAGAATACATTGCATAATAAAATTAATTATTGAGCCGTCTCTGCCTCGCCGCCTTTCTTATGCTTTCGCTTTCGCTTTTTATTCTTTAGACCTTCTTCTTCCTGCGCCTGCTCCTCTTGCTTGATCGTCGCATCCATTGCAGCCTTGGCCTTTTCTTTTTGTCGCTCTTTCTTTCCTTTACGCTTCTTGGCCTGCGTCTCGCCCTGGGCACCCCAGCCATCGTACACACCACGAGTGCTCAAGCTATTCTTGAGTTCCTTGAGCTTTTCACCCCGACGGTGGTCGAACTTGTCTTTATGGTACGGCGCGAGACGTTTCAGCCCGACATATGAGTTGAGCTCGGCGTCTGTTGCGGTAAGAATTTCCACAGGCGTTAACCCATACGCAGACGGTTCGACGTGAGAGTAGTGGAAGCGTGTAGGCATATCCCCAACCTGTTATCCTGTGTCACCCCATCGAAGCTGTGGACAGAAAGACGAGAACATACCATGTCGTTAAAGTCAAGATCGTACATTTCTTCCATATACTTTTCGAGCACACGCTTTCGCATATCTTCTGTTCCATCCCATTCCTCGTCGTCCCCTTCCTGTACGGGCCGTTCGATATCCGCGTCCATCTCGTCGGGATCCACGCCTATGTCTTCCTCCTCGCCGTCCTTCCGCTTTTTTCTTTTCTTTTTCTTTCCAGCCTGAGATTCAGACACTGGTTCAGATTTTTCGGGAATAAGGTCACTGATGTCGATGTCATCGTCCCAAGTTGGCTTTTGGTTGTCATCCTGTGCATAGAGAAAGATAGTATAAGGGCGTATTCACTAATATAGCTAACAAAGGCTCACCTCGTACTCTCCGTTCTCAGCATAAAGCGACTTCATCTGCGCATCGTGCTGGTCGGGGTCCCAGTCACCATCTAAATCTAACTCGCCTAGTACACCATAATCCTCGGGCCCTTCTTCTTCCTCATCAAGCTTTCGCTTCCCCTTGTCCTTGTTTCCAAGGCCTCCCTCAATTCGAATCTTTTCCAGTTTTTGTTTAAATTCACGCATCTTCAGGGACTTCAGGCGCTTGACTTCTTCCTTCTTGGCAAGCAGCTTTGCGGCCTCTCGTTCCTTTTTCTTTTCGCGAGCCTCTTTACGAGAGCTGTCGGTTCGTCGGACGGATGCAACGTTGCGGGGATGACTGGCTATGACATGCGAATTGCTACAAAAGACAATTAGCAGCGACCCTGGTGTGCACAGGAGAGGTGCTTACGGCTCTTCAAATCGGAAATTATAAGTGCTCTCGAAGTGATCCGCAACTTCGTCAAATTCGTCCTCATCGAGCAGACCATTACCCAAATCCTCTCCCTCGTCCTCTCGCGCATCTCCCGGCTTAAATCCGTCCTTGGACTTTGCTTTGGATTCTACCCCCACGATTTCTTTGTAAGTTGGTGCTCGGTTTTCGGATTTGTCTATCCATCCTCGATTAAGAATATAGCTGGTGCCTTTGGTTAGAGGTGTCATCAGGCAGATTGATGACCATACATACTTCATGAGAAATTCCTCATCCGTCTCTTGCTTGTGCTCCTTCAGCTTGGCCCTTTTCTTCTTTCGCTCCTCTTTCTTGGCTTGATCGTCCTCAGCAAGGTTGGTATCATTTTCTTTGATTTTGACACCTCCTTCCTCTACCCATAACAGCTGGCTGATATCTTCCCCAACCTCCCGCTGCAGAAAGTCTCGGTACTCCTCCTCCCTTTGCTCGGCCTCGTCTTTAACGCCTTCGCGCAAAGTAAGCAAATCATCGGCTTCATCTTCTTTGACAGCGTTATGGAATGCAGATATTGTCTCGTCTCGAAGGGCCGCTTGTTCCTGCACATGGGTTAACGGAGCCGGATCAGAGGTTGGGGAGGTAGGTCGTGAGCCCGATTCGAGAAGTGCGGCGAGATTTTGTTGTTTAATAGTGAGGGGTTTGGACTGGAGGAAGCGAGTTATTTAGCTGCTGGGCTTATTTCTAGCTTACTAGTAACACACCTTATCCTTTGAAGGTCGAGTGCGAGCCAGATTTGTCCCTGCGTTCGTTTGGCCTCCTCTAAGCCGCATTAACTCTGGATGCATTCAATTCATGCGGTAATAAATACCAACCATCGAATACTCCAACTTTGGAGTCATATATCTCCGGGTCCTTTCTCCTAATCTTCGCGAGAGTTCTTAATAATGCTGCATCGACGGCTGGTGTCAGCTCTTCCCCATATTCGTCTTCGGTCTCGTCAGACTCGGAGTCCGACTCATCCTCCTCGAAATCCGAACCATACTTTTCTTTGACTGATAACAGAAGTAAATTTGACCTTGGTGGGATCAATTGGACAAATAATAAGACCTACGCTTTGCTAGCTCTTCCCTCTCTTTTCGATACTCGAAAGCCTTGGCGTAGTGCTCGTTGACCGTCAGCTGGTGAAGATCATTACCACCAGAAATATCCGAATCATCATCTGAGAGCATTTGTAACAGTTCCAAGGCGCTGATGAGCTCTATTTATTCAGTAAATGAATACTTCCGAGGTTCCAGTGGTGGGCCCAAGATGATTGAGAGGAATAAATTATATATCACGTGACTGATTGACAAAGAAACTTAATTGTTTTATGGTTCAATTAGGCAAGCACTTAGAATAATTATAGATAAAATGTGATTAAGGATCTTCGGTACTCGGATCATTTCTGCTCTCGGGCTGTAGCCTTCGTCTCTTTCTCCTGCTTCCGTCAATACTGGCCGTTTTGGACGCCTCTTTAGCCTCTCCAACTTCACGTTTCCGTTTTTCCCTGTGTGCCTTCATGTCTTTAGGTGCTGAAGTCTTCAACTGTTTTACATGTGTAGGAATAAGCTCCTTAGGCTCTTGGCTAATATTCGAAGGCGGGGCCAACCATGAAGCGCGTAGAGGTATAATAGACGAAAGTAATGATTCTAATCGTTCCAACCCAGGTGTCTCTGCCTGTTTAGCATCAGTTGATCATAAATACTGAGACCGGTTAGTGAATTCCAGCTCACGTCCAGTGCCATTACTGCCACCCGTCGTAGCCCAACTACTTCCGCAAGTGTGTGCTCCCCACCCATCGGAAGTGTGACCAGCTTGATAAACATGCTATCTTCTGAGCTACTAGGAATCGCTGAGTTACAGGATGCAACAAGCACTGGAAGATGTTCTATAAGGATAGGTGGGTCGACGTCTGTTCGACACACAACCACAAATCGAAGTTTAGGTTTGGATGTTGCGTTGGATGCGATTTCGGCCCCAAGCACGTCAGGGTGGATCTGAGATTCGAGTCGTCTGGTGACTTCGTTGATTCCAAAGACACAGTGATTGAGAAGTGGGGGTAAGGGAATAGTTGGAGCCGTGTGAGAGGTAGACTCGTCTGCTTTCGAATCAGCCGCAGTAGCGGATGGTCCAGCATCGTGAGAATTAGATGAATAGGTTAGTTTGCTGAGTACATTGATCCCAGGGCTTTGTAGACTGGAGGACGAAGTGCTGGTTTTTTTATTATTCGTTTCGTTATGGTCAACCTTGGTGCGCTTGGGATTATCTGGGTTATCTTCATCTCGGCGTCGTTTCCTAGAGTTGGGAGTTTGTGCTTGAGATGCCTCGGACGACACTTCCTTCCTTTTGGTCTGATGTAAAGCTGCTCGCAGAGAAGACTTCCGTTTTCGAGCTTTAGTTTCGCGAGCGATATGGTAACTAGCCACCTCGGGTAAAAGATCGGCCAGACAAGCCAAGAGACTGTTTTGAACATTCAAAGGCGTCTGGGGCCTAGCTCATAATTTTCCAGTAACTAGTCGAAGTTACCCTAGAGAGTGAACAACTCACCACTTTATTTGGTAGGGGTTCTCCAACACAGACTTATACACCACACGGCGATCATCTTCAGCCTTGCTCTTTCCCTTGCCTAAGGAAGCATTTGCACGATTCGATGGTTGGGTATGGATTCTGGCCTCTCGAGCACTAGACGGTCCAGACATCCTCAAAGGAGTGGTGAATTACGTTGCGGTTAGAGAATAGAGATGAGCAGTTTATGGCGCTTAACGTTTGAAAATACCCCCACATTTTTTGTCGAGTTGGTGGTTGACAGCACCAAGATCAAAGGGTGCCAAACATCACCCTCCCAGCACCTTTGTTCCACCGCGTACATTCTGAAATGGGCGGCAGTCACTCCGCCGGCGGGAGGAGAGAAGCAGAGTTCTGGGGGCACCCGTTTAATCCATTGTCTGTGATACTGTAGCCTATACCCCGTTACTGGCTTCTAGGCCTTTAATGAGCTATGCAGCAAATGATCAAAGGAGGATTGCCGTTGATTGAAGACCGTAGCATCATAAAAAGGCGTGTCATTAATCGGTTGAGAGTCACACACCCACTTTCTCTTTCTCATCTCACCACACATTTTATTCAGTTCTTCTCCTTCACGAACCTTGCAGGTTTCTTTTCACCTTTTAATTTCTTTTGATTACGAGGTTTCATACGTTCCACTAGCGCAAGTCGCCAACGACTAATCTTTAGCCTTCACTTCAACTATCCAACGCAGTCCTTTTTCCAACAATGATTGCCGGAATTTCGAAACTTATCACTTTACACCTCGCACCTGTGCTCTCATTGGTGTCCCTAATCTTACTCTACATCGCGTATTTTGCCCCGGTCACGTCCTTGCATACCGAAGTATCTTTGGTCTCTCTTACCCCGGCCATCACACTCGTAGCCCTCAACGCCAGGTCTCACTCGATGGACGAACAAGATCTGCGTGTGCTGTTCAACGGGCGGGTTGTCCCTCGGGGTCTCATCGCGGAGCGTGCTCTAGCTTCAAGAGCATCCCGACCCGTGGATGGACCCAGCGTCTTCATGGGTCTTTTGGGTGCGCAAAAACAATTAGATTTGCGATCTCGCATTCATTGATTAACGTAAACACTTAGGCTCCTGTGCTCGAACTTCGGACTCTGCGCCGACGCATTGCACTGGAGAATCCATCACCCCCATCTATGGTAATTTCGATCCGCGAGTTTCTGGTTGGTTTACTGATTATTCATTCATCCAGATCTTTCTGTGCTTCCCGACAACCACCCTCGATTCCTCTCCAACCCGACAACCACTGCCCCTCAATTCCTGCTTGCATCAATTATCTTCCTCACTCTCTTCCTCATCCTCCATCTAATCTTCTCACTCCCAGAACGACTCCCCACTACTCCAGCAGGAATTGTCAAACTTGCTAGCCACTCGCTTGCAATCCGCCTATCGGCATGGTTGGGTGTTCTCGGGCTCACGATGGGGCTCTGCACCGTGATCGCATTGCGCATTTGGATGGGCAAAGCCGTCGAGGATTTTAACCAGGATATTATTGATATGGGCAAGGGTGGTCCTAAGCTGGTTGCTAACATCGAGAATGGGTTTACGAGTATGTTTTTTGCTCTTGCGAATCAGATAGGTACTAATTGGTGCTACAGTGATGTGGATCGCGTTCTCCTTTGCAGCTCCGTCTATTATATGCGCCTTGTTCCAGGTGCAATTCGCTGCCGCGGCTGGAAAGGCCTGATCACATACTTAACGTGGCACGATACGACTGTATATTTCTTTGGACATTCATGGACATAGTAGCATACTTTTATTTAATTATTCATGTATCGAATAGTGGCATCCAAAAATAATACCAATTTTATTATATCCAACTACCAGACATAAGGAATAGCGCGATAAGGGACTTCTCTCTTGTACACAGCATATTTTGGGCCCATGTGGTCGTGGCCGAGTATGATGTTTTCCTATGTACAATTACAATTGAACTCGTACCCGTATTATTTGTTGAGATACGTACCTCCATTGGCATCTTGATAGCAAACAGTGCAGCTAACAAGCCTAATGCGGGGGCAGGTATCCAATTCCAGAACGCCCCCTACCATATGGTGCAATATTAGATACTCTTGCCGGTGGAATGTTTAGTACATCTCTATACGTACAGTCATACTTGCCATCACTAGCATCGCACAGCTGCTCAATCTGTTATTATGTCACAACCAAGAAAAGGTCTGGCACTATACCTATACATAGGATGTCTCACAATCTTATATGGCCCTGTTCTAATAAGTGAAGGGCGCTCACGAACCTAACGCAGTGAATAAATTTTAATTCAGTATCAAGGCCCAAAACACCAGCGACTTACACCAATATAATTCCACTGCGCGTCGAGGTGTTTGAAACACCGCGTCATAATCAATCCTGCCCACCATAGCATGCGCAAGACCCCATCCTCACTACGTAGTACACACGAGGGGTTGCCTCTGGAAGTGCATACTTGGTCAACCAATCGGGTTGAGCGAACTTGTTGGGGGGTATGGTAAATAGGAACAGTAAAGAAGGCCCGAGCAAAACGAGCCCGTGTGCAATGCTAATATACAGTCCTCTCGAACCTTGGGCATATGCACAGCTTTCCCCGCCTTTTTTTCGGTATTTTTCCAATGGCCAGATCCAGGAAATGAAAGATAAAATGATCCGGCAAGCGAAGCACAAGCAAGACCATTGAGTGCCTGGGGCTCGGCAAATGGAAGACCAAGGCCAGCAATGTACATGATATACAGGAAGGGCTAAGGAACGAATCGCTCAAAAGAGGGGATTTTTTATCATGCTATTTAAACGCCCAGGATTAGGCAGTGTATTGATATCATTCCCTTGATGCCCGAAGTGGGTCATATGCATGGCCATGTGGCTCTGATGACCAGGGATCAGTGCCATTTTGAGAGTACCTGAACGGTATCAGTATCCCTTTGCCCTTTCGTTCGAAGTTGTGGATTAAATGAGCAGTTTTCCCTACGGGGGCCCCCAAAACCTGGGAGCGCTCTGGAGTGCTCCGGTTTTGGGAGCCTCCTCGTTAGGATCCGACGGATCCGGGTTGCTTGGCGAGCACTTGGGAGCACTCCATGAGCACTTCCGAGCGTCATACCAAACGCTCCGGAATGCTCGCCGACAATAGCGAGTCCCGGAGCGCTCCCGAGATTTTCGGGGCCCCGTAGAGTTGGAGTATGTTTTGAACCAACCATTCATACGAACGTAAATGCGTTTAGCGAGACACTTTGACCAGATACATCAGTAACTTTCAAACTCTGCCCCCTCTCCGCCTACCAGATATAAGGGATAGTTTGCTATGAAACATCTCTCTTGTATGCGGCATAATCTGCGTCTATATCTTTGCCTTTGACCATAGTCCTTTCATATTCGAGATTAATATTCAGCCCTCATCATCACCTTCGTAATCAAAATACAAACATCTGTTTACACCTCGATAACAAACGGCGAGAGCTACAGTTGCAGGCATCTAATTCCAGAACGCTACATACTGGATCCCAAGTTTACCTTCGAATTCAAGGTATTTTTCTATCAAAAAAGTCAAGTAGTATTTATTTATTACTAAATGGTTGGTACAATATGCGAAGGCCCCAACTGTGTTACTCTTGAGGACGAATAACCAGTTTTACACCGCTCACGCCCTTCCGAGACAGCTCTAAAGCATCTGGTACTCCAGCCAGGCCGCCGTTCACGAGCTGAACACGGTTAGGAACAAGCTCTCCTCCTTCAATCCACTCGCCAAGTTTTTGCCAAAATGGCACACTCAGATCCCTGAACTTATCAGAAAATCCGAATACGTTATGCACAGCAATCTTATCTCCCGTTCTTTTCCTTGAAATCATCGGTTGGATGATTTACGATTGTAAGGTGGGCGCCTGATACGGGAGAGGGATTGGCCAAGAGATCGAACGCCAGCAATTGGGTAGCATTGGCAGAAATTGCATCAAACGCGAGTCCAAGAGGGGAGGGAAAAGCAGACCGGATAGTCGTGGCATCGGTGTCACGGTCGAAAACATGGGTAGCGCCAAGCGACTTGAGGAATTCGGTATGCTGGGAAGATGCAGTGGTAGCAATCGTAGAGAATCCGGCAATACGAGCGAATTGGATAGCTGAACCGTAGATAAGTAAAAGCAAGGCGTTTGAAGTGTCGTACTTACCAAACTGCCCGACTGACGAGCTTCCTCCTAAGATGAGCACGACTTGCCTTTGGCAGTTGGGCCGTTCACGGGGTGGCGATTCCTGTTTTCTGAAATAGACCAGCGTATGCAGTGAAAGCGCCTGTGGGGAATGTTGATGCTGATCATCATTCACGTTACTTGGAGCTTTGGCAATAAGCTCAGTATCAACGAGAGCATATTCCTGGTAAGCCGTATAGTCGTAGTCCAGTGTTCCTTGGAAAATTCTAAATAACGATGAGTTTGAATATAAAATACATTTGAGTGATTTGGTACGAAAACTTACACTCTGTCCCCGACTTTGAAGTTGGTCACCTCTGGGCCAACAGCGTGAATGATGCCAGCACCGTCATACCCTAATACAGCCGGATAAGTCTCGAGAAATAAACCGGTTTCGATTATCTGTGTTTATGCATAAGTAACGTCGGGTTGTGATTTGATAGTAGTCATTCAAACCTTCCAGTCTGCAGGATTAACTTGGGGAACCAGAAGCTTCAGTCTAAACTTCGGGTTTTGTATTCAATTGATACTTACCAGCTGCGGCGGTAACCTTCACGAGTGCCTGTGTACCTCGCGGAGTAGGAGTGAGACGAGTGCTGACTTCGAGTTTTCCTTGCTTCTGAGGCAAAAGGGATGCCTTGTGTTGCTGAGTCATCGCTATCAGATTAGGTATGTAAGATTGAAAGTCTGCAAGTTAAGTGAGTTCACCGAGAGGGAGAAAGATGGGAGAGTCAATGCACATCGCCAGACCTTAAATATCTCATGGAACCACCTTCAAAGGTCATCATCTCCGTTGTTTGCACCACTTATCTCCCGCGTTGTAAATTTGTGGTTCTGCATGCTGAATCACTTAGTCGCAGTCAGCATATAGTTGCTGTTTCCAATATCAGTCAGCCGGACAGGTTGCATTACTAACGCAGCCCTTTGGGCGGCGAACTCGGAGTAACAAATCGCATGCTTGCACAGGTATATAGAAGCGAAGCTGCGCGGTGGATGACTATACGTATATATCCTCCGGAAATAATTTATTGATGCCCGATTTCTTAAATAGATTCTTTAGACGTGTGTGTACATGAAGTGGTTGATCCAATAAACTACTTAAACGAGTACGTATGACCCGCCGTCCCGCCGGGCTGAGATAATTGACGGTGTGACTTCCCAGTTCGGGGGTAGGTAGCACTGCCTGAACCTCATTCCTCGGCCACAGGCCATTGAACTATCCCACCTACTCACCCCCATACCTCATCGAGCTTCGGTGCTTATAATGGTGTTTATAATTACTGGACATAGATCTGTGACTAAGCAACTCCCGCGCTCCTCCTGTTGTTAGTTAATTTACTATTAGAATTTGTAACGCCGCACCAATCGAATAGTCTAATATGTAGCTTACTTCCTGCACACGACATGTTTTGGCCCAGTGTGATTGTACCGTAATATAACATGTACAGTTTCCATGAACTATTTGATATACACCAGATTTGACGCGAATGGATATAATCTGTGTTAGCACTTTGGCCGCGAAGAGTGCTGCTAGTTAATCTATTACAAGTACGAGCACCTACTTCCAAGTCGTGTCTCACAGTCTCAGAGGCGTGGAATCGCACTCCAATGGTTATGTGATCGGGCGTGGCAACTTATCATTATGTCTCCCATCATCATGGCATTGGTGTTCTAACAAAACGGGCCGGGAGTAAGTGAAATTTTCAAAGTTTCTTCTAAAGAAGTCCTCTCGTGCACAGTGACATGCACAGAGTGCCTTGCGGATCTCGGGACGTTCGTGTGCCTGACAGGGACACATGTTCTCGACCAACTTCCTGCTTTGAACAATAAATCAGCTGTATCAATGTAACCAGGTTGTCAATCAAGGTACTTTACACAGTTATTTACCGATGTGTCCGAGATACGAACAAAAATAAGCTATGCTATTCTGGTCAGACAATACACAAGAGGGAGATAGTTCCGACAGCGCGTGCTCGACCAAGCTGATTAACCGAACACACTTATTGAAAGATATAGCGGCAAGAATAACATGGTGGTATAAATTTGGAGAACTTATGTTGATTGCCAAGATGGGTTTGCTCTATTTAACAGCGCGAATATGCACAATTTTTACGGCTTTTCGCTCGATTTTTCTTGAAGTCCACGGGGATATGAGGTGGAACGATCCATCGAGAAGTGCGCAGGTAATGATGTTGTCCGGGATTCGGTAAAAGAAAGACCAAGTTCTACTATGCACATTCCAAGAGAGCTCTTGAATACACGCCAGAAATACCTTGCTTGGGTTCTATCTCGATGACTAGGGTGTGGACGCGACTAGACGTCCTAATTAACCATACAGATGGCCACATGAACCAACGGGATGAGATGAGCCCAGTCGATGTTCGATTTATATGTGAATATTTGTATTATTTAAAATTTGGAGTTATCTGATTATATGCAACTAAATATGATACTTAGCCCATATGACCATCGATCTTACGCCCAAAAAGTGCGGGGTACCCGAACGGCCTTCTGAGTCTTCCATTTTAAGTGTTCCGTGCATCAGTGGTCGATCACGGTCCAGACCTCGACGCGTGGATTTCACACAGCACAATATTGTTAAGGAGAAAAGTCGAACGATACAAAATTATTAAATTCCCAAAATCTGCACTGTAGAACTACATCGCAGTACAGGAGAGAATGCAAGTGAATACAAAAAAATCGTACATCAGACAAAGGTCCTATTCCAGTCAAATGTCTTTTTAGAGAGCAAGCTGGGCAACGACAGCACCTCCGAGAGCAACAGCAGCCCAGGCACCAGTGGCGGCAAAATCGAACGGAGCGCTGGCGGAATTGGCTGCGCCAGTTGGGGTGCCAGTGGCGCTCGAGGAAGTGGGCCTGGGGCTCGTGGCAGAAGTAGTAGGGCGGGTTGTGGTATGAGTAGTAGTGCCAGCAGGAGTGGTAGCAGTGCCCGTAGCAGGTACGCTAGCCGTTCCCGAGGAAGAAACCGTACCAGAGACCTCGGTCTCGGTCTCAGATGCAGTAGGGGCGGTCGAGCTACCAGAACCTATGCCACTGTTAGTGTGGGCGCTTTCTATTAATCGTATCGCTCTCACCAGCTGCTCCACAAAGTTGCGATTGCAAGGCCGTAGCAGAGCTACCTCGTTCGGGCATTGGGACTGGAGGCATGTCAAGGCGGCTTGTTGGAATTCCATGCTACCGCAAAGGCATTCAACGTCGGTGCTAAAGTTTAATTGAGCAAAGGGTTTTGACTAGCTGCTGATGATTACTCACATTCCAGTGCATCCAGCACTAGTGGCAGCCTGAGTGCTGCACGTCAAAACACACGGCGAATATCGCCAGTGCTAATAGGGGAGCGGCCGACGACGTGGTGGTCTGTGCGGCGGCGTAGGCAGCGAACAAGGCAGCGAAAGCAAAGACAGACTTCATGATGATGGACAAAAGTGAGAAAGCAACCAACAATGCAGCCCCCTCGTCCAACCGGGCGCGTTTATATAACCTCTGGTCGGGCGATGAAGAAGGCACTGATGCGGGCTCCCTTCTTCGAATTCTCAATTTCTCCAGGTCGAATTTGATTCCGCCCGCACTCATGTGGTCATTCCCAATTCAATGGATCTGCCAAAGAACACAAACCGTCCCTAAAAATACCTTTGAGGGAATCTAAACATCTCCAACATGTGCTCCTCGACCTCAACACTATTCACGTGAAGGACTCGGCATACCCGCGGTCGGTTAGGACGCAACACCACACCGGTGCTGGGCCTGTATGCATAAATGAGGCTGAAACTGGGATAGTAGTAAGGCCATGTTGACCAAGATCTGCGTCTGATTTTTCATTCAGCCTCATCCGACTCCTTGAAAAATTGGGGTCGTCCCTTCATGCCAAGCCAAGGAAATCTCAATCCTTCAACATCGGCGCTAAAAATACGACAGCTTGGTTACATGGATGTTGCACAGATCTTGGGCGTGTAAACTGCGAGGCACTACGCGTAATCTATTATTACATACGATATATCCCCTCGCTTCACAGCTAAACGATCCAGGTACATGTCATATCCATCGCAACCAACTTTGCACGGTTGGGCATGGATATTCGCCAAGGCGATGAACACATTGGTCAATTAAGGGAACATATGTAGAGAATACCGCGTACAACATACATTAACCTCGAATTAAATGCGTCAAATGAGAACATCGATTAGGTAGTAAAATGAAAGGTCGCCGGGAACCTTTCCCCGACGGATCTTTGACGAGCCTGTTGGGCCATATGGAGCCACGATTGTGCGGTCCCCCCCCCCCCAATCGGCCCCGTCCAAAAATAGAATTTGTGAAAATGATCGACTCCCATGTACATACAGTGGCTGCGGATGGGCGGTCTTTATATCAGATTGTGATAAAAACTTTGATCCAGATTAACAAGTACTGCCTTGCAATTAGCGCGCACCGTCGACACCATGAAAGGAACCAGACAAAAGTCGGTGTGCTGAACGGAATGTGTTAAAGATCAAAGGCGGTATCTGAAGCTCGAGCGAGATCTTGCGGCTTGCGCTGGATGAGGGTTCGAAGAATGGTTGGCACCAAAAGGTTCAGCTTGGAGCGTCCCATCTTTGCGCTGCGTGCCCTCGTGCCTCCCATTGAATGGCTGAGCGCCATGGTGGACTATATACCTGTGTGCTGTATTGCGGAGACAGTGCCCTGGAGACCGCGGGCGATGGAGCACTGTTGGGTGGATGGCTCAAATACCATATAAGTTCAAGCGGTTAGTTGATCGATGGGGGCTGCAAACCCTTGACAGGGTGAATAAACTAGAGTATTCGATGAATGCAGTTGATGTAATGGTTATGTATATAGCCTCTTCTGTCATACGGGTTATAAAATGGCCAAAAAAAACGCTGCTGGTCAGGATTTTAATTTCACGGGCACTGATCGTCCATATGAAATTAGACGTCAATCATCCTTCCCTGTTGAGCGCCGTCTCAAGCTTGGCAAAGCCACCAACGCATTGATACCGGGGTATTTTTGTCATATACTAAATTGCTATTTATCCTTGATTAATTTGGAGAACTGCTCTATGCCAGCCTGCTGCAGGTCCCATACGCTTGCGTTGATTGTCATGAAAATCTCATATCAGGGGGAAAGGCGCGCTCTAAGTTTGCACGATTGTATGTAACGTACCATAGCCAGTCAAACTTAATAATAGGGTTTAGGCATAACATCTAGTCGAGGATAGGGTCGGAATTATACGTGAAAATCCTAGTGCTGGAGTTTCGCCAGCGAGTTGAGTGGAAAAATAACACGAGTGTCAAATATGAGATGTTGCATTATTCATGACAGGTACGAGTCCTTGTGTTGGAGTGACTCTATCACGGGGGAAGCTCTACGCTTGGCATCATTTAGTTCTACGAATTAAATGTACTTCCAGACCAAACTTTTGACGCGATAAGCTGACGAAACCTGAGCCTGAGTGAGGAGGTTTATTTCAAACATCGGCGCTTATCCTGCCCCAGTCACCACGAACATTCAAACACTCTGTTTAGCGCTTCGATGGCTCAAACAACCACGTCGGATCGTCTGCCAACCACTCGACCTACTGCACCATCGACATGGAGAGCCACTCGACATTTAACTCCTCTTCCTCGACCTCCTGTCGACCCTGAATTAGACGCGCCTCCCAAAATGGGACCTGATGGTCGAATAATCAAGAAGGTCAGACCACGACGGACGATTGACTTATGGGCAGGAGTAGCTCGATGGGAAATGGTAAACAATAGACGAATGTATTTAGGATCAATTTAACAACCTGAGTTTTTTAGATTAAAAAAGTAAAGCCCGTTGGCGCGCGGGTACCTGTTCTAAAGCCAGCAGCATCGTACATAATAGATGTAAGTTCTTGTAAGTAGGCGTGGAGACCGGCCGGTGACTTGGATTGTAGATGCTTCCTCCGAAAGCATATACAGATGACATAGCCACGAGCATAACCACTAAATTCGTTCACACGAGTACGAATAAAGTGCGATGCCCGGTCAACTGTGTTGTTGTAAGTCGTTCACATTAAACTACGTGGATTATTTTGACCATTTGGTTTGTAGTGGACTCCTGAAGGGAGACGCATCTTGACAGGCTCAACCAGCGGCGAATTCACCCTCTGGAACGGACTCACATTCAACTTTGAGACCATTCTTCAGGCCCACGACAATGCCATTCGAGCGCTCGCATTTTCTCATCTGGGGGATATCTCATCAGCGCCGACCATCTGGCGTATCAAGTATTATCAACCAATATGAATAACGTGGCCGCGTGGCAAGCCCATCGTGAAGCCGTGCGTGGTGTGAGCTTTGCACCTAGTGACAGTAGATTTGCTTCTTGTGGCGACGACGCGAGCGTTCGAATATGGTCATTCGAGGACATGAGGGAGGAGAGATGTATAACAGGTAGGTCCAAATGCTCACTATAGACAACCAAAACTCAGCCCATCCAGGTCACGGTTGGGATGTAAAGTGTGTTGAATGGCACCCGACTCGTGGATTGATCGTTTCGGGAAGTAAGGATAACCTTGTTAAATTTTGGGATCCACGTTCTGGACAAAATTTGAGTACTCTGTAAGTTCCACATTCTGAGCCACGAGCTATTTATAACAATTTTGCAGGCACTACCACAAAAATACCATACAGGCTATTAAATGGAACCCTAACGGAAATCTGGTTGCTACTGCCTCCAGGGATCAAACTGTACGCGTGTTTGACATAAGAGCGATGAAGGAATTACATGTACTCAAAGGACATAAAAAAGAAGTTTGCTGTAAGTGCACTGTCCAAGAGCTCATAAGTGTATGCTCTGACATATTTTATGCTAGCTCTAACATGGCACCCTGTCCACCACGATCTCTTGGTCTCTGGGGGCGCAGAGGGCTCCATTTATTTCTGGACACTATCGTCATCTACTCCGAGTGCACCGCGGGCTACAATGGATCAAGCACACGAATCAAACGTCTGGGCTCTCGCGTACCACCCCTAGGACATATCTTATGCACCGGCTCTAATGACCACACCACCCGATTCTGGTGTCGTGACCGGCCCGGCGAGGGTCTTAGTGGTACCGCCACCAGTGCGATGGAGGAGAGCACTGAGGATGACGGGTACGATGCGTTGCCCGGATTTGGTATGGCGAGCTCCGGGATGAATATGACAGGTCAGGATGGAGGGCAAGGTGGAATGGAATGGGAAGTGGGCAATGTGCGACCAGGGACCGGTGCTTGGGGCACGCAGGGAGGTGATGAATTTATCCCTGGTTTTGGCAAGTCCACATTACCTGCTAGCAATGACAATGGTGGAAGTGGATCTGGACGTGCTCCTCCACCGCCTGGCTTC
Source organism: Rhizoctonia solani (assembly GCF_016906535.1). NCBI lineage: Eukaryota > Fungi > Basidiomycota > Agaricomycetes > Cantharellales > Ceratobasidiaceae > Rhizoctonia > Rhizoctonia solani. The sequence continues at coordinate 1,759,823 of NC_057382.1, forward strand.
GGCATGGATGATGTATACGACAACCGTGGAGGGGGCGGACGTGGTGGATATGGTGATCGGGATTATAGTGGTCACCAACGTGGTGGTCGGGGCGATGGCAGGCGCGGTGGGCGAGGCGGTCGTCGTTGGGATTAATTCGGACGCTCTAAACAGATGTATTTCTACAAGCTTCTAGTACGACCTTGTTTATTTACCAGCGTTGGAGTTGTGTATCCACTTGTGTGTTTGCCTCGAAATTTCTAGAATTCGAAGCGACGAGCGCTTACTAGTGTAGCCACCCCACTCATCAAGTTCGAACTTTCCAGCATGTATGAAAGGTATAAATACAACCGTTCTCTCGAATGGACTCCCCTCAAGGTTGAATCGCTTCCACATTCTTAACACTACAGCCCAATCTAACATGTCTCTTACTCGTATCTTAGGTGATTTTGAGCCTCTTTTCCGCCTCGTTGAGGAGCCACGCACGCATTCCCAGTCCCGCCAGGGCATAACCCACACCCAACGACAGGCGGTCACCGAATTTTCGGAGGAAGAAAAGGAGTACGTGGTACGCGCTGAGCTCCCAGGTGTTCAGAAGAAGGATCTAGATATCCACGTTGGTAACGACGGCCGCTCTTTAACCATCGAAGGTCGTGTTCATCGTACCAACAAGCCCCAGACAAAAGAGTCTGGCGAGGGCAAAGAGGTATCCAAAGGTAACTTGGATAATAACCAAACCTTCAACGTAAATACTGATACCTCTTTGGAATACTTAGACGCGTCTGGACCTGCTGAAACCTATGAATACCGCTCTACTTTTTCGCGCACGGTCTGGTTCCCACAGGCAGTCGAAGCCAAGAACGCACGAGCGAAACTAGAAGATGGCATCTTAACGTTGAATATTCCGAAGCGTGAGGAGACTGGAACCCAAAGGATTTCTTTGCTTTAAAGTTTCATATATAATAAATTGGAAGCGTTTAGTTCTGTATGCACCCACCATGTACTAAATAGCCTGTATTAAATAGTTTTTTTTTTCGAATTTGGATACTACTGAAAAGCGTGTTACGAATCCACCAACGTCGAGCTTGTTAGATACGAAAGGCAGGGGGATAAATCTTTGAATCAAGGTTTTGAATATGATATTTAGAAAGAAATTTATAGAGGTTCGAACGAACGAATCCGAACATATTTTCATGCAATTGACCACATTAACATGTATCTAAGCAAGGTTAGCAAACCCAACTTGGGAGTTGGCTTGATCAAATACACTGTAAACGTTGGTCATAAACGCATCGCCGACAATCCAAGCGTTATCAGGGACCGAGCTAGTGGCCATGATTGAACCAACACAAGTCGATCCCGAACTGTCAGTGGTACCGACTACATGCATAGTCAGTAAATCTCAAGCAGGATGATTTTTAAATACTCACTGCTCAAACTCGAGCTTGACATGGCAAAAGATGCCCCATTAAACTCAAAGGCAATGTTTGGAGGGTTAGAGCAGCTGAAAGTGTAATACCCATCCCCGCCACATACACTGGAGTCGCAGGCCTCGGCGCCGTCTACTGCGCTCCAGAAGGATGCCACGGAATCAGCCGGACCGACGATCAAGGTTGTACCTGAATCGATGATCATCCCACCAGAATATGCACTGGATCCATCAACAGCGGCACTCCCAGTAGTCAACCAGTAGGATTCGCTGGTCAACGGTGAATATGTAATATCACCTGTATAAAGCGATTCATCCGCCCCTCCAATGTACAACTCGGCACCCGAGGAAGCTAGCTTGAACCCAAAGGTGGGTTCGGAGATAACTCCAGACGAATACAGATTTTGGATAATTGTAGGTTGGCCAATTTGAGATATAGATGAGAATGCGAGTCCCACCAAACCATCGCTGGGGTCAGAGGCAAAGCTTTCGGACTCGGATGTCACGGCGGAGAAGTATTGACTACAATCCCATAAATTGTCTGTTTTAATCTCGAGGGCGATACTTACTTGTTAGCTGCCAGTCCTGCTACAGTCACTGTGTCGGTGTAGATCGGGCCGGAAGATGTGCTTCCATCTCCATATTGAATGCTAAAATCACCGGACTCGGACACAGATGTTGATGATTCAGACGGATCGTAGGAATTGTGGCCGGAGCATCCTCCGGAGTTACAGGACGAGTTGGGAACCCAGATATCAGCCGACCCACTGATTTCGTCTCAGCCATGCACATAGAGATTAATGGCTGGGAGCTTACGTATCGAAGTCTACCAGAAATGATTGGGCAGGGGTGCCTATGGTAATTTGGCCGGCCCATACTATAGAAATCTGTCAGTATTGAAACTAAGCTACTGAGAATGCCTTACGCTCTCCGCTCTCGTCGGTAAGTGCTTCGTTTTGGCGCCTTGCGAGGGAGTGCTCCAGATTGGCAAACAGGGCTTTGCCAGTTTTCTTCTTATATGCTGCGTTTCCTCGGGCGTATTTCCTATGAAGAAGTTAGGTTTGACAAATGTGTTTCAATGCCACTTACGTCTGAACTTGTCTCGCAAAAGCAGTCAACGCAGTGGGGACAATTACACCATCTTTTGCCAGCGAACTGCCATAGCTTCGCTTGAACAATGGGACAGTAATACCTTTATTTTGGCCAGCAAGAGGTGCAGCCAAAGCAGAATAGCCCAGAGCCAAGATGGTGAGAATAAAACTGTGTGAGGAACGCATTGAGTGGTCCAGTGTGACTATGCTAAGAGGTGGATTTTCGATTGCATCTTTATACTATGGCTAACGAACTAGCAGGATTGGGAGCCATGTGCTGACTCTCGGACCCAAAATAGCCACTCGAATCGGGCACATGGGGCGAGCCCTTCGTTGCACCACTTGGGGAGCAAAATTAGCTATGCGTTTGTCACGAGATTTCTCCAAAGTGTGTTGATTGATTTCAGCATTCCGTCGTCGTGCCGCTGCGTGTGAAAAACCATGCAGCTGCGCCAGGATTAGCCCTGTTCTTAAAACGACTGGTTAGCGTATTGTGCGATGGGACGCGATGCATGTGGAACACTGGTCAAAAGGGCCGCTTACATCTGTAAATGGATTCTGTATTTTGGATAATGTTGATAAGGAAGACACGTGAGCCCATTTTAGGTACACCCAGAGATGTTATTAATAGCGAGGATATCAAAGACATTAGGAAGCTACCGGCTACACTCTAGGAGTAAATGCGCTATAAATGAAGACGATCCGTACCAAGGATGTTAAGATTGATTGAATGACTTATAAACCATGAATCAGAATATGGGATGTAAACAATTTAATGGAGAGTGTGTGATTGGCAAATGGGACTGCGATCAGAGAAAGCGCAAAACATTCCGGATAGCATATCAGCCGATGAGAGTGCCCAGCCTAGACATCCAACTAAGGGTATCGTTATTCTTATACTATATATCACGGAAGGGGATATTAACAGTACTTGTAATAGATACAGCGCCAATGCTCATCATTCACCACTAGCGTATATACTTTAAACTGCCATCGAAACTAGTGCCTTTAGGTGTTTTGCATTACCTTTTGTTCCAGAAACTATTAAGCTATTGTGGGGAAGTGTAGTTTGCGCGGGAAGGACAACCCGCAAGTAATTGACCCATCGTTATATATTCAAATTGATTGCATACATGTGCGTGTTTTGGTTGTTCTACACCGCCTAAATAGCGTTTTGGGAGCAAGGTTATATACAGATACATGCAAGGTCTTTACAAGCGTGGGTAGTATAATGGTTATTATCTCGGTTTCCCATCATATGGCGTTGATTGAGTAATCACGACACTCTTACCGAGGAACCGGGTTCGATTCCCGGCTCACGCAGTCTTTTTTTTCTACCTCTAAAAGTACCACTGTCTTATCGATATTATGTTTTAATCGCTTTATCAGCGATCCCAGACGAGTTTTGGACACCCTTTTGGTGAAATGAGGTTGTTTATGGAGCTTACGGATGTTTGCAATGCTTATATGTCGCATATATGGTGGATTCTTGGCCCTTGCGCCATGGAAATCATCCAAATATCCATGTAATACAACATGTCACAGTAAAAGGTTTGTATCTCCTTTGATGGTTGTTAAGTAAATTGGATTTGACAATAACCACAGAACAGTTAAGCCATAGAACAGTTGTCTGTGGTTATTATGCGCACGTTTGAATTTTGAAAACAAATCGTAGGAGGGGGAGATATGGGTGCTACAAGGTAAGGTACTTGTGGCCATCAATGCGACTTGGGCGAGTATTATGTACCATTGCCGCCCTTGATGGGCTATTGTGTAAACGTCCAAGTTATTCAACCAGACCAAAAGCAAGGGGTGTTCATGGAGCACAGCATCAAGAGACGAAATAGAATGGCTGAAATGACTATGTTTGAGTTGAATCGTAACCTTGAGAAATAAGCACCAAGGGATTCCAAACTTGTCGTTGTACCATTTCATACGGAAACCCCTCTTTTCGGTGCTCTTTCTCAAGATTACGATTCAGTTTAAACGTGACCGTTTCAACCATTCTATTCCGTCTCTTTATACTATGATTCATAAGTTATCTACTCTTCTGATCTGGTTCAGCCTGGGAACAAACAGCTTGCTGCTGCTTTGACTAGTCGGTGCCACTCTTGAACTGGGATGTGAACCTACACATTTCTGCCCTTTTGTGCTAGTACAGCCGGTAGCAGATGTTCCTAAACAAACGTTCAAAGATTACATGACACCATGCATGTATTCTTTTGCTGCACCATTTCTCCCGCACACACCGAACTAGCATTGACGCATTGATCTACTTGACATGGTTTTGTCTCCCTCAACACATCCAAAGCTAATGACATGTCTTCGATTCCTCGCTAGCCCACACTTAACTAGGTTGAACCGTCTTCAGGTCATCGAATTTCCGCTTAAATATAAGATTTGTATCAAACTGTCTATCAAAGGCTAGCAAGGTACCAATAATTGGCGCATAGAATCCCAAGATACGAGTATGGCTCCTATCCGATGAATCCATCATTAACCACGACAAGGCACTAGATGAATTAGACTATCTCATCGAAAGTTAGAAGCTCCAGAAACCCAAATTTACGTGAGCAGGTTTCAATTCGAGGGAGCATCCAGTGTGGAATTAAAGTGCGCACTCGGTCATGATTTCCAAACTGCCCTGTCGTGTTGTTCATGCCCATAATTTCCTGATAAAATCTGAAAGATGCCATACGATTGCGAGTCGCGAAACATACACAACGATCTAGGATAGAACACACAGATCCAGGTAGGCTTCTCTCTATTTCGCCCCATACGTTGCCTTGCGACCAATGTCAAATGGCACATATTTGTACTTGATCATATGGCTGTGCATGTATTAATTCCAAGTTTGACACAGTAAAACCAAACTTAACTCACCGAATCTGTCTCTTCATGGTAATACCGAACAGGATGAAGAAATAGATAACCAGGATCGGCCAATACACAGGCACATCAAACGCCTCGAACAGTGTAGCCAAGATTGCGAACACAGTTGCTCTTGTTGCAGATAGCCTGAATATAGCATTACAGTAGGTTACTCATGCACAAAAAAATAGGCTCACCAGAATTGCCATTCTGGAAGCCGGCGAATGAATGGGCGGAATTCTTCGTCTTTTCCTGTGCGCCTGCCTCCTCCATCGTACGCATTTTCATAAGTAGAAGCTAAAACACCAATGAAATGCGTTGTGTCGGGAATTTTGTTGATCAACTCACCTTCAGGTTCTCCTCCCTCTTCGATTTCGTCTGCACGCAGATCCTGTGCGAGGCTAGGATCAAATTTGGGTTGTAGGAATGCTAGGAGCAAGTTGAGTAGATAGATAGCATGTGCGTAGCACACTGAGTGGGCGGTAAGATGCCAGCGATTTACAGCTTTCTTGACATAAGCTCACCGATATACCACTGTTGTTGACGGTTAGCTTTGATGGTGGCAAAGCGAACACGTAACACTCACTCCTTGGGCAAATACGATCCGCAGTAGAAATAGCACAACCAAGCCACCAGTTGACAGCCATCTATAAAGCATATGCGGGGTCGTGCGATCCACAAGCTGCTGGTATTTTCGCTGATATTCCAAGTACTTGGCCTCAAGCGGCTGCAATGCTGGGGGCAGAGTGAATGGGGATTGGTCGCCATCGTCGTTCATCATGGTGGGCAGAAAAATCGAAAGTTAACAGTATACAATGAACAAATAACAGCTTGTACAAGTATAAGTTACGAGTTGGTCCCCTCGAGTCTACGCACTGATCGTCGGCGCGTCCAAGATGGTTTGCTGGGTTTACCAATTCGAAAACCTTGAGCGCTAGGCGTCGTGTCAAAATGACACCAAGCGCCGCGCGTTTGTGCTGTGTGCCTGGACCCCCTGTCAATCCTTCGTCATCCCGGTTCACTTTACCAGAGGCCCGCCCAATTGTTAAAAGAACTCTTGTGAGGTCAGTAAATTGGGCTGCGCATATTTGAATAATCCGGTGGAATATCAAGGATTGTTCCATGGACACCGGCAACTTGTGACGGAATGGCTTGCTCACTGGGTTAGGACGCCGAAAGTTGTCTCGCTCGAATGCTTGACTGCACAAATAATGGCGCTTGTTCTAGTGATGATCTGATCCGCGAATCTGCGGTTGTCTGAGCCACTGTGCTTCTGTAGTCTTATTCCCAGACTAATATCCCAGGGTGAACCAGGAGTCACTCTGGTTCTGGATCCGGAAACCGTTCGCAGACTCAAATATTCGAAAAATCCACCCAAAAGAGCCACTTTTGCCCACACTAGTCTACCTAGGCTCCGTAAGTCCCTGACCGGCGCATCTCACTCGAGGTTCATTCATACTTGACACCGTGAAACCGTCGGCAAGCGCTCCGGATCATAACATCAATAAACATATACCAAATGAAGTAACTGGTTCCACTCGCCCCAGCCCGAGTCTATAAAGCCGAGGCAAGCTCCTCATTAGTTTTGCTCACTCCTCGTCAAATATCCAAAGTCTCAATTACTCATAAGAACCCCCAGTACTCGGGAACCGCTCGAACACCCTCTAGTCATGCGTTCTTCTCTTCTGTCCTCACTGTCTCGCTTGTCGCGGTGGCCGCTGGTTTGGCCATTAACCGTGGCGTCGATGTCGATGTCGAAACTCCTATTGATATCAAAGAAGCCTGCCGAGGCTTGACGATTTGGCATCCAGATGGGTTCTACCGCTCCGGGACAACAGTCAGATACCGTGAGTCGTTGGAATCATGTCTTGCTGCATATTCTAACTGCGTAGTACTAGACGGCCACATGTGGCAGTGCACTCGCTGGAACCAGGGTGTAAGTTTTGTAAACGCGTTATTCAAACTCAAGGCTCATTTTCTTTTGTCAGAAGGAGAACCCCGAAGAGTCGGATGTCTGGCGTGACCTTGGAGCTTGCGATCCCGACGTGAAGGACGGTCAAATGGTCCTTAGCAAGCGATCCGCCCCCCTCGAGGCCCGCGATGATGATGACGATGACGATGACAATTGTCGCGGATTCCTTGAATGGGATGCCAGCGCCCTATCCCGATCCGGCACTACTGTCCACTATAGTAAGTTCTGAACTGTCGTACCCTGGACTGCTTTAACAAAGTGAATAGAGGGAGCACTGTGGCAGAACAACAAGTGGAACAAGGGTGTAAGTAACTCCTTGGCCTTGATATTATTCGAGTAGCTGAGTATTTGTGTTGTGTTATTAGGAAGAGCCAGGTGTATCCTCGGACTGGACTTCCATTCGCACCTGTAAATCGAAAAAAGTCAAGCGCTCGTGCAATGGATTCCCAACTTTCGTGAAGGGGGCCCTCAACCGTCCGGGTAATACTGTTCAACACGGTATGTAGTCGCACCCATTAGTGTATAGTGTAGCACTAACTTTACCTCGGCCAGACAATAAATTATACCAGGCCAACCACTGGACCCAGGTGAGTCACCAATCAATCGGAATCCCAGCTGAAGCTTACCGGTTGGTGCAGACATCGACTCCAGATGACACTGAGGCATGGTCTCTGCTTGGAGACTGCTAGACACTTCTAGTGATAAGTATTTGGGAACTGAGTCAAGGTCGAGCGTATCTATTATGGCTACTATTTTTGTATAAATCGAATACTTGGACATTTGTCAACCAAAGTGTGATCGGAAGACCAAAGGGCCGCACCAAAAGAGAACAAAAGTTAGACTGTTAGTACAAACAAGGAGGGAAAGCATGAGCCAAGTGTGCTATTTTGTAAACTTGTTTAATCAACATCCATGCCACTTCCACGGGCTCCTCGACCACGTCCGCGACCGCGACGACCACCACGACCACGCCCGGCAGGTCCGGAGGGCGCGGTGAGAACGATTGCACCAGGATCATTGACTAAGGCATCAGAATACATTTTGCTAAGATCACCAAGAGTATTTGGTCAAGCCGTCACTGAGGAATTGATAAAGTGCTCACCTGCCGGTCTCTGGCTGGGCCAAGATGTCCACAGATTTATCTATCTTTCCTCCTAACGACAACAACGTGGCGGTTCCTTGCACCAATGGTGCGTCGCATATTTTAACCGAGAGCACACGCCCATCGGCTTTTTGTCCGTTATAGGCTGCTACTACAGCCTCTGCCGACTTTTGCGTTGCAAACTTGAGGCGCACAGTTACGCTATCCGGAGTATGACCCTGTGGGAGTGGTTTGACTTCTTTGTGGCTCAGAATCTCGCCATGTTGCTGGAATATTTCCTAGAATCAAAGAATGTAAACTGTCGTACTAGCAAATAAATGTCAAGAAAATACCTTGACGTCAGCGCTGGTCGTACCAGGCACCAGTTCCCGAACCTCGATGGTGGTGCCAGTGCTCGCCCCGCGGATTTCCAATCCTGATCCCGACTTTGTAGCGGTGGGACGAGCTTCGTTTCCATTGCTAGCATTTGCTTCTCCGAGAGCACGCAGAAGTCTGGCGTTATCGACCGCAACGCGAGTCTTCCCAGTCGCGGAGGAGCCGGAACGGGTAGTGCCAGTAAAGAGCCGAGCACCCAGAACACCTCCAGCAATATCGTTTACTTCTGCAAACTTGTCATGCTTCCATTGGCTTTCAGTATCCCGTGGCGGTGAAGGACGCTCCTAGTATTGATAAAGCGAACGAACAAAACAAAGCTAAGTCGGGTGTCTTGCAATAAGCAAGTGAGATACGAACATATGGGCTTTTACGGGATCCAGAAACCTGTCGGCCTTCTGCTGCTTTAGCTCGGTTCGTAGGTATGCCGAGGCGCTCAGCTAGGGAAAGACTCATGATTTCTGGAAGGGTGGCGGTCGACGTTGAGTGTGATATGGCTTGTTGGTGCCGTCGCAGATTAGGCGACGGGCGCTTGGTGCTAACTGGCACAGCTCGACAAACATAGCATTTTGACCTCTTTCGTCCATAATCCAACGTCCTATTGATTCAGATGTTACGAATACCTGGAGCTCGCTCAAATTTATCTGGGCGCCTCCTAATCATTCTATACCTGGTGTCTTTTATGAAAATAAACCCGAATTTCCTTGTACCTGAGTCGGCAACACTTACCTTTTTCCCGACGCCAACAATTGGATGGCAAGCATATCAACAAATATTCTTTCCCTGATATTACACGAAGACCAGGATTGGCTCAGAAGCGTTGAGTGTTATTCTGTACTACTGGCGATTGGAGAGAATTCGTATGCAAGTCGCTCGTTCCCTTGATATTGTGTAGAAGTAGCACGCGTGCTTAATATGGTCAAATACTTTTTCTTATACTGAAATCCAATCAAAATCCACTCTCGCAGTTCGACTAACATTCCGTTAACTATTTAATTTACTGCTATTCTACGGTACCCAAAGTAAATCAGCGACTTTGGACTCCAAAGCGGTTTGGTGCCATTTTGTTCGCATTCAATATTAGCCAGTGTTCTCGAGAACAGAATACTAACGCTTAAAATCCATAGATCTCAAGGTTTCAAATGATGAAAGCTTCAAAGCTGAGCCATATGTATTAATGTCGATATCGCTAGAAATTTAAAGAACCCTACCGACTCGAACGCAAACGCAAGATCGTTCGAGTCTGTCTATGGCTACGATTAGTAGCCGAGGTACTGTAAAGAACAAATCTGGGAGTAACCAAGTACAACTAATCGATTCATCGTCTAACAATAACAGCCCAACTTACAAAGCTCGTGGTCGCCATTTCAAAACACATGTAATACAACCCCCGGCGCGGCAAAATGTATCTCAAATCCTCCCGCGACCCGCACGGCCAAACAGTATAGAAAGATGTCATCTTAGTAACCTCAATCACGCGCAAATTCCATGACATGAATAATACAGATAGGGGTTTGCGTCAGCGCGGTAATTGCGCACATAGTACATGCTAGCGCTTAATACCGTTCCTTGCGACATGCAAACGACTCTGTAAGCCTCCACCTGTTTCTGGTATTTTGCCGCTATATCCAACCAACTGATAACAGACAGCCAGCTGACTGATCTTGGCATGTATTACTATATGCGAGCCGATGTGTAGAACACGACGCGTAGAGTTGGCGGCTCCTGAAAACGAAATCTCGTAACCTATATAAAGCCAAGGAAAAGTACACGAACTCACTCACCTTTTGCATCGCAGAATCCAAGCAACTTGTACCTATCTTATCTCAGCTAGTCCGTCTGAAAACCATGGCTCAGCAACACAAAGCATCTCTTTTGCTTCAAAAGCACGGAAAGCTCGAAGTCGGGACTCGCCCGACCCCCGTCCCACACGGGACACAAGCGCTCGTAAAGGTCACCGCCACCGCCAGTAAGTGTTAATCAAGCACAAAATCTGACCACGAGACTAAAACAACCGCGCCTCAAGTCAATCCTATAGATTGGAAGGCAAGTAGAATACTCTTCGAGTTTCATATATACTTACTCTGAAAATATAGATTATCGACTATGGTCTTTTTATTGAAGATTTTCCCAATGTCCTAGGGCTCGATGGGGCTGGCATTATTCACGCCGTTGGCCCAGATGTAACGGACTTTAAGGTTGGAGATAGAGTGTAGGTCCCTATAGTATTCTCGTCAATAGTGTGTTCTCATGTCTATTCAGAACTTTTCAGGGACCATTCAATCCAGCGGACCAGGCGTCGTTCCAGGAATTCACTATTGTCGAGACCGACATCATCACTAAGACCCCGGAAAACATCAATGACGACCAGGCCTCAACTATCCCTACGGGTGCTTTCACCGCTTATAGTGGCCTATTTCAGAGGTCGGGTGTCGCCCCCCCTTTGAACGGACCAACCGCCATCGGAAAATCAGTTTTGATCTTGGGAGGAAGCTCGTCAGTTGGACAATATGGTGAATATATTCAGTCAGTCCACCACTTTAGTTTCTGAAATGGCAACCCAGCTATCCAGTTCGCACGCATTGCCGGGTTTTCTCATATCGTCACCACTGCATCTTCTCAACATGCCAGCCTCCTCAAATCACTTGGTGCCACTCATGTCTGCGACCGCAGTGCCGACGCTCAGACTATCCAATCTGCCTTTCCTGCGACCTCTCCCGTTTCCTTAGTTTTCGACACGATTTCCATAGAATCCACGCAAACTCTTGCATTCGATGTCTTGGGCACTCCTTCCCCAGTGCCAAATGCGCGGGTCTCGATCTTGCACTTCCCGGCTGAGTCTCTGAAGGAAAAGATCGCTGAGGGAAAGATCGTTGTCGACCAAATATACGGAAGCACCCAGATGTTCCGAGATATGAGCGCCCCGTTCTGGAAAAAAATTGGTCAGTGGATCGAAGGAGGGGAGTTTGTCCCCAACCACGTTCAGCTTGTAAATGGTGGCCTGGGTGGAATACCAGAGGCTTTGGACTTGTCTCGAAAGGGCGTCAGCGGCGTAAAGCTGGTTGTTCGTCCTCAAGAGTAGATAAGGTGGAATCTTTTTGTATTGTAGAAAGAACTTGTTAGCTATGGATTCTCAACCCCAATACATGTGCTGCCTGGTATTGATGGGATACTACGATCACTATGTTATCCTACTCAGGACGTCTTGCCTTAATACGCATATATGCATGGCGCTGGTTACTCATGGTGTATGTGAGCCTATCGTCCAAGTTTTAATATGATTTTATGAGGTTTCATCCAGGGCATTATATAGCCTGCGAATGAGTAAGCCCGGGCTCGATGGTAGTATATAGTGTTCTGAAGCTTAAGCTCTTGCAGGAGGATTACGTGCTATCCATATACGTTCATTTCATATCACGTATAGAAGCGACCCCCCAAACTCAGAATGCGTCATACAATGGTTAATTATATATCATAAGCCACTTTATAAATCACCCGAGAGCTCTAAAATGCCTATTTTCGAACAAAATATGGGGGGTCTCAAACCTAAGTGTTCGTGGAGTAGTCCTGGCTAAACACCAATCTACATCAACTGAAATCAACCGCAATCGCGATCATAATGCTAATGTCCCGACTAACTGGGGGTATACATCCTTCAGTACTGAAGGTCTTTATATTTGAACACGCTGGCACACTCACACGAGAGCAGTAATAGAAACGATGAGATACAGGTATGCCAAGTACACGATCACATAACACCAGAGGACCCTGGGACACCCTGGTCTCCCTGTTGCATCGTTTATCAGAGGGCCGCATGGATTGCGGTGATACACATACGCATCAACCTGCAGAACGCGTCAGCCAGATACTGATAGTTGCGTAGTAATATAACTCCCGCATTTTCAGCGGGCTGCAGCTGACGCAACCAGGGGAGTAAATTGACTTCAATTTGTACATGACAAACAATCAAATCTAATATTGGAATACAGCGATCATTGAGAGTGCCTCTGTGTAATATATAAAGCCACTGAAAGGTACATGGGCTCACTCATTCCCCTTTGCGAAGGGCTCAAGTAACTCAAGTAACCTATACGCCCCATATCAAATTTCCGACCCAAAAACAATGGTCCAACAACACAATGCATCTATTTTACCCCAAAAGCATGGAAAACTCGAAGTTAGTACTCGTCCCACTCCAACCCCACAAGGGACGCAAGCACTCGTGAAGGTTACTGCCGCTGCTAGTAAGTAGCACTAATAAATGAAATATTCAAGTATGAGACTGAAGCCAATAACTTCCAAGTCAATTCCATAGACTGGAAGGTTTGAATAACTCCATTTAATTACAACCCAGACCACTTATTCTTACCAAACACAGATTGTTGACTATGGTGTCTTTATCGAGAAATTTCCGGCCGTCCTGGGATTCGACGGCGCCGGTGTCATTCACGCTGTTGGCCCAAATGTAACCAACTTCATGACTGGAGATAGAGTGTAGGTCTCATTAGCGCCTCCTTCTGGTCTGTTTTTGGCCCTGAGTGCTATTCAGGCTTTTCCAGGGAGGATTTAGAGCCGATTACGCGTCTTACCAGGAATATGCACTTGTCGAGACGGACATCATTGCCAAGATCCCAGATAAGATCAATGACGACCAGGCATCGACAGTTCCTGTGTGCGCCTTCACTGCTTATCTTAGTTTATTCCAGAGAACAGGTATCACTGCTCCATTGAACGGGCCGACTGCTATTGAAAAACCGGTGCTGATTTTGGGAGGGAGCTCGTCGGTCGGGCAGTTTGGTCAGTGCGGTTACCCGACCTCATTTTTTCTTTTCTTTTCACCGATCAGTTATGATTTAGCCATTCAACTTGCACGCGTCGCCGGCTTCTCCCCGATTGTTACCACCGCATCTTCTCAACATACCGAGCTCCTCAAATCGCTTGGTGCTACTCATGTTTTCGATCGCGATGCTGACGTCCAAACTATTCAGTCGGCTTTTGGAGCCCCTATTGGTCTTGCTGTTGACACCATTTCTAACGACTCTACTCAATCACTTGCATTCGACATCTTAACCACCCCTTCCCCTGCCCTAGGCGCTCGTCTCAATATTGTAACCCCTCAAACAGACACTTTAAAGGAGAAGAACAAAGGAGACGTAATTGTCGTAGAACAAGTATATGGAAGCTCCGAAATGTTCAAGGATATGAGTGTTCCATTCTGGAAAAAGGTCGGTCGGTGGATCGAAGGAGGGGAGCTGGTCCCCAATCGAGTCCAACTCGTGGACGGTGGTCTGGCTGGAATACCGGAAGCTTTGAGTTTGTCTCGAAAGGGCATCAGCGGTGTGAAGTTGGTTGTTCATCCACAAATGTAGACAGTCTAAAGATTTTGTAGAATGTAAAGGTAATTTGGTAATATGTTTATACTCCGGGTGGCTACAAGATCGGTATCCTTCAACGAGCCCTCAGTATCTTCGGTTCAGGTGTGCATATACATGTATATTCGTTTATAAATGTACTCGAGTGGACTCAATTAATTAGAAAATTCCTATTAACTCGGAAACTCCTGATGTATACACACCTACTATACGGGCTCTTTGCTGTCCACTCACAAGTTATAGGTCACGTGATGTGAACTGAATCGGTCGTGCTCTAGTTTCCAGCAAGAAAGTATTAAACGTAGCCTCATGAATTGTCGAACTCATACTGCAAAATATCCAATTATAACAGTAGTGCTATAAAGCTTACTCAGCCGCTTTAAAGTTAGATACAAACATATATACGACAGGAACTCATGGGGCCAGTCTATAATCCAACTATAGCCCGGAGCACTAGATGAACGAAGGGGTTTACTGCCACTTCTCCACAACCGGTGGCTACTGATGTTCAAACCGATCTCAGCGACTGATATACTGGGACCAAAGGCGAGCCAGTGAAGGGCGGCGGCTTCCTTCGCCGGTTACCGAGCTAGAGACAATGGGTCGTTCTAGATTAACGAGTGCTAAAAACTACAGAGCGGTAGCAAAAGGTCTATTTTTCGTGAGCCCCTTGTAATTAACCGTAATTACCGTCGTAAACTTCCTTTCCTGGCCAACCTGGTGTGGCAAGTGAGCACCAAAGGAGCGTCTAGAAGTATGAGAGCAACCGGGAAATCACTACGACTTGACAAACCAGAGTCGTTTCAGGACCTACGTTGGGATTTCAGCCGTTTCTATGCAAGAACTAACACTTCTATTGCTGGAATAGGGAATTGTTTGCCTCACTACTCTTGTTGCTCGTAGGAATTCAAACTCCGGCTCTTCACTGCGTATATGCCTCTCTGTAGCCTCAGTATGACCATAAAGCATAGAGCTGCTGCTCGTCCGCTTTCATTAACAGTGGTCCAATCCAGCTGAAAGAGGCGT
Organism: Rhizoctonia solani; assembly: GCF_016906535.1. NCBI lineage: Eukaryota > Fungi > Basidiomycota > Agaricomycetes > Cantharellales > Ceratobasidiaceae > Rhizoctonia > Rhizoctonia solani. The sequence continues at coordinate 1,775,037 of NC_057382.1, forward strand.
ATAAAAGTTGAGCGGGGGTCCTCTGTTCGTAGGATCCAACCTCAACTCGCGATTTTACGACTACTATCTTATGAATCCGTCTATCAATATTGAATGGCGCGGGCGTCTGAAATACACTCGACCCTTTCGCGAACTAGTTCTTCAATCCCCGATTGAACGTATTACTATCCAACGATCGCCAAACGCTAATTCGTTCTCCCATTGGCAAGCCTTTGTAGAGCTTAAACTCAAGTGGCTTGGAACTCGAATCCTACTCGAAATTAACCCGAGCGTACAAAGGTTGATATGCAAACAAACTAGACAAGTACTTAATTGGGACGAGCCACGGCTAGTACTCCCCGGGCCTCAGCTTGAACATCTAGAATACAGGCCGACTGTCCAACGCATACTCGGGATCGCCTCTGACTTTCGGCGAACGCTACACATAACCAATCACATGACCGAGCAGCAGCTTCAAGGCGAGTGGGCTGTGTGGCTAGTGAAGTTGGCGGCCGAACTGGGCGAGAACGAGCCCATTGCTGCTCACCCGACAGCACTGTACGATTTTAGGGACCAGGCCGTAAAAGAGGCCGTGCCATGGAATAATTAACGGACGAAGATTCATAAGCAATCATACGATTGCCTGTTTTGTAATAATTGTACAACTTGGTTATATACCGAGGGAATTCAGGTCTCCAATGAACAGGATCCAAACATGAGGTATTCTACAAATGGCAGACGCCCCCGGGATGTGATTCAATAGAGACGCGAGCGGCAAGTCGACGTCCCGATAGCGCGCCTACATTATACAGAACTCGCGTCACGCGCGGCGATCTAAAAGAAATAAAGAGAGCACTGCAAGGAGTGTATTGCGCGTTCTTGGCATGGTCTGAGTAATGGAGAACTGAGTGTTGTCCCCACGCTGATGCCACGTTATGCTCTCACCGTTTCACACAAGCTAACGTAATCAGCAGATGTATCCCAGGAAAAACTAACAGCCGGGCCACCTTACGCTTAAAGCCGTTGCTAAGATCATAAATTCGCTGACGATTACAAGGGAATTGCTGGGCCGATAGGACCTGGCCAGGGGCTCGGAGATCGTGTATACTGTATACCTCGAGGCAGCAACGAACATAAGGAAGAGAAGACTATAGTATAGCATATTCCTTTTGAGCACTGGATAAGAGCGACCTGATTGTTCCGAGCGGTTGCGTATCCGAGTCCAGGCGGGCTAGTGAATCGAAGGCCTTCAGTAGAACTCTAGACTAGTTCGGTACCTGTGGATGCCGGCGGTAGTAAGGCCAAGAAGTTGTAGAAAACATTGTTGTATTTCCTCGTTGCTTGGTTCGCCGACATTCTTGGGACTCGCTTGATCGTCACCGAGTAATAATCGGCGATTTTCGGCTAGACGTTTATGCGGGAGGTTGGGTACATCGGCGGGGGACGCGAGAGGGACGTTGGAATCCGAATTGAATGAATGCAATCCAAGTTGAAATGCATTTACTCATCGGCTCAGTAATTGAGACTGGGTTGTGGAGAGACAGAGTAGAACCGCAAAGTGACACCCGTTTTTAGCACTAGGTGACACAAGTGGGAACGGGAGCTCAAAAAGGGAAGCCGGCGGTTGCTGTATGACGATAAAAGCCACGCGCAGTCGTAGCGACACACTCATCAGATTGAACAAAGGCCGCCGGCTTGAGAAGATAGCGTGCTCGTCGACCTCATTCTCCCTCGTTCAGTGGAAGGTATATACTTGGGCTTGAGTGAGCTGGTGGCCAAAAGGTGAGGAGCTGTCTTCTGTGTCTAGTACCCTTACTAAATGTGGCGCGGCATTAGCTTATGAAACAATTGATTTGATTGATTTTCTCAGAGACTCTGGTCGTCGTCCATCCGCAGGCCGGATTCCGTTTGCTGTCCACGCCCGCCCCTTACCGATCTCCCGGCATCTTATAAGTCTCGCCAAGGAATCTCCTGTCACGAACATATATACCTCCCCCTCGCGTCTGGCACGCTACCACCATGTCTCTCAAGGTGCGTCACTCTTGTTCACTTGCCTTGCTCTTGCTACACTTTGCTCACCACTAATCTTGTTAGCTCGAACTCGAAACCTGGGCCAGTGCCGTCAAGGCATACGATGAAGAAAACTTCGAGGAAGCCCTCCAAATATTCGCGGTGAGTGTTGCAGTATGTTCGTTACGGGCCTTAGTCTCATAGCCCGCATAGCGCATAGCCGAATCCTCCAAGATCCTCACCAATATGGGCCTTATATATGCAACTGTCGGAGAACACGAAGCCGCTGTCCAACATTTTCGCGAAGCCGTAGGCCTCGACAAGTACCTCGCTGTCGCGTACTTCCAGTGCGGCGTCAGTAACTTTCTCCTTGGACGCTACGAGGAAGCGTATCAAGACTTTGACGAGGCCTTGCTCTATCTCAGAGGCAACCAAGCCATGTAAGCACTTTGTCTGTCCTTCAGGTGCCCGTTGAGATTGATTGCATCCACAATAGCAATTATGAGCAACTTGGCCTCAAATTCCGTCTATACTCTGCCGAAGTCCTGTTTAACAAGTAGGTCCTATTTTTACTATATCGCTGTATGTGTTAATGGCTCTTACGTCACCAGGGGGTTGTGCTTTATCTATATGGGCCGCCTTGACAATGGGCTTCAGGAGATGCGTGAAGCACAACGGGTCAAGGTGACTGAAGAGCATGGCGTAATCGACGATGCTATTCAGGATCAGGGAGAGGGTTACACAGTCTTCTCCATCGTAAGTATTACTTTTTCATCACCCTTGGCGGCCCATTAACAATGACTCCCGCTAGCCGGTCGGCGTTCTTTACCGTCCCTCTGAGTCCAAGTTGAAAAACGTGAAGGCCAAGGATTATCTCGGCAAGGCGCAGCTGATCGCGGCCTCCGACGCCAACGATGCTTTCACGACATTCACTGGCGTAACTCGTCTTCAGAAAGGCCAAACACCATCTGGTGCACCTATAACGGACGGTCGACCCCTCCCTGCCCTCTCGCGATCGGTCACCACTGCAGCTCGTGTTGAAACAGCACCGGAGTCGAAAGCTCCTGAGCCCCCGAAGCCGTCGGCACCGCATTGCAAAAGAGCGCGACCATTGGCCCTGGAAGCGTTGCTCGACAGCCCGGTTCAGCCCCTGGCTTGGGTGCAGGCAGTCCTGGTTTATCAAGAAACCCTAGTTCTGCTGCAGGGTTGTCGAGAGCTCCCAGCTCGGCTGCCGCTCTTTCTAGGACTACAAGCGCAAGCGGCAGCGGTGGTAGTGTCAATGGTGGAGGGGGAGGCCCTCCACCAGTGCGTGGGCTGACAGTACGCCGCCCTGGTACGGCTGGCTCGACACAAAGTCGACCTGGCACCGCCGGATCAACTCAGAGTCAAGGCCCACCACGGTTACCATCAATGCCTACTGGCGGCGATTCTCTTATGAGCCCCCAGCGGAGCCCCGCGGAGAGCTTCCTCGCGACCGGGATCGTGAACGTGACCGCGAGCCTCCAATAAGCGCGGCCAGGAGCCCGAGAGGCGCAGCTCGCATGACCGACTTCTACGACGACTACATTGGGGCGTACGAAGATCCGGCACCTCCTATCCCCGACAAGGTCGCCACATGGGCTGCCCAGACCAAAGGGGCCCCGCCTCCTCCTTCCATGTCGATGCCCCCGTCTCGTGCTCCTTCAGTTACTGGAGGCGCCGTGGCGGTGGATACGATCGCGGATATGAGCAACGCGATCAGCGTCACGATGAACGCTCGCGGCCGCCTCCTAGCTCGTATGGCGGAAGTAGTATGGGACTTCGCCGCAAGATGTCGCGTCGTCCTACGCGCGGGTACGAAGAGGAGGAGGAAGGCTATGTCAGTGGTGACTATGAATACTCGGAGGCGCCCTTCGAGATGACCAAGATCCGAGTCAAGGTGCGTTAAGCTTCAACCAGGTCTGGTTGATTGCGTTATTGATGGGTTCCCATATAGTTGCACTACAAGGATGATGTTCGAGGAATGGCTATTTCTCCGGACATGCGTTTTGAAGAGTTTTTGGAAAAAGTTTCTGCCAAATTTGGTCGTCAACTTGGAACCTTGGGATTGAAATTCAAAGACGAGGATGGCGGCAGAGTGTCTATGCGCGATGATGGTGACTACGATCTTGCCGTAGAGACCGCCCGCGAGGCGGCCAAGGGCCGAGCTGAGGGCAAGCTAGAAATTTGGTACGTTCATCCCTGTATTCGTTGCGATAGCCAAGCTGATTTAGCCCCTTAGGTGTGTCGACGAGTAAATTATCATTCCCTCAGCAAACACTGTCATTTTTGCCGCTATCCCTAGTACACTCTCGTTTTATCTTTTTTTTTTTGCTGTATGCTAATAACTGGCTGTTTGTGCTTTCGTTTCTTTTCATTGGGCGGATTGGATCTGAATATTAGTTGCATTGTTCATGTCATTAGAATGTGTTTTTGCTTCAATTATCGCTCATCATTCACCCCTTCGTAATCTAAATCCACGTAGCCTTAGGGCGTAATCTTAGGGAATGTCCATTACGCATGTTGTCTTAGTGGTGTGTTATTGAAGCACCCACGAGAGTAATAAATCGTCATTCGTGCATACCAAGGTTACACATCGATAGCGGGTTCCTACCTCAAATCCAAATGCAAGATCAAGTATCCGCTTCAAAACGTCAACATCCAGTTATTTCCGGCTCCGGGCGAAGCAACCAGAAGCTTACCGCAAGAAAATACTAATCAACCTCCTTATCCCCCTTCAATTTTCGCTTCTTTTTGGACGAGCGATCTCCAGTATTATCAGTTAAGACAGTCTTGCCCTCCTCTTGTTGCTGTTGTCGTGCTGCGCGTTTTGCCTCCTTCCGAGCACGCTTAGCAGCCTTCCGCTCTTCTTCTTGTGCATCGTTCTCCGCAGCAGGCACATCAGACGTAGTCTCCTGTTCTTTCCGCTTTCTCTTCTTCTCTTTCCGCCTCTCTTTGTCAGATTTTGTCGGTTCGGCATTGTCGGATGTGGGTGTGGGCGTGGGTGTATGCGATTCGGGTGTGGGTGCAGCTGGGGGGGATGCAGCACGTTTAAATCCGATGCCCATACTGGCACCCGTGAAGCCAAGGCCCGCACCAGCAGTCGCGAAACCCAGGCCCGCTGGCCTTTCAGACCCTTCCTCTTCCTGGCCTTGTCGACGAGCTCCCAGCCCCGTCCGAGGCACTGAATCCGTGTCTGGCTCTTCAAAAGTTACGATGGCAGTTGAAATACTGGCTGCTCCCCCGGCTGCCTGAACTCGCTCGCGCATCTTGGCCTTGAAGTAGTCTGCAACGCTCTGTGAAGATGTAGTGATTTGGTTTGAATCATCTAGAACTGGGATTTCTGTAAGTCCGGGAGTTGCTGGTGTGGATGGTATAGGTGTAGAGTCGGAAGTAGAAGCGGGCGTGGAGGATACCCCAAGAATTTCGGAAAGAGCGGTGGTCGACGTTCCAGCAAGACGCTTGGCAGCTAGAAAACGGGCACGATGACTGTTTGATGAAAGTCATTTTACGTATATCAGAAAAACGTTTTTGTAGAAACATACGCTAGTCTTCGTGGTGCGGGCGTGACCACCGGCGTGGACTCTGGTGTTGTTGTCGAGGATGCTGAAAGAGCTGACTCGCTAGGTTCCACCGTTGCATCGGCTTTTGCTCTCCTCTTCTCCTTTCTCCTAGCCTTCTCTTCTTTTCGTTTGTTCTCGTCATCGTCTGCGCCATTCTTTGCTATATCATCCGTGGACTCTTCGGTGACTTCAACATCTCCACCCGCGCCTCCATTCGCAGCATTTAACCTCTCCAACAAACCTTCAAATTCCTTGGCTTGCTTCCACGCAATAGAATCGGGTCCATCTGGTCTCCCTGCACCAATTCCTAGCTGGTCCAACTTTTGAGCAACTGCAATGTGTGATACCCGACCATCTCCTGTGACACCAAGACCGGAACCGGGAGCCCAACCATGTTTAGCGAGATAAGTATGACCAAACTTAGCGGCATCTAAATTTATGAGGCCGAGTATGATTGATTTATGGATGAGCAATATGTATATAAGTGTAAGGTCTACAAATTCATTTAGTAGTAGAAGACTCACTTTCTGCCCATGCTAAATTTCGAGGGTCCGAGCCTATCCTTTGCTTCACTTTTCGTTCGGAAAGGCCCATTTTGGTTGAAGGATCTGTGTGAAAAGTGCTTTGGTTGCTCAATTAAATAGGATAGAGGCCGGGGTAAGTGATCTGCAAATGTCTGGTTGAGGCTCTTAACAAAAATTCGTTAGGCAATGTCAGCGCTTGTCGAGCTTGGCTTATGTAATAGATGCATATAGAGGGCTTCAGACACTCAGAAGTAAATATAAAACATGCCTTGGTATTCAGTCAAGTAACGTACAGATATAAATATTTAGACTGAGTGGGGAGGAATATGGTATAGAATCGGGTGCATATAAAACAGGTAAATCCCAAAGAAAATAGTTCAGTTATGAACATTGCCAGGATGGCTGGCACTACAACCTCATCAAGTAGAAGGGGGGCGGATTCCGGGTGGCACCAGGGAGCTGTAAAGCAGGAACACCTGCATTCTGTATTTCACCGTCTGCCTCATAAGAAGTTATCATTATTCGTTCGCAGTATTCCCAAGCCGGTGCATCCAATCCGGCGCTCTCGTCGGGCTTGACTGAAACTCGTATCTCATACTGAAATTGGTTAATTCTTCACTCCGACTAAGGTTTTTGAGTACTACTCACCACAACAGAGGTAAACCCAGGGACTCCCCAACTCATATCCTTCCCTTCCTCACCAGATTGTAAGTATCCCCTTATAACAACTCTTTTTTCCCCTTCGTCGCTGACGCTATTTGGAATAATCATAAACGATTTCCCTACGGCGACGACTCGCTCTCGTCGAGACGCTACTCCGCGTACGGCAATTGTAGAAACGCAAACAAGACGAAGAGAGACCCCCGCTACAATTGCGTTGATTTGTTCATCGCTCACACTAGAACTAGACCTTCCAGATCGTACGCTAGACGCCGAGGAACCGACCGGAGGGAAACCAATCGCCAGAGACCATAGTATTTCTCTTCCAGCTGGATAGCGTAATCCATGGGGAAGGTAAAGGCGGACAATGAGGTCGTCTCTAATGGATTGGGGAAGAGATATGTGGGGTCGACTGGGAACCTTGCTGGTGGATCCAGGTTCAGGAAGGGGAACTCCGGGCTTGGTCTTTGCTTTTTGTGGTATATGCAGCACTGACCACTCTTCTGCTTGGGTTGGACGTAGTTTTTCGCTGTTCGGAAGAGGAAGATAAGGGCGAGAATATCGTGTAGTCGTGCGTGGTAGATACAAAATCTCGGACTTAACGCTTCATGGCTGACTGTGAGGATTCTGGGTTCTCAAATCAAAAGAGGGAATTCCCTTACGTATCATGTGTACGCCATCCTTTCCTAAATAGATCTATACGGACCACATATGCTACGTGGACACCAGCATCGCACATTATGATGGATGATGATGGAGGGAGAGGAATTGAACGTCCGCGGTCACTCTCTATGCTTTCAATGTGCTCTGGCATTACAAGCGCAAAGGCCAGCGAGCGTCCTTCTTTACTGGTAGTAGAGTTATGGCCTCGCTCTGACCACAGTTCATGGGTTTGGTGAATCAAGCGTCGGGTCTGTGGACGATTTGCCGTTCCAAACTCGAGGAAATATGAGGTAACTGCTCCAGTTAACTGTCAAATACTTATTGCTCAAAACAGGTAGACAAACGACGTCCAAAGTTGAACGTACGGTGACTTGTATTTTTTCCACGTTTTCAAAGTTTTGAACCCAGACATGGCCCTCGACTAAACCCTCACGCCCTACTGCTGGGACTCGTGTGGACTGGTAGCGTTGGCCCAAGTCTAATGCCATTCTACGGGACCTTGTCACATAATGATTGGGCGATAGCTTACTGGAGGTTGAAGCATCGGGAAGCCTTGAATACTGAGGCAGCCGGTCTGAGTTGTGTGAGTAGGGAGGAAGCTGCTCATGATCTGATGACATCCCCAGCAAAAGGCGCTCTTAGTGTGCTGGAAGCTCCAATAACAGTAGTATAAGGCCTGCGACTCCGGACCTGTGTTTTCAAGCGAGTGGTTAAATGCGACTTTTTGAACCTGCGAACGTCCCACACAAGGTGCCAACTCCCATGGAGGATGACTCGAACGCTATTTCCCAGAATCTGTTTAGTAAGAGCCAAGCTAGAAGTCACGTGGTTTCTGGTGGAGAAGCCTTCCATATGCATGAATTTCATCGCGACGATCGCGACTTCCAGCTATCCGCTCGAGACTTCAGTCAAAGCGGGTTTGCCTTTATAGATCCTCGGATGTGTTGGGCTAAAGAAGAATGATCGAACAAACTTGTTTTAATTGGGTCTGAGAGGGATGCTTTGTCGACGGCTGAATTAGGCGGTTTGACCGATAAAATACCTATCATACTGACAATTTGATCCGTCTCTCACCTCAGCCCTCAGTTCCAAGAGATTAAAAACAACTAATATGGACTTTTATTGGTAAGAAGAATATGCAGACCTACGATATAGAAATGCTGCTAACTCACTATCTTGTCTTCGCACGCACAAGATGCCCGATGCATAACAAATTATCCGGTCTTCCTAGTGGCCAGGAATTAGGAACAACCAAACAACCAAGCCTTCTTCTATTCTCAGCTCGTGGAGTGCTTGGCGGCCCGTGGATAACATCCGGCCCGTCTTTCCGACCACGCATTTACCTTTCTGGGCACTCTCCACCGGGTAAAAATGGAACATATTTGCTCAATCAACTCCGAGGCTCGTCATAAGACCTTTGCATTCCGTACCGTTCCTTGGCGATATTAGATTCGGCTGAAAGCTCTCGGCAAACGGCGCCGTGTTGTTGGATAGAGCCTGATGAGCCAGTAATCAAACTCCATACGGAGAGGACCCCGGATTCATAACTTCTACCCCCGTACGTGGACACATATATAGCCCCGTGGGGAGAATGAGATGTAGTGGGCCCCGCCTCTTACCTCCTCTACCCCCACCTCGGCTCAGTATGTCTCAGCGCGGCGCCGCCCACGAGCTCCGGATCGATGACCACATGAAAGTGGGAGACATCGAGGATAGTAAACTTCCCGATGGGTACAAGAATGATGAGGAAATGTCACCCGTCAGCAGTAAAAGTGGCGATGGAGTCGGACACAACGCTGGAATTGACTCCGAAGTTGCTAATTTCTTTGCGGCCCAGGAAGGAAAGAACATTGGTCAGTGGTTCTATCGATATTTTCTGGACGCTCAGCTTATCGCCTTGATAATCCGATAGTCATTGACGAGGCTACGAACAAGCGCTTGAAGCGTATGATTGATAAACGCGTTCTTTTGGTAATGGTAAGTCTGTATACTTACGTTGTGATGGGCATTGGCTAAAGTACACATCTTAAGGTCGTTACATATTTCCTTCAAACACTTGACAAGGGGTGAGTTTTGCGATCAGCAATCCACGCACTCGTCGGTTAAACTTGATTTATAGCACTATCAACTTCGCTTCTATTATGGGTATTCAGCAAGATACACACCTCGTTGGCCAGCAATACAGTTGGCTGACCACATGTTGTGAGGTTACACATTTTTGTTCATTAGGGCCGATTCTAAAACAACCCAGTGTACATTGCCATCCTGGTTTGGGAGTTTCCCACCAACCGCCTATTGCAAGTCCTGCCCGTAGCCAAATTCCTTGCTTTCAAGTAGGTATCATTGACTCCCCAGATAATTCTCTAGTACTCAAACCAAGTTTAATTTAGTATCACGGCGTGGGGGGTCGTCTTGGCTTGCACGGCAGCCTGCAAGAACTTTACTGGTCTGGTCATTGTCCGAACACTTCTTGGAATGTTCGAATGTGTCTGCCAGCCAGGATTCGTGCTACTGTAGGCTTAATTTCTACGAGTTACTATGGTAGCTCATATGCGCTTTATTCTCCAGTTCTACCATGTGGTACACGAAGAAAGAGCAAGCTATCACTATCGGATGCTTCTACGCAATGAACGGATTGCAACAATGTGTCGGTGGCTTACTTGCGTATGGTGTATACCATATCAAGGGCGGCCCAATCACCTCTTGGCAGGTTTTGTTCACATTGCTTGGCTGTATTACTTTCCTTTGGGGTCTCTTCGTCCTCTGGTGGCTCCCCGACTCTCCCATGCGTGCTCGATGCTTCTCCCCCGAAGACCGAGTGTTGATGGTGGAACGCGTTCGCGCAAATGAAACAGGTATCCAGAACAAGGAATTTAAGCGGTATCAGGCTTTAGAAGCTCTGAAAGACGTGAAAACTTGGTGTTTCTACATTATTTCTTTTACCAATGCCCTTCCGACAGGCGGACTCGGTGCATTCTCCAATTTGATTATCAAGGATTTCGGTTTCTCCACTATTCAAACCGACCTCCTCGCGATCGCCCAGGGTGTTATTATCATGCTCTTCCTGTTTACTGCGGCATATTTCTCGACCCGCACCAGCCAAAAGTGTATTTTCATGTTCGCATACACTCTACCAAACGTCATTGGCTCCATCGTTTTCTTGACTGTCCCTACACGCCCGGATACCCGAGTTGGACTGCTGATCGCATTCTACCTGTGCCAAGGATTTGGTGCTGTCGCTGTACTCAACCTCGCGCTCGTTACCGGAAACACCGGTGGCCGAACGAAACAAGTGGTAACTGTGACCGGTACATTCATGTATGTATTACCCAAACTACTTTAATTCTCGCCGCTAACATTACTTTTAGCACATGGGCTGTTGGAAACGCTATCGGTCCCCAGGTCTTCCGTGCCAATGATGCTCCTCGCTATCCCAAAGGATTTGCTGTGCATCTTGTCATGTATGGCATTCAACTTATCACTATAACCGTCTTACGCTTGTATCTCCTTCGTCAAAACGTACTGAAGCGCCGGGCCCAAGGAGTTCGCGAGGAGGGAACGAGTGGTCAGGTGGAAGGCGAAGAGAAGGCTGTCAAGCATAGCCATGCGTTGATGATTTGACGGATAGGGAGAACCCTGATTGTAAGTGCAACTTAGTTGCAACCCAAGAGCAAATTCTAATCGATCCTTTTTCAAGTCCGCTATATCTATTAATGATTGTAGTTCAAGAAAGCCTCATTGTACTTTTATTTGTTCCCACGGTGTTTATATGAGTGTTAAAATATGCAAATGCTTCTTAATTGGTACAATCGGTACGGATTCTATTCGTTACAAGGCCTACCAATTCAAGGCAAGCGCATTGTTTATCTTAGAAGATAACTCGAGCTTCTCCAGCTCTTGCTTTATCTATACTGCAACAAAGTTATACCTGATTTGGTCTTCGCATAAATCGAGGCTAAGAAATGTGGCCTACTCATATGGAGATATATAGTTTATGTAATGATCCGGGGAGGAAGCAGTCGACTTGCCACGCCATCCTTCCAAGCCTCTGGAGAGCCACCATCCCCAGCGCCCTTGGTTCCTCACATTTCTTAGGTTTTCGGGAATGGATGTTTTGAATTAGGCACACTGGATATCTGTTATATCAGCACGATCGTCACCACCTGAGATTTTCCAGTGGTGATCCCATACTAGCCACCCATTGCCCCGGATCGATCTCGTTTGGAAAAGTGTAACCAATCTTACATTCATTGGGGCTTTAAAACCACGCAGTTGCCCCCCGCATTCTTACCGCCTATTACTTTCGAAACGACCCGAACGGAGCACGATGGGGGATCCAGTTTTCGCCTCATGTAACAATCCCGGTAGGCGCCTTTTGGTTGGCGGGTCAACCAATTCTCATCGTGTTGAAATTTTGATTAGATCACTCGTGTTTGATTCAGACCATCGCAGGTCAGTCGGTGAGATATTTTTACCTATCACCAAAAGAGAAATAAACTAACGCGACCACTATCAGAGGCTAATCATCGACTTGTTCGCGAAAATCCAAGATCTTGAGAAAAAACTTGAGACTGCGCGAGATACGATACGTAGCCCTGCCGTGCCCCCCTACCCAAGTATCCAAGGAGCTGGCGTTGCGCCTCCGAGTATGTCGTCACATTTGTACTTACGCCCGTAGCCCCTTACTAATAAATTGACTGCAGGAAGAAACCATACAGATGAATACAACCGGCCATCATCTACGCCAGTTGGAAGTACTGCACAACCCACCTATGAAGACAACAAAGCCCAGACGCAAGGTCAAGTTTGCAAATATGGGTCGAGATGTACACGGTATGTTTACAAAACTTCACTACAATCTGATTGCCTTGATTTATTCTTCAATAGTGAACAATGCTGGTATAATCACCCGGATCCAACTCCCGCAGGGACTTCGACCCCAGGCTCTTTGAATCCAACTCAAGCTCAACCCGACGAACGCCCAACAAAGCGCAACAAAGAGTGCAAATTCGGAGTTGACTGTACACGGTAAACACCTCATATTTACCCAAGAATGCTCTTTTTTTCTGAACTGGGCAAACGTAGCAAAGAGTGCTGGTTCGAGCACCCACCTGGCTGGTCACCTCCCGACTATGCGGATCGAGATTCGCAGCCGCAAAAGAGCCCGACGCCGAGACTCAAGCCACCGATGCATCTAACTGGGCAAACAACCAGGACCCGAGTGGTTGGGATACCCAACCTACACATGATTGGGGTACTCCAGCCGATAACACCTGGGGTACGCCTGACATGGGGCGGAGAAATCCATCTGAATCCAACTGGAGTTCTCACCCGAGTGATCGACCCAAGTCTTCTGTCAACAATTTTAGGTCAACGCCAACTAGCACATCTCGCGAAGGGTCGGTTTCCACTTCCACTACCAATAAATCTCAAGGCCAGAAGCGCAAGGCACGAGGAAATGGCCACAGAACTGACTCTGCAAGTGTCACAACCAGATCTACCCCTATGTCCCCACGTTCTCTAGCCCCTACTCCAATGTCAACACACGTCGAGTCTGTCCCCCTCCAGTCGTTATTGTCCCCTTCAACTCAGCCCAAAGACCCTCTCTTGCACAATGGATCCAATGCCAATGATGAAACAGTATGTTCGATTTTTCTGTTCAACACTGCCGTCTGACCAGATCACTAGAATACACCTCTGGAGCAGTCAGACCCTTTGCCAGCATCTGAGCCAGAAGCTCCTGGGACTCCTAAAGCTTCATGGGCCGACGAGCCCAATATTGACGTAGTCTACTACCCCGACCCGCCTCTTAATCTTGACGAAAATCAACAAACTATTCCTGAAGATAAGAACACAGATATTCGTGGAGACCAGCCCATCGAATCGTTTGATTTGGATCAATTTGCCCCAAGTGATTTATACTCTTCTTGGGGGGTCACCGCACCTTCTGCCTCCGACTGGGGCATGGATCCAAACGAATATCCTGACCCAACCCCACCGAACAAGAAATCGAAGTCTAAAGGCAAGCAGAAGGACAGTTCTCAAGGTAGCAATGGTAAGTCGATCTACGTAGACAACTATGTCTGTATCTAAATCCAACTATCTAGCCAGCCGTTCCACGAATGGTTCGTCAAAATCCGCGGCGCAATCCGAAACTAGACTGTCATCGACGAACAAATCCAACGAAGCTGAGCGAACCCCACAGCCCACTCCTGTTGAACCCCCGCAAGGTACGTGTAACCGATCTTTTGACCAGTGCATACAGCCATGTACTAACTCGCAGCTCAGGGGTTCCTCAAGATGAGATTCCCGACTGGCTGCTTGGAGTCGATGAAGATGCACACGCCACGTTAGGTATCCCTCGTGTGCCATCCCCCAATCCGGAGGTTGCTTCAGCCCCTCCTCGACTAGCTCCCACCAACCCTCCCCCTCGTCCACCGCTTAGCAAGTTAGCGGGAGAGAACTTCCCCGTACTGAACGGCTTCGTACCCCCTCCTCGACCACTAACCAAGGACGATACACCATCCCAACCGACCTTCACTCCTAGACCCGTCGGATGGAAAATTACTCGTACGTCGGACGCGTCTTCTTCCAGATCTGGAAAATCTGGCAAAGGAAAGAATGGCTCGGACAAGAAATAGTCCAAATCAACCAACCAAAGAATTAAACGATGTATTTCAAGAGTACCCCAGCTCTCACTCATGTCCTGAATGAAATAGGGTTAACTCAAGTTTGCCCGCACCATTTGTTTGTCGCTATCGCTATTCCAGCTTTTACCCCCTCTTATCCAGAGGGGCTTTGCCCTCCCCTGGTCGTGTTTCGTGCTATGTGTATTTGTGCTACCACCATCATATGTATCCGGACACAAGCATGTTATATCAACACTATCAAATACTATTGATCTCACATCTCGCTGAGTTAACTTTCGAGCATCACAAAGTAATGAGGGATAACGTTGGCACGAGACTAGGCCTCGCTTTAACTATATTGGCGCCATTCATCCACCCCAAAGCCCATTTCTAGTTCGCATCATACATGATAGGTTATGAGATCGAGAACAAAGCAGAAAAACCATTACATAGAACACCAGACTATATAGACCAATTCCAGAAGTGATGACTTCTTGTTTCATGCGCCAGCAAGCGCGGCCTCTACGTCGTCCTCGTCCCCACCATTCTCGCTTTCAGTCTTCTTAGTGCCATCGGCGTTCGTAACAGGCACTCCGCCTGGCCCAAATTTCTTGGACACTGGCCCACTTTGCATCACGGGGACGGGAGCATTTGCTCGGAAGGTCATTGACTTGTGCGTCGATTTTTGAGGTGCAGAGCCGGGAAGGACCCGACCTGGAGGGTGGTCGAATGTGCAATCCGCACTGTGTTCATTGAAATAGAGAGATTAACGATGCGCAGGGAGGGTAGGTAACCGTATATGGAAATGAGCAGCCGATAATATGAATAAATCAATACGCAGTAATCAGCAGGAATGAATTCCGACGTACCGTGTACAATTGATGCCAAATCGACACGGTTTCCCCCCCTTTTGTGGATGAACAAACGCACATCCTGGTCGTGTGCACGCAGCACCAAACTTGCATGGTATACCACCCGTTGGCGCACTTGATCTTGTCTGAGGAGCTGGCACTTGCACAGGGACACCTAATGCCAGTACAGGGTAGGTCAGTGGACGTGAATGACAATTGACTATGATGGATCTCACCATTGATGGCCGCAGGGCTGGGATGACCCTTGTTACAATCTGCATCCTTGCATTCCAGTCCCTTTTCGCAGTACTCGCTACTAAGTACTAGACCACCCTCGGCAGACGGATGCGAGTATCGACATGCTGCATTGGTACATTTTATTCCGAATTTGCAGAGGGTCGGCGATTGAGGGCGAGTAGGGACATTGAGAGGAACTGCGGGCTGAGGAGGTCTAGGTTGAGGAGATACGATTGGCTGGTTCTGTTGGGAAGATTGGTGTTGTGGAGGCTGCTGCGGCTGAGAGGGACCTTGTTGTGTACCTCCTATTTGCGGCCGATCTCCCATATTACCTCCGCGTCCTCCACGACCCCTTCCCCGCCCATTGGTATTAGGACCTTGACCATGCCCATTGGGAAACCCGAAGCCGGGGGCTCCAGGGTTCATCATGTGTGGGCCACCTTGAATCATTCCCATGTTCGCAGCCATCTGGGACATGAGCGCCATCTGATTCGCCATAATCTCTTGGAACATCATCGGATTTACACCGCCCATCATCTGATTCATCATCATCTGCTGTTGCTGCTGTTGCTGTTGCTGGTGATGGTGTCCATTCATGCCCATACCCCCGCCACGACCGCCCATCATCCGACCACCATGATGCCCACCACGCGTGACCGATTCAATCTGCGCTTGTACGTGGTCGAACCCATTACCACCGTGCCTACGTGTCTCACGTGGTTCGACACGATCAAGTAAGCTTCGGACTGGTTGTGGTTCATTGCCAGACTGGCCGTCACGCATGGCGCGAGGTCGGTCTGGAAGGTCCGTAGTACGACGAGCCTTGGAAGCAGGAGAGGGTGAACGCCCATCGGCACGTCGTTTGTTGCCAGGTGAAGGCGCTCCAGCGGCGTCACTGGGGCCGGGAGGAGTCGATGTTCTGAAATATAGTAAGACAATAGATTCAAGCTTATGATTAAGAGACGTACGATTGCGCATCTGGCACACTTGGTTGTGCTTCACCAGCCCCTCCGGTGGAACCACCAGATATCTTGGCAATTTCGTCGAAGAGCCAAGAAGTAAAAGAAGTATCTACAAAAATGACATTAGGTTACGATCAAACACGGGCAGCAATACAAGTACCATATTCTGGGCCCACCACTGCACGATGTTGTTAGATTTCCGCACAGTTCAATAGGTTTTGAAACTTACAATCGATAAGTTCGGCGGTAATCTGTTCTGAAGGCGAAGGAAGGGTAAGATACGTGTGTGGAAAAATCAAAATAAACAAACCCACCAGCAGTTTTCGAGTTGATGAGCATTATCGTAATATACTCCGCCATGACCATGTCTGAGCTGGGTGAGCAAGATATCGTATACCTAACACAAGGCACTCACCAGACTCATCGCTATACCCTTTGGCCACGAGTTCCTTTTGGATGGCAGACTAAATAATGACGCAGTGAGCAAAACATTAATCTCATCACTAATTTACTGTACCTGCAAGGCCGTGGCCTGGGGAGCTCCCATAACCAAATCAGATCCCATAATTCCAGAGAAATTTCAGATGAAAATTGGGTGTATAAAGAGTCCTTGGTGATGGTTCACAACACCAGTGGCGCGGAGACCACAGAACTCGACACAGCCACGCTTTCAAAGCACAAATTGATTGGTCATCATTGCCACCTGACTAGCCACTGCGCTCACGAATTTGGTCCCTGCCCTCATATGGGCATGGAATATCTATTCAAGTTATACATTTACTTTAATGCAATTGCATGATAGTGAACGATAGGATTTGACACATATACGGTAAGGTGATGCATTGCATGCTTTCTCACTTTGAATGGGGAGATCTTGAATCTAAATGCAAAAAAGGGCCTGACCGACATCTACCTAACTTTTTGAAGGGAAAAAATCATTGAATTATACGATACTTTGGGGCATAACACCACGGTACCATGTAGTAAATTGTAAGCAGATGTGCGGACAGGACAGACACCAGCAGGAGTTGAGATCAGGATGAGGTCAGGAATAGTGCAACAAGCAAGAATAAAGCAATAATAGGCTGGAAGCGGCAAGAGATGAAACAGAAGGCGGAAAAGAAGGATGATAGCCATCTATCCGACTATGTCCGCGAAGTGGCCGGCGGCCTTGATGAAATCAAATCGGGGGGGGGGGGGGAGAGGGTAGTGTACGAGTAAAGAAGGGAAAATTTAGACGTGGGGTGGGGTAGGTCTGTCGTCGGCTTGCATGGCGCAGGCACTTCGGGAGGTAGTTTGTTTACCTTTCAACTTGCCCGACTCTTTTACTCGTGTAACGCTCGCTCCCGCCTATCGCTAGCACGTATTTTTACTGCGTATGCGCCATAATCACTGGGCGCCCTGCTGGCTTTCATTGGCTCAATGTATCCAATATAATCCGCCAGCAATAGCACGCTCACTAACAAAGACCTAGACCACATTAGAAGCCTCAAGCAAGGCAGAAAGGATATACGTTGTGTCATCATACGTACTGAAACAAACATACAACAGACAAGCAGAGATAACCGCACAAATTAAACAATTCCGAATACAATCTATCGTCAATCAAAGCGAGAACGCGATCACTAGAAGATTTTCCATCTGGATCCGCCTTTGTCGACCATGACCCGGATACGGTCACCACTTTCCACGTCCTTGAACTGCGGAGGATAGTTAGCAGGCGATGGGTAGACATGTGACAAGGCTCTTACAGTAAGTTCTCGAGTGCGATGCAAGCTTTCGATCTCATCAACGCGGTCGCGCACTCCTTGGAGAAGCTCATCGAACCCTTCTTTACTCACGACCTGTCTAGCAGCTTCCAGAGTGAGCATAGAATCCAACCGGACTTTGTGCTTGGCCTATGAAGCAATTGGCGTTAAATAATCAGTTATCCTCCCACCTATCCTTGTGCTCACATCAATGGATATAATATTCAGGTGGTCCAACTCTGATTGAGAGTCAGTCGTACAAGCATAAACGCGTCAGTAACCGAACCTACGATTGATGAAATCGGGACGCGTCATGATCTGCCTGCATTTATAGTATGAGATCCTGGGCATCTCGACGGGCTTCCCTTGATTTTCGGGGTCATTGGCTTTCCGTTCCCAGCGCTCAACAAACTCGCGCAGCAATAACCAAGTACAGCTCGACCATTTTTGCTGTAGTTGGCAGAGTTAGTAAAACGTTGGATTCAATGTCCCCAAGGTCGTACCTCATCCATAACGTCGTCATCACAATCAGGAATCAATCCAGTGTTGGTCAGTAACCACGCCTTTTCCCCTTGCTTCAGACGTTTGATGGAATCTTCCATCTTTCTTTCCGTCGACCGAGCCAGTCGGCTCATATATGCCAGCCTCCCGCCTATCCAGATCATATTAAATGTCAGACATGATAAATAGCCCGATAAATAATATATACCAGATGCTGCTGCTGCGTCTCGAAGGGTCTGCTCTGACTCGCTCTCTTCCTGGCTCTGATTCTGGAGCGTATCTTGGCGGAGTTTTAGGAATGCCCTATACGCAGCATCGGGGCCCAGATCTTTGACTGCGTGAACATGCATGCGATTCGCAATTTGGCCTGCAGTACTATTGAATATAACGGATTACGGACAGGATGTGTGATGGCTTACGCATGACAGGATACGGCCAGAAGTCGTCGCTACGCATACTTGAACAACTTGATTTAACGTCTTCCAATCAACACACCTTAGGAAAACCATTGTTCCAATAGCTAATTGGATAATTAGTGCTAAAATATGGCGATGGACATAATCGCACTGACATCTTTCGGCCCAACTTTCGGCTCTCTGTTGTAGCTGCTGCAGTAGGAGCCTGCCTTCATCATCGTTGTTGAAAAGGTGGATATTGTTGATCACTAGTACAATGGGGCGCCCTGTCCTCTTGGCTCTTCGGAAAGCGACTTTTTCGAGTTTGTTCATGGCTACAAACACAATGTTAGAAAGAAATTAAACCCAAAGAATAGAATACTCGCCTCGTTCAATGTCAAGTCGAGGACCACCTGACGTTGTGCTCTTGAGCAAAGTTCACTGTAACATTAAACGAACTTACCTTCGCGAGGATCACGCCTCTGGAATAGTCCTGTCTGAGAATCCTCATTGTACTCGTAGTTCAAGGCTTTTCCTAAACGGAGTCTAAATTGTAATTTAGCGATCCAACCTAGGCTGTCAACAACTTGAGAAAATATACCGGAAAACCTCCAAGTCGGGATGCGCTTCACAGATAGCGACCCCATCCGCGTCGACCTTCTTCATCGCGTCGAGTACCATTGTCGCTTTTCCAGAGCCCTGTTGTCACAGTTCAGATTTGGGGTTTGAAGTTGATTGTTAAATATTCCGCACCTTGGGCCCCATGAATAAGTGATAATGACCACGATCCTTCCCTTCCATAATTGAATCAACAATCTTTTGCTCATCACGCTTCATGTGTCTGCTGGACTGCGGAAGAATGGGTATACCTTGGGTATATAATTTTAGTTTAATACCAACACCAGTGCCCGTGCTAACGTACCGTCCTCATCTACTTCATTCGTTGAATGAGGCGACTGACTGAGCCATTCTAGAGCTGGATCATATCCAGATTCGAACGCCTTCTCGATCTATATGCAAGGTGAGCTGAAGAATAGGCAATATACATAACTGAGCACCGACCTTGTTTAAGACATTGGCTTTGTACCATTCTATATACGCAACTCCACCCAAGAAGACTGTATGTGCCCAAATGAACAACTCCATAACGTAACAACACGAGCACTCTCGTTACTACTTACCAACCGAGATACCGATCAAAGTGGTAATGATCGCGTCAACTCCTCCGGACCCGAACCCAAACATCCCTATGCCCGTGCCTGGCAAACTAACGGGATTAACAATGCCAGTGTCGGCGTGTTTATGAGCATATTCTTGCTGCGACGGCTTTGGTTCTTTATTTTCTATTTGATCGACTGGGTGTTGTTGCTTGAGTGGTAGCATTCTCGCAAAGAAACGGGGGAAAAGCTTGAGTCCCCGTTGTGAATTGTATATATTTCCGGCGACGCGTAAAGGAGCTGCGCCAGGTCCCCGTGCCCTCCGTAGAGCGAGCATCCTCAATCCTACGCGCGTTGTGCTCAACATGTTGGCCAAATCAGATGTGAATGAGTGATGGTTTTTCTAAAAGGCCGAGGGCAAGAAGCAAATTGCCGGGGAAGGAGTGTGTCTATAAAAACGTGATACCAGCACGTAGTCAATAAGTGTTTAAGGGCAAGGCACAGTCCATTGTTCGAGCCACTGGCGATCAAACACAGCCATATCACGTGGCTGAATAACCGGATCGGGAAATACTTCCCAATGCAGCCGGTCTATAACACTTCCACTCCGGCGATCCCCTTACCGCAGCTACCTCACCCTGCGCAGTCAGTCTAGCACTTGATAATACTCGCTTCCTATTTATTTCACTATACCTGTTCTCTTATGCCCGCAGAATGTAAATCCCGAGCATAGTTGCAGCACCGCCTACAGCACTATTGGTGGCCAAAAGTATCCGAGTGCTACAAACTCAGCAGTAGTGTCGCTTGAATTGCTATTCATATACGTCAATATTAGGAGGTACTTGTTGATCTGAACTACATGAGGCACGATTATTTACTTACTCGCAGATATCTCGAACATTGTGAACACGGGGAAGGGCGCGAAACCCCGTAGTTTCATGCGAAGATAGAGGAATTTGTGCCTATTAAATTTAAATTTAAATTGAAGAGTTCCAACATGATCTACAGCTTGAATGAGTAGGTTCGCTCAGTTATTGTTGAGTAATGCGTCCCGTAATATGCATAGAATTTATATAGTACTGTATGAAGTACGGTGGATCTCCTTCCTTGGATCAAAGGTTTTGATATTAAGCTCGATAATAGCTCAATGAATCCGCTTACCACAAGGTATGTGCTGTAGCACAACTCTTCGCTTTATAGATTTTAATTAATATGTACCATTGAAATTCCGCCTCTACCCCCACATAAGACTGCGGAGGTTCGCGCTCTCCCGTATACAGTGCACCAAGGATATCTGCGAGTATTTAGGTGCATTTGTCCTACAGTGCCCATCTCAAAGAATTTCATCACAACCTTGACGCATATATCTATATAGGTACGACTGCTAAGTTTGTAACCTGGGGATATCTTTGGACATGACGGAGTGCGGATGGTTCTTACACCATAGTTGGCTAGGCTAGAAAGCGCCTCTATCCGGGAAATCTGCTTGATAACCTTGCTCTAATCATTATATAGGGGAATCATGCCGGAACAACGATATGTGCACCGGCAACCCCGGCGCCGTACCTACTCGAGTCCGGAATCATAGCCCAGACGTCGGTGAGCACATTTCTCAGCGGCTACCAACCTATCATGCACTCTACGGCTTTGGCGATCAAAAACATATTACCCGCATGTTGGCTTGATCCGACAATGCAGTTTAGTTTGGTAGTGCTATATAAGTTTTGCCGAAAAGCGCTCGTCGGGGCTCCGTGCCCGCTTACGCCAAAAAGCGAATCCTCGGCCCGAACCCGAACAGGTATTGGCAGGTGCTTCATGTTCATTTCGCCCCCTTTCATTGTACAATACCATGAACACAATTATCCGACGATCGGAATGTACAAAAAACTGACGCCAATTACATTGCATGCGTCATTGGATTAATTTCGTCCACGAATCGCTCCATGGGACCAATTTTTGCTCGAGACCCAGCTATACTCTGCACGAACTCATCCGGACCCGATCCAAGACGAGTCTAGCCATTCATCGATCAGAGATCGCCAGCGCTCGTTCGATTCCGGCTTCCCCTTGTTGAGGGTTGGGGCGCCAGTCAAGCGATGTTCTATCCGTGCTAGGCGCTTCATTAATCCCACCCTAGTCACGCCGAGGAACGGCCCATCAACAGCTCCTGAGCATTCCATTTCCACACCGACAAGAGCTATTCATTTATCATAGTCAGATGAGCGTCGGCGAATCCCAGATGGTGGCATGTATTCTCCGTGGAAACCAAGATCGCGAACTTGGCAAGCACTTGGTTTGACAGCTCATGAACCGAGGAAAAATCCGAGAGATATACAGGCACCGACTGGTCCACGTGAGGTTAATATCCTAATGGAGTATACTCATTCCGAGGCGCCCATGTTGATATTGGGCAAGTTCCGTACGCAGATGAAGAGCTTTTGGTCCGCGCATGCCGCATGGGCGCAATCTTCTGAGGTCCCCAAAATTTTCACTTGGGCGTGCGTATTCTAAGCGAAGAGTTGCACCCCCGGGCGTGATTTCAGCGGAATGCATAGGGTGGCTGACAATCAATCAGCCACAATGATACAGCAACTCAACATGCCAGCGAGAAAAAGCATGCTTGGACAAGGTCTAGGGTGTATGCTTCTGATAGCTTTCTGTGCCTTTCAGAGTGTGCCCCTAACCCAAGTAGCATATCACCCCAGCGACGTCACTGGGGTAGAATGCTTGTGACTGATTTCATTAATTAGTATCCTCGAGCATATTCGCAGGCATCGCGCGGTGTTGTAGACATCGCGAGGTATACACGAATGTCTATCATGGTTTCGATAGGCTCAATCACCAGCTCTCGTCGCTTAACCGGGAAGTGATGCTTTATCAAGCTGCCGGGTACAAGGCAGGATTCATCTAAAATAGGCAACCATCCGGATGATCTCGGCGGGTGGTAACGATAGCATCGGCTATCGCAACCCGGCCCTAACGGCCCAACGGCCTCAATCACAGAGGCTCACAGATACGGTTGGTTCAAACTCGACAGCCTCACCTCCTTCGCGATGTGCGCAACCCCTAGCTTCTCGATCGATCTTTATACAGTCGTTCATCATGCGCGGGTGAAGATGATGATGCATCGCGCAAGGGCGATTTCCGTACAGCAAGAGTAAAGGTGCGCATGAGACCCGATATAGGTCAGTAGAATCGTTCCGAAGCACATCCGAGTCCATTTGCGATTTACAGGGGGGAGGCGCAACAATGCGAATTCGTCAATTCCAGGCAACTGAGGCTCAAGCTAGACAGAAATGAGTTTCTGCGTTCGGCACCTCACAACAATAACATGAGCTAGATTAGGTCCCTTCTCTTCCCCCCCCTGTCGCGGATGTTGCGTTGGGCGCAACTAGTGAACTCATATTGGTTGAAACCTGTGGACTCGAGTCCTGCCTATATCCAGTTCCGAGTCAAACCCTTGTGCCCAGGATAGATTGCGATGTGCAAGGGGGCAAAGTCAAGAGGGGCCTTCCGGGCCGATTCCCCAGATGCTTTTCTCTCCCGCCCCTGCTGCGTGGACAACAGAGAGGACTAGCTCAAACGTTAAATCACGAGCTGAGTTTGAGAAGATGAAATGCGATGCGTACCGTACGCATCTCAAACAAGCGATAAAGTTTGCCTATGGAGCGCTCAACAACGCCGAGCCTACTCATTCTGAAAATTTCTATGTATTCACGTCCAAGTTGGGTCCGGCAAGCAACAGATGATACAAAGTCATCTGAAACACTTGTCATGTGAAACCAGGCAGCCCCCACGATAAAGATCACATGACCGGCGATCGCTCGTGGCGTGTGGGGTGGCGCAGCTCCTACTTCCATCTTGAGACTCCAACAATAAATTCGAAAATATCCGTTTCTTTGAACCTTTCCGGTGTTTAAAGCAGAGGCCTGTGTTGAAATGTGGGAAATTTCACCATCCTCTCGATAACGTTTCAAACCGTTCGGGGGGGGGGGGGCACACGACAGCGATGAATGTGCAGGATACAGCCCTGATGTGCGCCTTTCCTTCTTCTTGGACGGACTGTCAGGTCGATTGTATAGATATAAAACAAGAACCGCAGCGAAATGCTGAAATGCGCTGCTCGATTTCGAACACGATGTATAGGAAAGCCGCCTTGCCGAACACGTTGAGAGAAACCGAAATGCGCGGTAAACTTTCTGGTTCCTTTGTCAATTGGTGTTCGCCCCTCCCTCCCCCAAAAAGAGCGTGCTAATTCGAACGAGGGTGAGCATAGAGTAATAGGATAGACGTCTAACTCGGTTACACGTGTAGGGTGTCAAATACGCACATCGACATGGAGCTACGGACGCTCGTCCATCGACTTATCGAACATTATCCTTGATGATCGAGTTCGAACTGTGAGGAAGGAGGGGGGGAGGGGAGGGTACACGCGCGTACCCTTCTACTCACGCATACAAGCCAACAGGAACAGACCTTGAAGGCAACGTTGCATCACTCAAATTATAAACACAACAAATACGATTTGCATTTCTGTACAATACTGGAACAATCCGCGTTTGATATCGACTCGCTCGCATCGGTCGAGTGGCCCTGGATTCCTAAGCGGTACATGAAGATAAGCGCTTGGATCAAGTGGGTACCGCTAAGCGAGTCGGAGAATAGACCAAATAAGAGAGTGTAAATAGAAAAAAAAAGAGTCGGGCTATGTAATACGCATTGTGCAAGTCCGTTCGGCACGGCAGAATGAGATAGATGCCGTCATATATGAGCGCTGCTAATCGCCAAGGGACCAGAAGGGCCAGAAACCACGCGCCCCACAACGCCCGACACAACACATATACACGGGTGGAGGGAGAGCAACGGAAGATTAGGCACGACAAGACTCAATAGATGATGTCATACGGCTGAAAAGCTTGCCTTGCATTCTTTGTGGAGGTGACATCATGAGCGTACGTTGTCCGATAGATAGACTATTCCACGATCTTCACAAGGGCTGGTGGTCTGGAACTGGTTTTTTTGGCCTCGGTGGAGCGTACACTATGATAATAGACGTTCATTATTCTGGACTTGAGTCAATCGACATCGGCGGCACGAGGCATGGGTTGAGTTCGGAGGTCCGAAGAGTGTCCGTGACTCTTGCGCGATGATGACGTGGATGCAGTCGATGAACGACAGGACTTGATGATGATCCTCTCTCTTTCTCTCCTCCCCTTGCAGCCGCATTGTCAGAAATTCCATGTCGGTAATCGGCCCGGGATCGACCCGATTATCTCCGGAAGCACCGCCAAGGGAGGAAAAGCGCCAAGGGTAATTTCATCTCGAGGGGGTTCCAGAAATGAGGACAAACACCAGCGCCCAGGTCGAATCAAAGGATATAGAATAAGGGCAGGGGAGGTGGAGGGGGACCGAGGACAAGAGAAGAGGTGATTTGTACGGCAGAATCCAAAAACGAGCGAGCGCACATCGTGGTCTTCCCTGAGGTCCGACGCATGTCCAACCCAATCCCACGCAGCCAGCCACATCGAGCCGGTTTCCAAAAGGAACAACGGTCGGCATACGTACAGTTCCAATAAGAATCGGCGGGTTTCCACCATTCATCATCGTTACTCGCCAGCGCATATCGCGATAAAAATCGACCCATTTGATACATAGCACCGCAGTTCCGAGCTGCAAAGCTCGCGCCGATCCACATGCAACATGGGAAAAGGAACAGTGTGTCTGATTGACATCTGCTTCAACCTGTTCGGAAATCAGCTGCCAAACCCACACATGTATCGGCTATAGTCTTGGGTAGCCGTAATTATAAACGCCCACGCCCACCCCGGTCTCTACGCAGCACCACCAAACCTACACGAGGCATAGACAGGGGAGAGGGGTTAAATTTATTCGTCCGGGTGGGTGCCTGCGCGGGCGGGATTCAGGAAGTTCATGGGCGAGTCGCAACATAGAGTCCATCGGAGTTGATGAGCCCGGGCTCGGCTAGCCGCTTTGGAGCGCTCATCCAGAGGTGTGTATCCAGACTCATGATGGCCAACAGATGACAGGCGCAGGAACGAACTCCACTTTAAGGATAGATGCGCACAAGAAAAGAAGCGCGCACTGTGCCCGATAAGGCATTTATGGGTAGGATGCCACACACCCGATCATGAGGTCGGAAGCCGCTGAGACCACCCGATGGAGAAGCCAAGGTGGACCACACGCCATGGTTTCGACCAGAATAGGGAGGCCGTCGAATCATGCTGTCGTCCGCCTTGAGGATCCGGGGCCCATATATGCACGTGTTGCGAAATAAGTTATTAAAAACAACCGAAGATGTTGATTTCAGGAGTTGATTGTCGTGTTGCTCCAAGCGGCACATCTCCATCTCGTTTACTCACGCCAACCGAGACTGAGACGGATGGCAAGTACGGCCGGCAGCCGTGTGTATGCGGGCTTGTGCGGTCGATCCCTTTCTCCGCGGAGCAGGAACAGGTGCCAAGGGTCGAAAGGGGTCATAAACGGGAATAGGTATCCTGTGTTCTATAGAGGTGTTCCCAGGCCTGGAATGAGTCAAGTTGTACGTAGTACGTACCCATTCTGAATGACGTCTATCAAGGAGATATAATACAAGCCCGGGTAACGTTTATCCTGTGCATATGAATCTTTTGGGGCAGAGAGGATTAATAAAATTTGCATCGAGTGGAGACGATATGAAATCAGGCAACGCACCACCAGATTATGCGTGCATACGAGCAAGGGCCAAGGGGTAATGCTGTAAAATTGCAAAACGCCGGTCGGGACCTCGGTGAGCCGTAAGATATGGATTCTTCAAGCGGTATGGGTCATATCGCGCTGACGGTAACGGCGTTCCGAAGGGGGCAGACAAGACCTGGGCGGAGGATTTGAAGAGAGGATCGGAATATGGGAGTGAATGTCGCCGAACTTTGGCCGCAGGGCCCGGGAGGCCGAGGACGGGACGAATCGCATCAGGCTGAGCTGTGCAACTTTGTCAGAAATAGACATGGGCCGTACCGAAATGAGATGTGAGCCCGGCGTCAAGTTGACTAATGTTGGGTAGTCGCGTGGGGCGAAATGTAGGAGACATATGGGAGCATGTGCGCGCTGGCACCTCAGTGCTGTCCGAGGCCGAGTATGAGCTCCAACGAACCTAATCAAAGTGGGACTTACCGCTAGGAGCATATGCAACCCAACGTGCCCAATCGAGGGCGAAGGTGTTGATACTAATTGCACGCGAATGGACTTGTCATGATTTGTTCGTTTTGATTGTCATAAGGACTATGAGGACAACACATGTGTGCATGGAGAGATAAACAAGAGATAGAGAGAGAGAGACAAATAGAGACAGGGAAATATTAAGTGAATATAATGTAGCAGAGAGAAGCAGCCCGATGAGGAGGCAACAAGGCCAGCAATAGGGAATCGAGGCTGGCAAAAAGGAAAACGTGATAGCGAGCGTGATGTGGTTGCGGAGATGAAATAAAAAGAAAAGAAGAAGAAAGTGAGACAAGACAAGAATAACACAGGGAGACAACAGACAGGACATATCCATAATAAAAACACAAAGCCATCAGGGCCACCCAAATAAAAAATACAGTGGGGTCAGGACAGGACAATTGAACACACACGAGAAGCGGCGGGCTCAGGTGTACCGGCACAAGGGCGGAGACCGAGCGCACGAACGAGTCGAGGTAGAACGAAGTGCGAAAGACAGAGGCTTACCACACACTTGGTGCGGCGTAAGCAAAGGGCTGACTTCGCTCGACGGGGACGTCCTTTGCCGAGACCTTGACTGGGTCGGCGGATGGCGGTGTTTGGCATGTGGATGAGGCGGGGGATGTAGAGTTGGAGTGAGATGGCGAGGGCGGTGTCGAGACCGGCGAGGGATATGGGTTGGACCCAAAGTCGGCCGACTGCTTCCTCGACTCGACTGTGGGGCGGGCAGGCGCGGGGACAACGACGGGCACAGGGGCGGCCGAGGCAGAGCCGTACTCCTTGCGGACCGTGGCCTCGAAGTCACGGAGATCCTCGGGCTTGACGTTGAGGCACCACTCGAGATATCCGCACATCTCGCGCTCCATCTGGTTGATCTCTCGCAGCGTGAACATGCCCTGGCCAACGACACACCACGACTTGTTCGAATACGTGTCGTCGCAGATGACCTTGGAGGCAATCATGAACGCAGAGATGTACAGGCGGTGGCCAGACGAGCCACGGGCCGCGGGGAACCGGTTCTTCAAGCGCGAGAGCAAATACAGAGCGCAGAAGGTCACCGACGAGTGTAGGCGGGTTCGGTGGAGGGCATAGGCCACAAAGTGGGCAAGGCTCGGAGTGACCGCAGACTGTGACGTCGCAGGTGGGACATCCGGGCAAGAGAAAAGATGCGTAATAAATCTCGCACACATCTTCGCAGTATCTTCATGGCCGTAGTACTGGTCCGCAGGTGCAGACTAATCCAGAATGTAAAATGAGCCCATGTATATACTCGCTGCCACTATCGACTTACAGTGTACTTGGCTTGTGTCTGGTGGCCAGACGCTTTGGTGGCTCTGCGGGGAGAAGCACGAGATTGGTAGTGGGCGGTTGTAGTAGCCATGGTAGACGTAGTAAGTCGCTCGCTGTCGGTGGGGAGTAGAGCGCTGGGTGCTGGGGTGATGGGTACTCCCGCGGCTCGGTCTTATATCTCTACTTGTCACAACGAGACGAGATGGTAAGACCCGCAGAAACCAGTGAACCCTGAAAAGGGTTCCCCCCTTTCGGCACAAAAGCAATATCCAAAAAGCGGAGCGATCAGCTTTTTTCACACATGCTTCCATTTCCCAATCAACGCTTGCCTATTCAGGTCCTTCTGCTATCCACACTCTCATTGGGTTCATCAGGGCACGGGCTCAGCATGATGCGCCGGGGCTGTCCACATTGTGGAATATGCGTGCTCCTTACATGCGTCTACGTCCTGAACATCCCCGTTGCGCTCGGATTGTCTGCATACACGACTCTCTCTCGGCGCCTTCCACGCCCCTCCACTCAACCACTCCCTTCCCCGCACAGTCATCATCCGCTGAATACACGCCGGAGACGGTGTCCGTCTCGGGTTACTCAGACTCAATTATTCACCCATTTACTCATCCTCGGCCAATTTCAATCCGTAACACAACTTACTGGAAACTGTTACAACCACACGCCTCACCCATCGCCTTACCAACGTACATCTCCCGCAAGGCGCTCAGGCCCCTGAGCACCGCCTACATCATCACTATACTTGGCAACTACCACGCCGCAGTAGGCCCTCCGTCAGGCGATGATGCGCCCCAAAAGTAACTCGATCGAATTACCCAACCAATATGACCATCGTCCGAGCCCACCCGCCATTCACCACGGTCACGTGCGCTCGGTCACCGACGATCACTGCCCGCAGTGACCAAGCGCACCACTCGGCGCACCGCCTGCCTTCTGATCGACTCGGCTGTCCTACTAGGCGTTGAGCGCCTAGGAACTCGGCGGTAGTCCAGTATGGCTAGCAGTATCTTCCCTTTTTTGGGTAACAGACTCTGACCTCGTCGTAATGTCTTGGAGGGCGGAGTATAGGTCGATCATCCCGCCGCTTTGTGTACAGACTTTTGTCTTATCCTAACCTCTGAGACCTATCTATACGCGCCCCACTTTGCGTCACATCCGCTTGCGCCTCCGCCTACCGACTGTACAACAAAGGCTCTATTAATTGTGCCTCATCCCAACCAACCGGTGTCACCAAGGAAGGAACCCACATCCCAGATCTTCCTTTCCATAATTCTGCATGCTTCCGAGCGTATAGTTTAATTCCACTCATGTCCGCATGACATTCGTCCGCACTGTCTGCCTGAGTTCAGAATAGTACCTTACGGCCCGCCGCCCCGCATCCCGAGCTCCTCCGACAGTTTTTATTTCAAATCAGGTCAGACACCTAGAAACCTCGGTAAAATCGTGCCAGCGGGTAAGCGCCTGCCGATCGCCTCGATCCCCAATATGACCCGCTTGCCGACCAGGTAATCGTCGGGTACGGCGGACGCTATTGCTATCGGGGTCCTGTGCGCCCGAGGGCCAAGGCCATGAAATTGGCTCCCACTGTCAGCCTCTCTTTTGCGTGCAGATCCATCGCCGCTGCGGGTACTATTCCATCGTAATGACAATATAGATAGATCAACCCAATCTATCATGCCTTCATCTCTTGTTTGACCAGATTGGGCTCCTTCGGCCGGGTCGTGCGAAACTGGGTTCCGAGGCTCGAAACTTTATGGTTCGCACGGTGCAATCTCTCCCATTCCATCATGGCTTCTTGTAACCTACTGCAGTTTCCATACCGGGACTTTTGGGCATACCAAGCTCGGCCAAGTCTTTGCGGACTGAATTCGGAGACTGAGCTGAGTACGGCACTACGGCTCGGGTTTACACTATCCTAAACCCTCTAATATCGGCACATGCAACCGTATCCCTCCATGATCATTGGCAAAACCCGCGATTCATATATACTATAGCAACTATTACTGTCGCAACAAACTTATTTTAGGTCATGTCAGCGGATAACGGGATCGTCGGTTATAATTACACATCGTCGGCGGATGACGCACATGGGGTTTCCCCACATTCTGCCACCGCTATTTGATCTGTGCTTTCTGCGATCTGAGTGGGCCCCTCGAACAGCGCGTGCGCCTCAGCTCTTCGTCGTGCTGCGCCCCCCTCCCCTTTCCTGTCGTTTCAGGGTCTTGGGATGCATTTAAACTGCACACGATTACTTGGCACTCCAACGTGGCGCTTGGGCGGTTCGCAGTGGCTACCAATCCCAGACCTAGGCACACTTGTATAATTCTAGTAATTCTGAATATATTGATGGCAATAATTTTTTTTTACCGGGCGGCAGGTCAATATCTAGGCGAACCGGCGGCAACATATTCTATCCTCGGAACACACACCACACAGCCAACCAACCGCGCTTAGATTCGCCTCGGTGACGGAGCATCATGATGCGGCCGCCGACTGCTTTTTCGACCAGCGTTCGTGTCATGGATTATACTTGCTCCATGTTCTGGACCCCCCAGTCATGAAGGCCGCTTCAGCTGAGGACAGATACGGCCGCAGAATTGTCAAACAGGGTTCATTTGACTTTTGAATGTAATTAATATCGTCATTAGTGGAGTTTGTTGGAGTGGATGTCGATTCGTCGCGCATACACGCCCGGCGCGCGCTTGATTGGAGTGGGAGGATGCTACGAGAGTGTTGGGGTGATTATGGTAAAAATAAACGTCATGATTCCCAGCTTAATCCATGGGCCGTTACACCCGCACACATATGCCGTCACTGGCACACGACATGTCAATCGAGCGGACCGTGATTAGTTTCTTTTTCATATGCCAGATAGACGTACTACATGCATAAGTTTACTCGCTCCCAGCCAGTGCCAGCACATGAATAAGCCAAACGCATTACCAAGACCGAAGCTGCTTTTTAATTCACCTTGGTCTTCCACCTTGTCCTCCACCGTGTGAGATTACACGTGACTTGCCATGAATATTCGCCTATATTCTTCGGTCCGCAGTGTGGTCTCACTTGAGTCTGTTTATCCAGTCCCGCTCGGCCGCTGGGATACGAATCGAAACATATCGAATCGCATAAATAGAAACGAGATCCGACTGAAACCGAGAAACACGGTAGCATGACTAGGTGGAGCTAGGCCGTCCCGCGTAGGATGGGATCCAGGTCCCGTTACCCCGCGAGAGGTACTGTACATCCTCATGTAAATCGGATCTCTGCCATCCTGGAAGATGTGATGGTTTATCGATTTGAAAACTCATTGATTAGCATGGTGGAACTTTTTGCCAACGAACAAAGAAGAAGTGGAATGTCAATTTGAATGGCCATGGCGCTAGCCATCGTTGAACCAGATATATCTCATGATTGGCTTGTTGAAAATGTGAGATTCAACTCGCCATTGAATTGAGAGTCTAATCCAGGTTGGGCGCATCCTCGTTGTGCGGCCTTGCCAAGAACATGCGGACTGTGAATGCTCATCAGGAGAATAGAGATGCGAACGCAGACGTCACCGGCTATCTAGAGAATACTCATTTATCAGAAAATATCGGTGTACGCTGCGCGGTAGATGTGTTCTAGCGAACCCGGTTCCACCCTTGCGATGTGTGAGTCTCGGCCGGGTAGATGAATCAGCAAGGCACTCTGACTATATGATACCGAAGGAACATACCGTACTAATACCCTCGCGGTACAGTATTCGACGAATGAAGCGCCCACTTAACAATGAACTGGACAGCTTGCCTGATCCGTAATCGCTATAAAAAGCATCAGCTGCAGTGCGTAAATCAGTGTTCGGCAGGACAATGACTCCAGCCTCGTTGCGTATAATCCCAGCGGCAAGGAAAGAGGGTACGATGAAATTTGCTCCCCCAAAATGTCAAAGGAAAACGAGTCAATCAGTAGGTGAAGAGCGAGGCAGAGTGGTGGCGCATAAGAATCACGGTCACTCAGCAGCCGCCCGGCGCCACCTTCACGGCGAATTGAGAACACCAAAACCCGATCAGCGCTCCCGATCCTCCCGATCAGGTCGAACATTGGAATAACCAATTAGCATGGTTGCCGACGCCCAAGGCGTGTCCATAGGGCCATAACGAGAAGCAGCTTGGCGCGTGGTGATAAACACCTTAGCCTAAGGTCAAAGGGGTTCTTTTTCCGCTGTCGACTGGATTAAAAGTCCAGAGTTACTCCGAGTATACCATAATCGTTATCTGGTGCCTGTACACGCTGGCTGCGCGCTGGCCCCACGGCAAAAGGCATCACGAGACGAAAGATAGGTAACACCGGAGTTCCTTATAGTAAAGGCTTTGCGGTACGCTATGCAGAATTGCGGACCATGAGCCCGATCGCCGATAGGCTATGTGAAGCCTTATCTAGTTTAGAAATGGATGCCGATTTCCTAAATCCACTCTTCTATAGAAATTGCGCTACGGCTGGGCTTCTGCTGGAGGCCATCTTCTGTTCGAGTACCAGCTAAATTTTCATTGCGTTTGACGAGTTTACTATCTTGGTATATTTCCATAAATCTAGAATCAAATCTTGGCCATTGGGAAAAAGGGGCCATCTTGCTCCACAACGCGTTTGATTCAGAGGCGTAGACTTTGTCTAGATTGCAGGTTCGAGGGGTGGCAAGAAATAAAAGTGCTCTTCTAGCTCCCTTGAGCGACATTCTGACGCTTTTGTGCAGTAGAGGAGCAGCGCTCGTACATCCCAAAGCAGTCGCCGCCGCCGCAGGACCCGGAGCAGCTGAATACATCTCCTCAGGGACAACGCCCCAACGTGCACATGTCTGCCGCCATTTGTAAGAATTCAAAGAATTCAGGGGCTCCCACAAATGATCTGCTTCCGCATCTACAGATGTATGCTTGGCTTCGGTTAACACTGCCAAATTAGGCACGTCTTCACGGCTTTCCTGCCGGTCCTCCTACAATAGATGTCTCTCACGGCGCAACGATATTCATGGATGGGTTTCACGTACGTGAAAATTCTTAATCAGCCCGTAACATGCTGGAAGTCTCGGAGGTACAGGAGAAAACTCGCTCGGTCACCTGAACATCGATTAACGTCCAAGTTGGTCAAACTTCGGACCACTCGGAATACCTGATTACTTTGCTAAAAGCGGTCG
Source organism: Rhizoctonia solani (assembly GCF_016906535.1). Lineage (NCBI taxonomy): Eukaryota > Fungi > Basidiomycota > Agaricomycetes > Cantharellales > Ceratobasidiaceae > Rhizoctonia > Rhizoctonia solani. The sequence continues at coordinate 1,808,618 of NC_057382.1, forward strand.
AAGAAAAGCATGGACAATGATAATTAGATGCGTGGGTTAGGGCACGGAATATCTGGCGGCGGACTTGATGGTTGCGCGATTGAGTTGGACAAACAAATCATCGTCGATGGAGTGGAGGAAGCCTGCAAATTATTTCACTTTGCCCCTTACCGGCAAATGTAGATCATGTGTTGAAGGATCCGATACGGCCCGGCTGAAATCTCCACGTGAAAATTCCTCGATCATGCCACGTGCGAATTTCAAGTTGTCAACTGAACCTTGGCAGAAAAGAAACTCCATCACGTGCGTCTCTAGGTACCGCTCCTTGGTGGCGTATCGCATATTGCGTCTCACGGTACGCGCACCTATCTCAGTATTGTGTAGCCAAAGGCTGAATAGAACACATACCATAAGGAGCTGTGCGAACAGACGTTTATAAGCTCTACTATATTTGGCACCCTAAGGCTGGCTTCCATCTAATCTTATCGTCGGCGAAGTTTTCATCGGGATTTTAGCCCCTTTGGATGTCAGATCGGATGTGATCTCCACCCGCGTTTTGGGCAATCGTGTCAGTGTGAAATGACACAATGTATATATATCTTTCGGTATCAATACACACATAACTGCTATTTTCTGCCCTTTGCCTGGTCCATTCTGGAACAGCCATACGAATTCAATTGGTATTAGTCGTAAGCGCAGCATGTGGTACGCTGCGCCTCGCGAATTCTGGAAAGCTTGACCGGTTGTGTTCTATTGATCCCGGATAATATCAATATGTCTAACCTATCATCCGGCGTCTCAATTGATCCCTAACCTAATAAATATGTCTAACCTATCATCCGGCGTCCGATTCTGAATTCACACAGCTGGGGGGGAAGCTGCCAAGCTGAGTGCCCTGTATCTCATGTTCAGGGAAGGTTTAAACCATCGAAGCAAGCGGGCACGGTCGCTCCTGGGTATTCTTTGTTGCCAGATTGTAGTGGGTATGAAATAGCTCGTTTTTATTCCGAGTGAACTCGTACCAATTGTCTACTTTTTGTCTTCATTCAAATACAACGGAATGTCCGCCTACGGCACAATATCAACCCCTCCAATCGCTCCAAGGAGCCACTGAAGACTTTGAGTTATGTCTCGAAACAACCCGAGCACAGTATTGGTTATACATCTCACGAAAGAAACAGCCCCGAAAGATCTGGTGGGGCTACTCCACGGGGAGTTTGAACAAGAACTAGAGCGCGGGCAAACCTATCCTCAAGAAGGCCCGATGGATCAGATGGCATTTGAGGCTTATTTTCTCGCCGCCGATGTATTTGTGGGGTTGATCGTCCCGAGCGGAGAGGTCGCGGCGCTCCAAAGCGAGAATATTGAGCGGGTGCGGGCAGGGAGGGACTGGAGTGAGTGCGTAGTGGGGTAAGACTTCCATTTTCTCTCCTGTATGCGGGATTCGAGCTGAATCTGTTTGGGACAAATTCAGCTCCTACTATGTAAGTGGCTGAAGTAGATCCGATAACCCTGGTTCCAGTTGACTTGACATTTGTGAATACTTGGAAGGTCAAACCGAATTATCCAGGCCGCTCATCGCATGTGAGTGCTAACCTCCCCCTGGCCGATGCTTTTTGATACGAAGATGAGCAGATATGCAACGCCGGGTTTGTTGTGCGTCTTCCATTTCGACGCCTGGGATTGGGACGAATTCTTGGGGAATCTTATGTACGGAATGCGCCCCAATTAGGATACAAGGCCAGCGTGTTCAATCTCGTGGTAAGTAGCCGGTGTAGCCTTTAAATGAACAAACAAGTAACCCTCAATACAGTACGCAAACAAACAGGGTCACTCGCTATTTGGGATAGGCTGGGATTCACGCGTGCAGGCCTGATCCCTAAGGCAGGCAGGCTGAAAACAGAGAACGGGGAAGAATACTTTGACGCCGTCGTTGTGTATAAAAGCTTCGAGGATTAATTTCACGATATGTTTTAGCTATATTTGCCGGTGTCAATAATAAATAGAAATGATTTAAATTCAGCCGATACATTGGAGACACAGGGGAGTCGTGGGCGGCAGAGTTCTATATTGAGCGGACTAGTTATAATAACGATCGCTCTTGAAGTACTCGCTACATAGAGGGATGAGCACCTTCAACAAAACATAGTCCAATTATACTTACACAAGACGCGGGCGTGCTTTCATGGCCTGAACCAGTTCGTTGAGACGTGGATTGGTGTCGAGTCCTAGCCAGTCCTCGTCATGCGCAATCTGAAAGATAACCTGTTACCGTTAGTCCGATTAGTCATCTTGCTGGGCTACGTGCAGCCCAATACACACAAAGTCGGCGTATGTGATATCTTTTCCTAACACAAAGGGTCCTCTACTTGAAAGCGGATTCGCGCTCAAGTGGGCGTTTAGAGCCGAAGCGAACTCTGTCGTTCAATCGTCAATCAAATAAGCCCAGCATTTGTGGTAGGAAGATCAGCGCACTGGGGCCTATGAATGATTTGTGGTGCTTGAGATCATCCTGAGTTGCCTTGGGACCAACACCGGCATCGGTCGATTGGAATGCTGAATCGATAACTGGAGGCGTCGCTGCGTTAAATTATCCTCCGTGTTTCAGGAAAAACGCACGTACATTTAGTGCGCCAATCGGATGCAATATCATTGATTGCATCAACATAGTAACGTTCTAGGTCGTTCTTCCCCATCATATTTGCCCAATTGACGAGAAAGGAGGCGCAAGATCGCGTAGCTTTGTGCGTACTTTGCACCTCCGATCTCGACTACTGGCAAGATTTGAGAGGGCTGTTAGAAGGAACGTATGATTAGAGTGCATTTAGTTGTTTTTGAAGATGACCCTACTTGAGTTTCGCGATTTCACCCGATTTGACTTGGGCATTGTAGTCTTCGAATGCAATCCGATGGTCCTTGAACGCAATCCCCGCATCCTGGTAAAATCGAGCTCTGTCACAACGTTTAAAAGATAAGATACAATAGGGACATACCTCAAAGAAGAGGCGAAGGACTTCACCGCGCCCGCGAGAAAGAAAATCAAGGCTACAGTACCAATAATTAATCAAAGGCCGAATATCAGCAAATACTGATTTTTACTAGTGTAGTGTAGGAACGCCTCCGATGGCCCTGTAAATATTAAAATAGGCTGGATGCAAAGACAGAGTTTAATAACACTTACTCGTTAGCTTCCGATGGCGTACCAATATCTGAGACCCGAGACATGATCTTAATATAGCTAGAAACAAGAGATAGCGAAGCACGTGTGAAGTGAGGGGGCAGTTGCTGGTCATTGATGATAGGCTATATACCTTCTGGAAAGAATAGAGGAGGTGGAGTCTGACCGTACGCGCGTAGCAGCGGGATCTATGTTGCGCCATCACTGAGCGGATTTCAATCATGCGGCCTCTTCGCAGGTCATCATTTCACAGCCATAATACCGTAAGCTTCAATGTATTACATAGATCCTCTTTGATGATTGGCGGCCTCGGGCATCCGAAGATACTAGCCAAATTGCATCAGGAATCAAGGTACGAATTCGGAACTGTCGAATAGACAATCAATTGATAAATGACAGCCTAATACCGTAAGCTTCAATGTATTACATAGATCCTCTTTGATGATTGGCGGCCTCGGGCATCCGAAGATACTAGCCAAATTGCATCAGGAATCAAGGTACGAATTCGGAACTGTCGAATAGACAATCAATTGATAAATGAGGGCCAGAGAGCAGTTTTTATTCGCATAGCTTCGGACTCTGTAAGAATTCTACGTAGTTGGGGATTCAGTCGGGTCGACTTCACGTAAAGCCAACCAACGACAAATCGTGTTTAGTCCGAGTAATAAATTGTTAAAAGACAAGTCACGTGAAATTCAACACAGCATCACACATTGACGTAGGAAACAGCTTGTACCTACCCGCCACAGGATATATATTCTTCCACTCCCTATAACGTGACCTCATAATATGGAGAATAGCAAAAGATCAATAACTCCTAGTGATAGAGAAGAGAGCGACAATGAGGATTCTCGAAAACGTGTTCGGTGGAATAATCAATTGAATTCATCTCGTGCTCCCTCAGTTGAAAGGACGTCTATCTCAGAAGGAGGCACTGTGTCCAAGGTAGAACGCGAAGCTCCCATATGTTTGTAATAATTTGAGCTAACTGAAGCGAATATATGCGGGGATTTCTCTAGGTTTTTGCTGCCGTGGCAGGTTATCAGTGAGTATACGGCTGATCTGCTCTTGTTCAGTATTGAGAATTCGAATAGTGGGCGCGTGGGAGGTGTATACTTCAACCCCGAGAACCATACTCTATACTTAATGGAGGATACTACTGATAGCTCGCATTTTGATCTGATACGGATGTGTGAGTCTGGTCAACTAAATCCAGAATGAGCGGGTATTTATTTTCATGGTAGTTTTAGAGCAAACCAAAGTCGACACATGCCTTGTCAGCTCACGCTCTGAAGAAGATCTTATACTATTCTGCCAAGATTTTAGTGCGTATCAAATCTATAGTCTAGTTCTTTTTGTTTGACCAATACGCTTTGCCTGATCGTTCTAGTGGAACTCAGTGGTGGTCAGTGCCAAGTACGGCCTCATAAGGAATTTGTCGCGCACAAAGGACAGGATAACTTCAGCAACTCAGTTTACTTTCTCGATTGCCACAAGGTGAACCTGACGATTCGGGTGGTGCAGGAAACTCCATCTCTCCACGTAATATAACCGGATTCGTTGATTCACGAAGAAACGTCGAGAACGATCCAAACGCACAGCAATTATTTACATCAATAAGATTGCTAAATTTTGGAGGCGATCAAGCCCCCTTTGTGTATGTCTTCTTTCAACCGCATGACTCAAAGCCATAGCTTACCTTTCAAAGCTCTCATCTACAGCTGCATTGCTAGAGCAATTGCCAAGGACCCGTTCAGCTGAAGAGCTCGATGAGACACAAAGTCACCTTGGCGCGCTACACATCAATAGTATCGAGATCCTCTCTCTGTATGTGCATGATGCTGCCCATTATTACACAGATTAAACTGACTAGTTATTAGCGACCAAATCATGCAGGTCAATGCGGACGCACTGGCGTAAGTAAATAATATACACTGAGTATAGTTTTGAACACTCTCTTGGAATCTGTTGAATAGTTCATTGCAAGTATTTGATGACGAAACTCATGCATCTATTCACTCCGACAAGACCAAAGAAGGCCATTCTTTGTTTCGTAAGTCCCTCTTCAAATAATTGTAGTTGGAAAATTCACCTTTATTAACAGAGCTGCTCAATCACACCTCGACTTATCTGGGAAGATCTTTACTGCGAAGATGGTGCTCCGACCTTCCTTATCGATAACAACCATTACGCTCGACACGCGGCGATACAATGTTTCTTACTTCCCGAGAACATGAGTGCCGCTTCAACCATTCGAGCCAATTTGCGCGGTTTATGCCAAATGCCCAAGACGATGGCGTTGTTGAGAACGGGTCGTGGGAGATTGCCAGAATGGAGAGGCGTTGCAAAGGTGCGGTAGTTAGTAGCTCGTATTTATCAAAGCAACTGATATCGACTGAAGATTACCACCTTAGTTCGCATACCACGTTAATTTATTAAAGGATGCCGTCCGGGAGCTGAGCGATTATGAAAACATAGGAGCCGTCAATCAAGTACGTGTTATCCCAAAAATTATAGCTCAAGTCCTTAAAAACGAGAAGCTTCTAAAAGCACTAGACGAGGTCAATACTGAGATGGGTGCATTAGTCAACTCGGTCGTATGTGTCTGAGTTTCATGAAGTGTGCATGAGTCACATGATTCTTTGTACTCACGCATTTAGATTGACTGGGAAGAATCTCAAACCAACCAGAGGGTTTGCATTAGCCCAGGAATCGACGAAGCTCTTGACGAAAAAAAGCGAGTCTACAATGGCCTAGATGACCTTTTGGTGAGCATCGGGGCAATTCGAGCTACAGCTTGCGGTAATGCTTTTCCAAAAGGTTCACGTTGCTCGGCAAGTGAGCCAGAATGTTCCTGAAGGCTATACCAATGAATTGAACGTATTATATTTTCCTCAGCTGGGTAAATATATGGATCTACTGCGCAACGATCTACTCAGCTTTTACCATCAAGGGTACCTTATTCGTATACCCACCCCTTCGGGTTGGACAACACATAATGACTTCGAACAAATTCCACAGTGGAATTTCCAGGTAGCTAAAGATAAGGTTTACTTGGTATCCATTTACTCATGACCCGCTCTAGTTCGAATCAGAGTAATTGATTAGAAACAGTGTGCCTATCTTGGTTCTGATCGAATATATGCACAGAAAAAACCTATATTATAAATCTCAACAAATGTTAGGTAGGTCTGTTGCAACATCGTTATTTAAAAATTTGCTCAATCACTGTTGAAGACCTAGATATGCATGTAGGGGATATACATTCGTACATTGCGGGTAAGCGGCGTTCTAGTAACTCGTATTTGATTCAAGTAAGAATGTGGTGTTCCAGATCGGTGAGAAGAGTATTCCAACAAATATATGGTCACTAAACCTTGCTCGCCGTAGTGAGATCGAAATTATGGAAGAAACGTTGAATCGAGTATTGGAGTATGACAAAAAAATAATTGCGGTCTGCGAAGCGGCTGCAGAAGTAGACTGGTTAGTCCAAAGTTTAGGATTTGTTCGATCATGAAATTGATAAGCATGTTCAGCCTATTGTCACTGTCGCTAGCTTCATGGACCCATAGTTGGGTTAGGCCAGAGATGTGCGAGGATAATGTTATTGACATTCGGGGTGGAACGTATGTATTTACGCACACTGTTTGATGATCTGATAGTAATCCATCCATTTGCAGGCATCCCCTCCAGGCCTTGCTCGTACCTACTTTCGTTGATAACGACGCATATCTGGTCGGAGGCCAGGGCATTGGAGTTGAAAAGGGAACTATGAAGAGGCCATGAAGAGCATTATGATTTGTACCGGTGCAAACGCATGTAAGTGAAGAGCAAGATTCAAGTAGCACATCGCTGAGGTTATAAATTGTGTGCGCCAGGCGGCAAGGTATGTTCGAATCCGTGGATAACCCGTTTTGGGGTATTGCTTATGTCTATCCAGAGTGTATATCTCAAACAGAATGCGTTAATACCATTTATGGCTCAGGTCTGTAGTCAATCATGTGCGCTAGTTGCACGATATACCCTGACAAATGTATAGATCGGATGGTGGGTGATCAAGTACCATAGTCATCCAAATTCAGCCCACCGAGGTAGCATAGTTTTGTGCCTGCTAAATCGGCCCGTTTGGGTATTGTAGACAAAAGTGCGGCACTAGGTTCTGGGGTTTGATTTCATTGCTTAGGAGCATTATTAGTATTTACCAGACTGCAAACGAAAGAAGGTGTATCAAAGGTTAGTCAAGCCAAGGACTGTCGTATACCCTGACTAACTCCCGTTTCGGTAGCTACAATCAGCATTCATGATTGACCTGGCTCAGGTCTCATTGGCGCTACGCAACTGTACAGCTAGGAGTCTCATCATATTGGACGAGGTGAGCGGGAACACTCCGCCGAACATTTCAACAAGCACGCTAAATTTGGTTTCTTCGTGACAGTTTGGAAAAGGATCGCTCTCGACAGGTGAGCTTCTAGTGACCACCAGGAAATAGTGGTCTTAAATGCTTGCAGACGGGCAGGGTTGTTCGCTGGCGTAATTAAACTGCTTCTGAAGCGAGGGGACAGTGTCCCAAAGTATTTGCATCGACTCATTTTCATGAGCTTTTTACTCGTGGCGTAATTCCTCCAGAGCTTCCCATATCATACACATATATGAAAGTCCTTCTCGATGGCAACGTGGCCCAGGAGGGTCAGCGACGGGCTGAAATGACATACTTATATAAGTAACTTTGGTCCACATTATATACTGAGGCGTAATACTGACCTCTCGATTTAAGGGTCAGTCCTGGCCTTTGCCTGGATTCCTATGCAGCACAATGTGCTAGAACGTACGGTATAGTGGGTGTTTAGTCATATACAACGAATTTGGTGATTCTAATTCTTGCCCTTAGAACAAAAACGTTATCGAGCGCGCGCGATTTGTTAGGTAAGGTTCAACGGCGCCCGTTCCTAAGATCCGCAAGTGACTCGGTTTAAAGCACGATTCTCAGTCATAATGAAATTGGAGTATTATTAGACGAGGGGATGTCGGAGGAACAAGTAGAAGAGCTGGAAGCTCATGCCGCCATATGCCAGAGGTTCATTTCATGGAAGATGTCGCCAGGCGACAACATGGGTACTAAAGGTCGATTACGGGAGGTGCTGAAGAAATAAATTAGTCGCCTACTACCCTAAAGGTGTAATGTGATGCATTATTATCAAATGTACATTGGTGGCCATATCATGGCAACAACCTATCACGGATTGTAATGCGACCTTCTGGGATAGACCAAGCGCTGGTTACTTTACGATCAGTCCAGGGCTTTGCATCGCGTATATAGGTGCAACCAAAGACTCCAAAATTGTGGGGCAAAAGCGTCGGCAGTAGGGTTCGAACCTACGCTCCCGAAGGGAATTTGATATTTTATCACAAGCTGTTACTTGTTCAAATCAAACGCAGTAACCACTTTGCTATACCGACTTGCTCATTGAACGTCTACAAATTTACATTTCGTCTCTATGACAAGAGGCTTGCACAACTTATTTTCTCGTCCCATGTTTTATTATTGAGCCTTGACTAGACTTATGGCGAGAGCTATCTATATAATTATATTCAACAGTGACAGCACATTAAACACACAAAAGCAATGAATACTAAATTGGGTATTGAGTCTACACCTCTAAGTCTTGTGCCTCAGTCCTCGGGGCATGCTTATAAAACTGTGGAATAGGATTCGCTTTGGGTACCATCCTCCTCCTCATCTCCCTAATCTCTGCTGCTTCTTTCTCAATCTGCATCCTCTTCTGCTCGTTACGAACTCGCTCGGCTTCGGCTTCCTTAACTCTCATTGCTGCGTCAAATACAGCTCGCTCGGCAGCCCGACGTGCCGTCTCCCCTCCAATAGCAAATTTAGAGCTACGCTGGGATTCAAGTTCTTCTTGGGCGGCGAGGAACGCTTCGTGTGCGCGCTGCCGGCGTGCCAAGTTGGCGGCTTCAGCTGCTGCATGAGCCGATGCGAAATCAGGCATAGGGACTGCAGTTGGGATAGCGGCTGGAACAGCATGATCCTCAACAGGACGAGGTTTCATCCTCAGTTCCGAGCGGAAAGTAAACGGAATTGGAACCGTAGGATTCGATCTACTGGCTGCTAGACGGGCATTGGTCTGAGAGGATACCTGATTAAGCGCATATAGACACTAAAAACCAATACATTTACCTGTGACTCGGTTAACGGCGGACGCTCAGCTGTGGCAGGCTCTCTTTCGCGTACGTCCCGCTTCAATGGTGCTGCGTATGAAGGCATATCACTACCGACTACCCAATTGCGCGTCAGCACGCGTTTTGGACGGGCAGCATTCGTAGTAGCGCCTGTCTTGCGTTCGAGCTTGATTTTCTTAATTTTTTTGAGGCTCGGCTTGGGCATATGCAGGACACGACCAATGCCTGGAGTAGGCCCAGCCTCGAGAATAGCAGTGAAACGGACACGCTTGTTTGGAGAGTCGCTGATGCTGGCGTCTTGAGGAGTTGACTCCGGCTCGGGGTCGGGAGAAGGAGCTCGTCGTTTGTTTGCTTTGGAGCTATCCTCATGGGACGCGACATTTACCTTGACAGATGCGAACGGATTCGGAGCTGGGTCGCGCGGCCAAATCGATGCAGCGGTAAACGCAGGTGCAGTAGATTGTGTTGCGGTAGGTTGCTCCGCATCGATATCCACGCTGTGAGGCACAAATGAGACGAGAGTTTAGAAGCATACATGCTATAGGAACACACCTAATGTCGTCCCTCGAAATCTCCATACTGTCTTCCATGATAGTGGGTACCTTGGAGGGTTGGGATGTACGTTTTGGCAATGCCCGAACGGCGCGCACTTGGGGCTCAGGTTCGGGTTCGGGTTCTTTCGTAGTTGGGACCGGCTCTGGTACAGGCGACGGTTCCTTGTCAACCACGTCTTCCTTGTGAATTACCGGGGGAGGCTGATTTCCAGGTGAACCGGGCTTTTGAGAAGCAGTGGACTTGGTTGAGATTGGTTTCTGTGCTGATCGACCAGTTTGTTGTTGAGAACCCTCGGCAGAAGGCGGTTTTACTGAACCCGTGGATGACGGCTTTGTCGAACCACTAGACACCGTCCGTCGGGGTTGAGGCTGAGAAGATCCAGAACCGGATGCATTTTGTTGAGAAACTGCAGCGGCAGATACCGTCCTGGTTAAAACTCTCTGAGTGCCCTTGGTGACTGGTGCTTTCTTGGATACGGCAGGCTTAGATGCGGGGGCCTGTCCTTCAGGGGCCGAGACCGCAGGGGAATCGATGGGGGTGGTCGAAATGACATCGTGAGGAGTAGTTGAGATAGGATTCAGAGGGGCTGTGGATTCGACAATCGTACCAGTGGGAAGATCTACAGCCTTTGTCGGAGTTGAAACGTCTGTGGCAGCTTTCGTATCCTCGTTTTGAGTGTCTTCCTCGATCTCCATCTCGTCAACAAGTTTCTCGATCAGCGTCTCTTTTGCTTTAATTGTATTTCCTAGACCCCTTGTCGTAGGTGGCTGGACCTCAGATCTACGCGTACTCCTGGTCACACGCGCCGGTTGAACAGTGGGCATCGATGAGCGTGTTGTCCGCGTTCGAGGTTTGGGCTGATTCTTTGGAGGGGCAATTACACTCGGGGCTGGTTCCCCGGGGGGTGGAGGCGGTGGAGTAGGGGAAGGTGAACGAGAACCAAAATTCACAGACGCAGTGGGATCTTGCTGTTCCCCTAGAACGTGCTTATCCTCTTCCAGGACTTCCTGCATTTGCTCCCACCCTGGTTCATCTTGATGCTGCTCTCTTAGAGCGTGTTCCTGCTCCTGTCCTTGAGGCCCTACCCGAAGTTCAACGCGCTCCATGTCCATATCCTCATCAACGCGTCGCATAACAGCGACTGCGACCCCAGCTCCGCCCTTGACACGCGTCGAAGACCTGCCGACACGCGTGCGCATTGGGACCGGTGCGGGCTCGGTTGGTGGTACCTCTTCGATTGTGTCGGAGGGTGTAAAAGCATGTGTTTCCTGCTGTTCTTGTGCTGGGTGCTCAGCGAATAGTGTGGGTTCGGGAACCAAGCTGGGACGAGCAGGTGATAATAGAGTCGCAAAGATGGATGAATCGCGTCGAGTGATACGCATCGCAACGGCAACCGCCTCTTCCTCCTCTTCTTTTGAGAGTTGTTCGTATTTTAAGTCTTCTTCTTTGTCTTCAGGAGTTGCCGGCCTAGGAGCAGCTGCTGGACCGGGAGTAGCCAATCCGAGGGCAGGACTAGGCAACGCTGAAACTGGGTTGGATATCGTAGGAGTAGAAATAGTAGCAAAAGAAGGTGTGCTGGGGAGCCCAGGAGTAGTAGGAAAGGGTGGTGTAGGAGCTAAACTCTGTGCCCGTCTCCCAAAAGAGGGTGGGAGATTAAATTTGAATGGCGCCGGACCGGGAGTAGGGGCAAGGCTCTGTCGGCCTGTTGGGACAGAGTTGGTTGAGGGAGTAGGAGCCAGACTTTGTCGGCTTGTAGGAGTAGGGGCCAAGCTTTGTCGGTTTGCAGGGGCAAGCCAGCTTCCTGTTGGGGGCACATCTGGAGAAACCGCTGGAGGAGTTGGATGAGTGGGGGCTGGAGACGTTCGGGCAATTGAGGGGAATGCCTGGGAGGGAGCTGGAGAACTATTCTGAGCCGGTGGGGAGGGAGCTGGAGGAGTCGCCCGGTGCTGTAAGAGCACGGGTGTTGTCTCGCGAACAGCGATTGGTATGCTTTCCTGGGTAACAGGCGTGGCTTTGCGAACAATAGGCTTGACCTCACGCTCGACAGGCGGGGTTGTAGCGGCGGGTTCTGCCACGGGCATCGACTCTTCTACGTTTGGCTCCTCATTCAGCGGCTCCTCGACTCTGGCATTTTTTGCCCTTGATTTGACTTGGATCTTCCAACTACACGCGAGCCTCGCCTGGACTTGGGTTCGGGTTCGGGCTCAGGCACCGTTGGTTGTGTGGTTTCAGTAGGCGGAGGATTCTCGGGTACTGGTGAAGACGATGCTGACGCGAATGGAGAGATACCAGTCGAGACAGATGACCCTAAACGAGTGCTCGTGCTCTTGGCCTTTCGGGGGCTACGACGGAGTTTAGGCTCGGGTTCGGGTTCAGGCTCAGGCTCTGATCATACATCATTCGAATCTATGCATTTTCATATATATTCGCTGGCATACCTTCTGTGGTGGCTTCCATTGGCGCGACTGGGAATGTAGTAGTCTCCTCCGCAACGGGAACAGTGGCGGCAGATGACTTCTTTTTTGAAGGAGAACTCGACCGTGAGCGGGCTGCCAGTGCACAAAAATTAGCTGAATGTTACTCGACGATTTACGTGTTAGTCCAACGTACTTGATCTCCTGGCTTTAGGTTTCTCCTCCTCTACGGGTGCAGGGGCAGGGGCAGGGGCAGGAGGAGGAATAGGCACCGCAGCCATAGATTGCTCGAGTTCGGATCGAGTATGAGTGTTAGTCGTCGATTTGGAAAGCTCAAAGGCCATACTGTCGTCTTCTAAGAACTCATCGCCCTTGACACCCATAAGCATATCTTCTGACTCATTTATATCTCCCTGTATATTCATCATACTCGTATCTTCTCCTATTCCTCCGGTAGTAACATCACCAAGTCCCGCGAAGCCAGATCCATTCAGCAAGTTGTCATTATTGTCTTGAAACGATAGATCCGTCAGAGTCGAATCTCCAGTCATCGAAACGTCACCATCGTGGTAATGCGTATTTTGAACGAATGGTGAGCCACTCGGTTCAAGAAATACTTCTCGCGGCATCCTGAGTATCCAAGGCAAATGTTGTGTGTTTGAACGCGCTGGCCCCGATACACGTGACCGAGATGTCTCGGCGCTTATCACACTTCCCAATATGGAGATATGCATATCAAATTGATTTTTGAATGACTAATGCTGGGAGCCGACGACGACTTGAGCCATGCCTCCACCATGTCCGCAGACACACCGATATCTCGGCGACTCAATAATGTTAAGCATATAATCCTGGTCCTCTCGGGGAAAGGCGGAGTCGGTAAATCTTCAGTTTCGACTCAACTAGCGCTATCACTCTACGCATCGGCTCCGACCGCCCGAGTAGGGATATTGGATGTCGATCTTACGGGCCCTTCTATTCCTCGTATGCTAGGTGTCGATGGACACCCAGTACACCAAAGCACAGATGGTTGGGTCCCTGTATTTGCCGATGGGCCCAGTACAAGACTACTCTGCATGAGTGTCGGATTCTTGTTGAAGAATAGGGGGGATTCTGTCGTTTGGCGTGGACCCAAGAAGAATGCGATGATAAGACAATTCTTAAGCGATGTCAGGTGGGGAGAGCTGGACTATTTGGTGATCGATACGCCCCCTGGTAAGTAATAAATGCGCACTACCCCTTCTTCCCATCGACGACTAATTATCTCTATCTACTAGGCACTTCGGATGAACATCTATCGCTCTTGGAGCATCTCGCCCCAGTGCATGACAGATTATCATCCGTCGTTGTGACCACTCCCCAGGCGGTTGCGCTAGCAGATGCAATAAAAGGCGTATCGTTTACTCGGGCAGTCAATTTACCTGTACTGGGCGTGATTGAGAACATGAGTGGGTATGCATGTCCCTGTTGTGGAGAGGTCAGTCCATTTGCACCCTTGATTGGCGTTCTCAGATTGATGTCCTAAACGTAGATCACAAACGTATTCTCCAAAGGCGGAGGGAAATCTATGGCTGAGAGAGAAAAGGTTCACTTTTTAGGCAGTCTGCCGATTGACACCCAACTTGTCGAACTGCTTGACTCAGCCCAGCCCCAGCCCCAGCCCACAACCACATCCGACAGCCGCCCTTTGGAGTCAAGCTACTCGGGGCAAGAGCAAGTATCAGCCACGGACGTAACCCCAGTGACCCAGCTCAACACCTTATCCGGAACCGGGTCCGAGACGAATGGTCACACTACCTCCACCCATGCACCAACGAGAACGTTCCAAGTTCTGGAGCGGTACCGACAAACACCAACTTGGGCGGCCTTCAAGCCGATGGCAGAATACATTATCGAAAAGCTTAGATGAAAGTTACGTTGTATGGTACCTTGTGACGATCGACTTGTAATCTGCCTTAGATGACGACCATGCCGTATTTTACATCCAATCCCGTTACAACCATGAACCTAGCACCCTTAAATTAAGCGCAAGAGAGAGAAAGAGAAAAAAGAACTACTCATTACAAAACTCCTTTGTATATATCTCCTCACCAAACTAATTTCGAACGTCCAGGTTGTGTGGGTATGCATAGACCAAATACAAGCAATAATAAACACTTGATCGAAAAAAATCGAGAAATAGTAATCGCTGTCACTCCTAAATGAATCACTCTTCTTCCTCTTCTTCCTCTTCCTCGATCGCACTCCCTCTCAACCCTTGCCGTCCAGCTTGCAAATTCCCTCTTCGACCAGCCAACGTTGCAGGAGCCACCTCGGAAATCACCTCTGTCGTCGGAGGCTGGCTCACGGCAGGCGGGAGACCCAAGTTGTTCTGCAACGGGGACAACCGAGTTGGTCGTTTCTGGGTGTTCACCCGTAGCCCGCCTTGAGAAGACCCAGGAAGCTCCATGCGCTTGAGCGCAGGCGATCCTTGCCCCTGATCCGCACTCATACCCAAAAATCCAAGTTTGGACGATCCCAGCCTCGTGCTCTGCCCAAACCCGCCCAAAAACTCGTCATCGTCTGTCCAATCGTCATCGTCGTCTGGGCTAAGCGACGGTCGGCCAGTAAACACGTCTCGTAGGCCCGCGCTGGGGGGATCACTCTCTCGTGCGCTACCGGTAGGTTTGGGCATTGAGGACGAAGGGCCAGACCAACCAGGCGGTTCAATACCCCACGACTTTTTCCAAGTCGACCTCGCCATACTGGAATAAACAATTCCTTTCTTCTTTTGGGCTACGAACGATGTCTGGCCAAACGTGCGTCTCTGGGGTTCAGGCGAGTTGGAATACGAGGTCAAGACTATGTCCGAGTCGATCGTCCCTAGACCTTCATGGAACGACGTGGGTCGCGAATTAGGTACCGACCGAATGGAGGAAGCAGCCGAGTTGGATCGGTTGTGTCGCTGAGAGTGTTGTTTGACTTGCCGGACTACTTTGGTGGACGATCCCGACCCGGCACGGCGATGGTACTGTTGCAGGGGTGACTGGGCTCGTCTAGCCGGATGACCAGATCCAGCAGACGAGTTCGAGGGACTCTTGGAATGCCGGGCTCGGCGCATATTAGGTGTTACAGGCGTCATAGACACACTCATCGACCGCACGCTCGAAGGACGAGACGAAAATTCCCCGCCACGTTCACTAGTAGGTGACATGGATCTTGGATCACTGCGTTGTCGAGTTACCGGGCTAGTCCCTTCTGCAATGGGATAGTTCATCGAAACGACCGAGGACCGACGAGAGTTGGCGCTGCTTGAATGTTTGGACGAAATGGACATCCGGTGCTCGCGCCGTCTCTTGCTGCTAGTGTAGCTGTCCGTTCGTACAGGTCTTGCCCTTCCACGCGCCGATCCAGCAGAAGTAGGAGTCGATATTGTGCGCCTGGTAGCTGCGACATACTGGGGGCTAGCCTGATCCTTCCTCTTCTTCTTGTCATCTTGGAACCAAGTCCTAAATGCCGTTAACAAACTTGCACGTTGTCGAGGCTTGGTGGAAGTTGAAATACGAGGCAACGATGACAGAGTATCCTCCGGACATTCTTCAGGCGTATCTGTAGGCTTAATCACACCAGCCGCCACACCCGAATTCGAAGTAACCACCCAAGGAGAAGAGGGAATAACAGATGTAGGCGTTGTCGAACTACGTTCCGACGGTGCAATCTCCGAAGGTTGAAGCTTGGTAAGTTTCGCTGCAGCTTGAGTGAGGCGGACCGCCGTTGGGTCTTCTGGTGCCATTCTTTCGTCCGATTTCGCCTTGACAAGTCGAGCGGTTTCGTCAGACTTAGACTTGGCTTGCCTCGTGACCTCTTCAGGTTTGGGTTTCCCTGCAGCGTCCGCTCTGGCCCTTGTGTTTTCATCTGACTTTTTCTTGACAAGCACGCCAGCTGTGAGTGCAGTCGAAGCTCTCTGCAATAAGCTCACGCTACCCGATCGCGGTTTGCCAGTATCTGATCGAGACCGTTTGGCGCTCTGTCCAGGTGTGGTTGGGGTGGAGCGAGCTGAGGACCCAGCTTCAGGGGATAACGAACGTGTAAGGGAACTGTTGCTCAACGACAACTGGGCGTAACCTGTTTTGGGAGACGTAGGCGGCGGAGTTTTAACAGGCACACTCATAGCCGATGAGGTAGGCGTAGGGGGAACAAACGCGAGTGTTGGCTTGGGAGGAACAGGTGGAGGCTCGAGGTCTAGTCCCAGTCCTTCCTCTGTTACGCTGGGCGGGAGGGGTTGGGGCTCGGAGAGTAACGTGGGTTTCCTCGGTTTCTCCTTGAACTTTTCCTTGGACTTGTTTTCTTTGAGTTTGGGCAACTCGAGAGGTATGCTCATCATGGACTCCTTCCTCACTCGGGATCGCTCCTTTCGCTCAGCTTTGCGCTTGATCATCCACCAGAGGGCCCCGGTCGAATCGCACGCGTCTGAAAGAACGCTGTGCACAATTTGAGATGCATCCAGCCCGAGGCTACTCATGTTTTCCAAGAGTTCGTTTTCTAATTGGGTAGAAAATAGCACAGGAGTGGGCAAAGAGAGTTCGGCGAGATAGTCAACAGGTGGCTCTGCACCGGGGCCAAAGGTGGGAGACGTCGGAGATATGGGTGGAGAGATTGTAGATGACATCGAGCGGCGTTTCGTACGCGCCGGAGTACGGGATGGAAATGAGGTTGGAGGATGAGAAGGGTGTCGAGGCCCTGCACGTAGCTTGGATTCTTCTCCAGTGCCACCAGACTCCGTACGTTTCATCCCGACGCTCGAAGTCGACGTTCTAGGCAATAAAACCTCTTCGTTCTGGCCGTCCTCTTCTGTCTCGGGGACGGCTTCAAATGTTCGTCTCGGTTGATCAGGCGTGGCGAGCAAATCCTTGGGAAAGTCGACCTTGCGTAATGTTGTCTCGCTCTCGTTTCGGTGCAGTGTAGCTTCCCCGACCGACTGGGCCTCGTCAAACGAAGGCTTTCGAGCATTCATAGGGGTAGGATAGTCATCATCTTGTTGTTGAGCAGCGCCTAATGGCCCGCCATCAGACGTTGTAGGAGTAGTCAGCCCGCGCGAGTCAGATTTGGTATCGTCAGAGACGGAAGCACCTGAACCTGCGGAGATATCTGACGCCGCTGAGTGGTATACTGTTGTGTCAGATCCTGAGATAGATTTGGATGGGCTAAGGCCGAGCGTGGATGCGCGCGAAGGCGGGTTACGCTTTTGAGGGACAAGGGGAATATCCTGTGGGGGTGAGAGCCGCGCTGGAGTCTGGGGGTCAGGTGTAGGTACTTCAGGTTCTACGGGAGTAGGAGCTTCATCTACGACCGGAAGTTTAATAGTTAGGTCTTCACTACTAGGCGAAGTGAACCACGGATGTGCAAGGATTTGGGGTATAGTATAGCGCTTGTTTGGCTCTTTTTGCAAGATGTGGCTGATAAGATCGCCCGCGTCTGCATAGCTCTTTAGCAATTGGAGCCACTGTTGGAATGGTGAGCGCACCTAAGTTGAGCCAGTCTGGTATCTCAAAATCCCCCTGAATAATTTTGTCGCGCATCACATCTTCGTCATCATCATCAAAGGGCAAGGTGCCAACCAAGAGACAATACATGATAATTCCCAAAGACCAGATGTCAACCTCTGCAAATTTGTCAGCGGGCTATGAACTATGTGGAAATTAGGAAAATACCTGATCCCGTGTATCTCTTGCCAGCAAGCATCTCGGGGGCAGCATAACTGAGCGGTTGAATTAGGATGTTTCCGGCATATAAGTTTGTAGCAACTCACCCAGTAGTCCCACAAAATGTATCCAAGAGCTTACTCTTCTCGTACTCGCGGGTGAAACCAAAGTCACCGAGCTTGACGGTGCATCGCTCATCGAGCAGAACATTTTCGAGTTTGAGGTCGCGGTGGACAGCACCCTCGCGATGGACATAATCTAGGGCCAAACAGAGTTCTCCGACGATCCTCCGAGCCTCGACCTCCTCTAGCCGACCTCCCTTTTCGACCAAGTAATCGAACAACTCGCCGCCCGCACAGAGTTCGGTCACGAGCCATACGGAGGACTCGGTCGCGATAATTTCGAATAGCTGGGTGACATGGCGATGATGGAGGCGACGGTGGTGGTGAATCTCGCGCGTGAGCTGCGGCGAGTGGGCCTTTGGAATTTGCTTGATAGCTACACGCGTTTGGGTCAGGCGATGTGTGCCCAGTCTGACTTTACCGTACGTTCCTGCAGTAAACGGATATATAAATCGTACCAGACAGGACTGACTTGACTTTGCCCACCTTCGCCTATGACTTTGCCCAGGGTGTAGTTGCCTATGACCCTGATCCTTTCAGACACTAGCTCCTTGCCGAGTTCTTGGTACGCTGTCGCGAGCTATTCGACTCGGTCAGCAGGTTCATGGTACATCTCGGTAAACTCACCTGTGCACGTTGGTTCACATTCTGTGACTCGGACCGACGATGGGTGCCGCGCATAGCGGCCATTATTATACAAAATTAGATATATATCAGTCCTGAAATTAGTGGTAAATATGTCGTGTGCAGCGGCGACGAGAGCAGGGAATATCAAGTGTTGACAGCGAGCAGATTTAGAGAGCAGGTAGACTTTGGCTGAATAATCCTGAGCAGAATGAATTGAAGTTGAATATGTACGGTCGAAAGCGAGTCGGACGAATACAGTAACGAGAGGCGCGTGGGGTCGGTGGTGGTCGACAGCAAAGTCCAATTCAAAAGGGGCTCGCAATTCCAACCAAACAAACACCCATCCACTTCGACTACACTAGAACCGTCCATATCATGCAACGGCTGCTCATTCGTACATTCACCCGTCCAAATGAAAAATTTAATTCTCCACTGCCTTTCCAGACGATCCTACGTCATTATTCGTCCGAGTCTAAATCCGGGCTCGGTCGTACCAGGCTTATGAAGTCACAACCAAGTCCGACGACGTCAACAGAGCCTCCAACTCGCATCCCAAAGCCGATCAGTCATGTCCAACCCGATGCGGTTCTCGACGAGGCTACTAAGGCGAATCTTGCATCTAATCCGAACGCAACTTTTCAGTCAAATGAGGAAGAAGTTTTGTACGAGCGCACACCTACCTGGTGGATCAAATGGGTTTGGATCTTAATTGGTATGGATATTGTTTGGTCGTAAGTACTACCTACTGCAAATTACATCTACTTTAACGGCGAACAAAGGGGCAATTTTGCCGAATTTATCTTCAACCGCTGGACTCGCCAAGTCGATCCGCCCAAAGATCGACCGCTCACTCCCGAGGAACTCAAAGAAGTCGAATGGGTCCCTCGGCCGTTATGGCAGCGAGCTGGACTGTCACTTTTAGTTCTCGCAGGAGGAACCGGTATAGCAGCTGCTCTTTTGCTCGCTCAGGCACGTACAATCACCCGAATCGTCAGGCTCCCTGAAGCGACCAAGGCTCGCATCGAAACGGCTCGGAATTGGCCTGGAAGGGGGAAAGTAATTGACTTGACAGAGGTTACGGCCCGCAAGGGTCGAGGCAAGTACGCTATGTTAATATATATGCTTTTTTCCCTAACCGCTCTTCGACAGATGAAACCGAAGTAATCGCCAAACTTCCCGGTTCACGCGGAGAATTTCTTATTGGACTAGACGGAGCAAAGATACGAGGCGAAGCAGGGGAGATAGGACAAGTGAAGTACGGTAAAATGGCCTTGTGACTGAATGTTCAACTAATTAAATTTTACAGACAAAACTTCAACCACACATTCTCCCAGTGGAAAGGCCTTGGACGCGAGATCAATCCAACTTCGCCTGCCCTTGGGCGCTGGAAATCAGGTCCAGCTGCTTAGGCTAAAACAAAAAAAAAAGTGTCATATTGACACCACTTGAATAAAATTGAAGCTTCGTCAAAGAAAGAAAGGAATAGCAACAAGATGCAAGTAAATGCGCATACAACGAACTAGAGTATTCTTTGGCCACTAAACACATGTATTCATTTACCCTAGCATGTAACCACGGAAGTCTATGACGCCTACATGCTATAGCTACGTCAGATATGACTCCTCTCGGCACGTCTGCTGGAGAGTGAAATCGAGCTCGATAAAACATGGGCGAATCCCTTTCTTGGCAACCTCGGCCAAAGATGCATATCGCGCGTGATAAACTTTCCGATCTTGGCTGTCTATATCTGATCAGGTAATTTTAAACTCAAACTCATAAGAGAATTCGAATCGAGCAACAATGCCACCCGAATCTGCTAAAGATGTTGTACTGGTCCCGCTCAAGTCGTCTCACTACACAATGTTCTCTGAGCCTGAACCATGCATTCCATATTAGTGTACTTCCAAGAATTCGCAACCAATCAGCTCAGAAGTGGGCAAACGCACCAGCTGCCAGCTTTACACCATCCCACCCGAAGTTGCAAACCTGGTTGGTCCATATTCTCGTATACTCACATTACTGATCTTCTCGAACGACTTTCAATACTACAGATTTAGCGAGGTCAAAAAATTTGTTACTCTTGAGTAGGTACAATCTCATGAACATTAAAGGGGGACAAACCGATGCCCTCGAACCTACTATACAAAAAGTAACCAACAAGTGTCAAGGCAATCCAAGAATAAAACGGGTTCATCCCTTGATAAGATAGCACAAGTCACTGAAACCAAATGTCTAGAGATCAAGCTTACATTCACTTCCGAATAAGGGATCAAGGTAGACCTATATAAAGCGACCCCATTGGGGCACGTTCATACAATTCAGCTCTCATATTACTATAGTACAGCCTCTGCCTCCCATATCATTACACTTGCTATTACGTCTACTTCATATCCTGCTAATGCAGGCGACTTTCTTATCATTACCTCCCAATACTTTTTGAGGGCACCTATCAAATCGAGACAGCACACGGGAGACCACAGTATAAGCTAACACTTGTCTCACTGAGATAAAAGGTACCGGAATATTACCGAGTTTCTCAGTGTCGAACTGCTAGCAACAAGTCGAATAAAGGTACCGATGCCAAAGCATTGGCTTTCATTCGACACAACAAGTAAATGTCGAACAGCAACGGTGGTGCACCTATATCTTCTCTTGTATTCGGCCTCGCCGATGAGAGGCTTGTACTTGGCCCTTTAACTACGTCAGCTGGAAATGCACACGGGTACTCCCTCTGAATATGATACAAGCGGGGTCATGAAGGATCTACTGAATAGGCTCGAAAATACTTTGAGCTTGCTCCAATACTATTCCTGTACTTCCTGAAGGTGATGAGCCGACCACGACAAGAGAGGGCAAACGCTCGACGTGAGATGTCAAATGCGTCCAATTCTGGGTAGATAAGTCGTATAAGTCAATATGTGTATGCGTTACGTCAATCACGGTGCAATTTTGATTCCGGATGAATTTTATGTGACAAGTTGGATATACAGCATTTCAAGTCACACTACCTAAACACACCGTGTGGAAGTGTGGTTGGTTGGGGCCTGGTACCAGGTCGAGAGTTAGGTCAGGGCTGTGCTTAAAGCTGAGCCGAGTTTAGCCTCTGGCTGCTGACCGTATGCGCTCCAAGCAAGCCCCACTTGTCGTCTGTGCCTTTTGGGATCTAAATGGTATATATGCGCGAGCTAAGAACTGTAAACATTATATGCGCCCAAATTTACGTACAAAAGAGCGAACTGAAACGAACCCAGCAAAGGCGTAAAAAGTCAAACAAGCTAACTGCTATCCATTTCCATATCTGCGGGAGATGACCTTGCAGAGGGCGGTCGAGCATACACGACTGGGCTGGTAACTTTCGGGTCGGGTGGCACAATGAGAGGTCGGATGTCCAGTCGAGGTGGAGGTGGATCCCGGGCTGTCGCCCACGTAGAGGGCGGTGGTGGGCCACGTATCGAGTCTCGCCTCTCTCTTTCTCTTTCTCTTTCTCGGTCACGATCCCTGTCTCGGTCATAGGAATCCCACCTCTCCCTGTCTCTTTCCCTATCGCGGTCACGATCGCGATCAAATGAATCCCGCCTGCTCATCAGCGAATCTCTTCGGTCACGATCCCTTTCTCTATCCCTCTCGCTAAATGACTCTCTTCTATCCTTATCAAAAGAATCCCTTCGGTCTCGTCCGTTCACAGGAGGTCGTGCGCGTGATCTGAACTCCGACCCGTTAGGCCTCCCATCTTGGTATGTTTCCCTCGGAGGAATATCACCGTACCTGCCCAACGACGGGCCAGGTCTCGAAGACAACCCCGTAGACACTACAGGACGCGGTGCAGTGCGCGGGGAACCAGAATTTGTGACCTGGACAGTAAGCTTGGGAGGAGACTGCGTTCTACCTCCCGGGTTGTAGGGGGGTGCTGGCTGGGGCCGATTGGCTGCCTGGATCGGCGAAATTGGTGAAGCACGCTGAGAATTTGGGTGAGGTTGAGGCTGGGATTGAGGTTGAGGTTGAATAGGTGGACGGTACTGGTCCAAATTAATATCCGACAACGTCCTTGACATATCTGCGCTTGTCGACCCGGTCCTCGACCGACCTGACCACCCTTCAGACGGCTCTTTCTCGGAACGGGCCGGTAGAGTCCCATTTTGATCAGACGTTTTAGGTGTAGCGCCGAGGACTTGAATGCTTGCTCCACCACTCGAGTTGGGGCTGACACTCATGGATGGAGGAGTAGGCGTTGCTTGGCTACGGTTTAGCGGGCGAGATGTGTACAGTGTAGGTTGAGGAGCGTGAGTCGGTTCAAGTGAATTTCGGGGTGCGTCGAGGGTTCCTCGTGGGGTATTATTGGTGGTTTCAATTGTTCCTCGGGGTGGTGTGTCGAGTACACCTGCTCGAGGGGGAGCATCCAATACACCTCCACGTGTGCCCCCATGAGGCGGATCGACAATATCGCGAATTGATACCGGTCCACCGCCGAGTATACCGGTTCGCGCAGTGCTAAGAACTGCGTCCACTGTCCCGGGGATACGTTTACCCGGGGACCCGCTAAGAGACTTGCCAGGCGAAGAAGGGCCATTCTTTAGCTGGCGAGCGTGCATAGCACTCTGGCGCGGGAATTGGTGTGCGTAGCTAGCAGGTTCCGGGTAAGCGCACACGCGGTTCCGACGAATACAATTGACACAAGTCGGATAATCTCCCGTACAAGGCAATTCCACCTCTGTGTTCATCTTGTAAGATAACTTGACCTATTAAACCCACCAAATATACGTACGGATGCAAAAGAAACACGCCACCGGTCTTGTGCAATTTGATCCATCTGGGTTTCGACTCGATCCTGGATTTCCAAGTCCGTTTCCTTGGGGGTATCGAATTTTAGGATCCTCCTTGGCAGTTTCAGCTAGGGGAATATCTGGACTGCCTGAGCGCGAACGCATGGCGACGTCCGAATCAGGCTCATTGTCGGATACGACAGTGACAACAGATGGTTGGGTGGCAAGCGGAGTGGTGGGACTTGCTGAAGTAGTCGTAGATAGCAGGGCCGGGCCAGAGTACTGACAAGTTACTCCTCGTTTGATACAAGACTGACACGAGGGGCGGAGGCCGTCGCATTTGCGACGGAGGTCATCTGCAGTTAGAGGTTCTGATTTGGTTTGCAGTGCAGGAATCGGTTCGGGCACTTACTCCGGCAAAAATCACACGAGGTTGCAGCCGCAGCTGCACGTTTCTTCTGCCTGGACTCTTTGACTTGAGCATAGGTTGAGGCTGAGGCTGGACGTTTGCGGCTTGTGCTCGCCGCTGCCGCTGCTGCTGCTGCGGCAGCAGCCGTCGTAGCAGCAGCCGCAATGCGACCGGACTGGCGCGTGGAGTCGTCATATTCACATGTGATGCTCTTGGAGATACATGTCGAGCAATGCGGCTTTTCATTCGTACATCGCAGTTTGAGTTCTATTATGTCTAGTCAGTATCCAAGCGGGGAGGGGGGGGTAAGGGATGGTCGAGGTACTTACTTCGACAGTTTTGACACGCCCGGGGTCCATCCCTCAAGTCTCGCAAGCCATTCGTCGAGGGCTGCGCGGTAGGCCGTCCGCTTCGTCTCCGACCGCTCGTATCTTCGTCCATCGTGGTATCCGTGAGCTGGGTAAGAAGCGCTGGCGCCTATTGCCGCTAACAACTTGTTCGTGTGTCCCTGAACTTCCGCTTCTCAAACGTGGCTGTGGACGGTAGCCCAATAGAGAAGTTAATCTGTTCACGTGATAATATTCAAGCTCCTTCTAACCAATTGCAAGCCGCTAGACAAAGTGCTGCCGTCAAATATATTGAAGTTATAAAATGCGTGGTCATGATATGCATGGGCATTAGGGCCCCTCAACCCTTGGTTTGGCTTAGAAGATCACCCCGTAGTGTAAATTGGCTAGACACTAGCCGGAAAAGGCGCAGATAAGATTTAAGGAACCAATCACATCTCATCTTTGGGTGGCAACTACCCGGTGTATAGTCGACTCTCTTCACCTACAAGTTGATGGCGTAGGTTTTGCGCTAAAACTGAGTTTATCCCCACGATCTATTCGGGTCTAATCAATCTGGTCGCTGTCAAGCAATTAAGGTGGTGGGGATTTCCAGTAGAGGGTGTTGATGTAACTCTGGGCAAACCACAGGCTGTAAACCAGGCAGTGAAGTGGCATATAGCTATTGTTTTTCAAGACTGACTCTCGCGTGTAAAACTAAAAGATTTCTTTTCACCTAGCAGGAACTCGTATTCTCAATATCTCCGGCCATCAACCCCGATATGGATAATATCTACGATTATTTCGGCATGAGTTTTTTAAGCATATATATGTTTCGACACACATGACTTCTCCGTTGAATGAATGGGGAGCAAGACTTTCGCACCGTCTTAATTCAATAACCTCATTGCCATCATTGTAACGTTCCAGGACCCCAAGAAAGAAAGGGAAAAGAATGTTGGATACCGATTGTATTCGGCCTACGTTATAAGTCTGAATCAATGGATGTTGATTGGATCACCGAGTGCGTTCCAAGAAATTTTTCTTGGGTATTTGCTGATAAATGACCAATACAGTGTCCTGCGTTCTTCGTAAACATGGAAGAGAGCCGCGGAATGGTCCGTAGTTATATCGGCTGAGCCTTGGGTGCCGGAAAGATGCGAGGCCTATCACCTGGGATCCTATAATCTTTTGCAAAGCTACAAGCGATAGAAAACGGTGATGAAACAATATGTTACATACGCCATCCCTGAGAGATGACACCACTGGCAATTTAGCCACTATTCGACTTGATTTTTGAGTTCCGAGGATCTCGCGATAAGTTGTCTGCAAAATACGCAGTTATAATAGGGGAGATGGAACTTTTGTGCTAACGCCTATGTATGTTAAACTTTTAGACCAAGTTTTAAATTACCCAGTCCAGACATCAAATGCTTACGTCCTCGGCAACACCAATCAAGATCGAACACGGCCCGGCAAAAAAAAGGTCAATTGGTTCAACAGGGTCTCAGGGACAATTCCTGACGTCACCACCCCAAATATAACCGAGACGATGCTTACATGAGTGCCATTCTTCTCTCTTTCGCTGTGATTTCCATCGTACAGAGTGTTTGCCATCATGGCCAACGAACGCGAGAGACAACCAGGCGGTGACTCGCAGGCCAATCATGGGCCTAATGCAAGGGCGCACGAGGGACTCCGCCTGCCTTCATTGGGGATGTCACACCAGTCTCGGAGCGACCTTTTCAGAACGGACGAAGGCCCACCTCCCACTCCACCATATCAGCTCGATGTTTCCAAGTCGCAAGAGGTCATCGAGCGATCACAGCCCCCAGACTATGAGCGTGAAGGCAAAGAAAAGCCTCACGTGCGCATTCCAGACGAGGTTGCTAGGCCGCCAAGACCGGCTTTTCATCGTGGAGCATCGTCGATGAGCTACGCGCCGAGTGTGGCTGGGAGTGACTTTGACGATGACTTTGAGGAAGAGGTCTATGACTGGTCCGATGACGATGATTTGCTCGAGGAAGAGGCCAAGTTTGAACGCACCACCGGTCAGCGCAAAAAGGTCCGCACCGGGTGCGGTTTCACCAGGTACGCGAGTCTCGAACCTTCATTCTACATTTGTTAATCTTCTGCACTAGAATCGTTATTTTCTTTTTCTCTACGCTCATTGGCTCCACTATCACCGCTGGTCTGCTTGCCACAGCTCCCATCCTGCTTCGTATCTATTATCTGAAACCACACCGCACCGAACATCGCACCTACGTAACCGACACCGTTTCTGCTTGGCTTTTCTGGGCAGCTGCCAACGTGCTTGTGTCTTGGTACATTGCCGTACTTATCGATCTTGTCCCCCACATTATTGCCTTTGCCGTGGATACTGTCTGGGGCACCGTTTCGGAGCAGCTCAAGTCCAGGATCGAGACCTATAACGCAACCAAAGGATGGATTAAGCCTCCATTTTATGCTGCTACTGCCTGGGTTGCTTGGTACATTCTTTTCGCTAAAATATTCAAGCTCTACAACCCCTCGGACGAAGATGCCAGTGTCGCTTCCTACACTCCGATCGTAAGTGGAGCGCGTTTTTGGGGTCCTCATCTGACATCTGATCTCATTTCCTTTTTCGGCAGATTTATCAAGTCATTATGTTCATTTTCTTCTTGACGCTCTTGTATTGCGCGCAAAAGATGATCACCCAATTCATTGGTGAGTCTATTCTTCTTGTTTATGCCTCTATGCTAACCCCCACTCTAGCCCTCTCGTTCCACAGGACCGCATATCAAGAACGTCTTGATGCTGTCAGCACAGTCATCAAAGTCATTGACCATCTCAGGGACTACAAACCCAAACGCAAATCCCACCATCCGAACCAGTCCTCTAGCTATTTCGGCGGACGGATCGAGCGTGACCCGTTGATGATGGAAGAAGGCGTCTCCGAAGGCGCCAAGGGCAAAGGAAAGCGCACGAGCAAAGGCTGGTTCAAGTCGTCGGACAAGAAACGGGCCCAATCGCGCTCCCGCTCGAGTTCTCCCGTCGGGTCGCACAGGCATTCGTATCCCCCAGACAAACTACGCCCGACAAGGACGGAGCAGACGAGCTTCTCGCACAGGCCGCGCGAACAGTCAAACGAGCTGTTTTGCACGATGCTAGGAATATGCGCGGTCAGAATGCCGCTGGTACTGGTGCCAACGAGGAAGACGAGACCGGACTCAAGTTCAAGATTGGTAGCACAAAAGAGGCCAAGGTGGGTGCCTTTTTTGCACACACTCGTTTATTCTCATTGAACATGAAATAGAAAATCGCTCGTGACATTTACTATAACCTTAAAGCGGATCGCCGTCGCAACTACCTCATCCCTGCCGACTTTTTCCCTGCCTATCCTACCCCAGATGATGCGCGTGCAGCATTCAAGGTCTTTGACAAGGACGGAAACGACGATATCACCCGTGCCGAAATCAAGACTATGTGCGTAAAGGTTTATCGCGAGCGTAGGTTCTTGAGTCGCAGTATGAAGTAAGTTTGGCCTTGTCGGGTATCAAGAGCAGAATTAACTTGGGAACGACAGGGATATCAGCGCCGCTATCCAGACACTTGACAGAATTTTGCTATTCTTTGCAGCTGTCATCTTGTTTTTCAGTAAGTTGAACCGGTCGATATTCTCGATGTATACTGATTGCTGCCCAGTCTCGTTGAGCGTTTTTGGTGTGGCCATTGGCGATAGTCTTACTTCAGTCTATTCGCTTGGTATTGCTGCGAGTTTCATCTTCAAGAACGCCGCTAGCTCTGCTTTTGATGCGATCATGTTCATCTTGTTACTCAGTGAGTCTTTCTTCTAGCCTGTGGTGGATAGATTTATTGAAACTTTTAAAGTCCGTTTGATACTGGCGACCGTGTTTTTATTGAACAAGAGAATTTGATTGTTAAACGCATGGGGCTTTGCGACCGAGTTCGTCCGTGCCGATGGAACCACGCTGTACTACTTCAATAGTAACCTTTTCACCAAGTTTATGTACGCCCCCGATTCTTTCCTTCGTTGACGTATGCACTAATAGTTTCACATCATAGCACAAACGTCAGACGAAGTGGGGTACGTCGCTTATTTCTTCTCGTCGTATGAAAACTGACATTATTTCACAGAAACTTCGAAGGTCTTACCTTGCAAGTCGACTGGCGCACACCGCTCTCCAAACTCGATGAATTGGAGACCAAGATGAACGAATGGCTTGCATCGGATGACAGGTGGTACAATCCCCCGACCAGTGTGGTCCTGCAACATATCGACTTTCAGGGTGTTTGGAGTTGACGATGGGTATCCCTCACAACGGGTGCGTTCTTGCATATTTGCGAAATAACTAGCCCGTTTTAACTTGAAACTCGCAGCACATGGCAAGACTGGGGCATGCGCAACGCACGCAAAACTGCCTTCCACGCTGCCGCTCAATTCTACTGCCGACAGCTGGGCATCACATGCAACAACTCACCCAGCCCGTCCTCGTACAACAGTCCCGCCCCGAACTCGAACAGCGTTTGCGCTCCGAGGACAGGGAAGAGGTGACAGATTTCCTCGGTTCGAGCGAGAACTTGGCCAGTCCCGGGGACGAGCCTACAGGAGAAACGGGGGCCGGTTTGGCTGCTCCCGATTCGGCCGCTCCGGGCGCTACGACCGTCACCCCAAGCTGGTGCACTCGGGTTCGTTCCTCCTCCCGAAGAACAAAATCGTTTGAGGCAGAGAAAGATGAAGAGCCGCAAGGGCGCGAACAGGGGTATGGCCGAGGGTTAGATTATTCTCACGCACATCACCCCTTGGTGGGCGCAGTATACGCTCCTGGTTTTGTAGATGTCTTTTACATCCTGTTTTCCTATACGTACATACACACATGTGTTCACGACTGGCTTGTTTTGTTGCTTTTTTTTTTTGTTCGCATACTCGTACATTTGTGCACTCCACCCAGTAGTTATTTCTGTTTTCTCTCTCTCTCTCTCTTGTTTTGCTAGCCTGTATGTAGGTAGCAGTCGGGACTACAAACACATTTCGGTGATAAACCGTACACATCACTAGCATGATCCAATATAAGTAAGGCAACACCACATCCAATCTAGTTGGCCAATGATTTACAAAATCGGTCCTTCATCAAGCGTGAATGGGGTAGTGGTAACCTTAATCGTTGCCAGAATTCAATTCGATTAGCCAGGGGTTCGATTCCCCTTTCACGCAGTCTTTTTTTAGCTAGTTCTTGACCCCATATCGATATCGTTTGGGCATATCTTTTGTTTGTTTTTTGAGTTACCGCCGTTTTTTGTTAACATTCATAACCATTTAGAACTAAAGAGACCAGGGATAACTTGCGCCCCATACAAACTTGCTATGGTTCGTATTCGAGTGGGGTGTCGAACTATTTACCAGTCAAATGTATTCACTACCAAACAAAAATACACCTCAGGAGAACTCCGGTTGCTAATATAACCTGGAAATCCTCTGACGACTGTTCGGGGCGTCATGCCATCGCCAATATGGAGCCTTATTGTAATTACTCTTCATTGGCTCGAAAATTATGCACGACCGCTCCAGGTGTGAGGAAACTTTATCAATGGACAAAAAAAGTCACAAAACAAAATAGTCAAGTAGAGGAGGTGATCTCTTTGAAGTATTCATAAAGTTACAATGTTCAAGTGGTGCTGAGAAAATGATTGTTTATTTATCTTCGACAAATACCAGACAAATATTGCGACAATAACTAAGTAAATGCGCGATAAACGCTCTACCGCAAATACATAAGCAAGCTGTTGGTCTGCACAGGGGGTCAATGAGTCGGTCAGCCTGACCAGATGGGTGCAAGGGAGCCTGTGGTACTCTGCAAGTTCACTCGCATGTTTTCACATTTTACAGTGGGTAGTTGGCCATTACTCAAAAAATCTTGTTACCCCTTCTATATGCTCTTCACGGGCCATTTATAAGCGTGAATGGGGTATGGTAACCTTAATCGTTGCCAGCATTCAATTCGATTAGCCAGGGGTTCGATTCCCCTTTCACGCAGATGTTTTGTCCCATTTTAGCACGTATGAACAAAAAATTATAATCCAATACAGAATCTACTAAGTACATATCTGAAACCCATTGCTTTATCCGCGTGTGCAGCTGTGTCTGGTGTCTGGTCAATCAACAATTTACCTTCACGTTTATCACGTCGACGGTTCTCAAAGTGAAGCAGAATTGATATGAGATAGCCACAAGCACTCCCCACCACGCAAACGCACAACAGATTGAGAATCCGCGGGTATATGCGGGACCTCACGAGATGGATATATAAGAGCCCAAGATGGACATGCTTTGTCCGATGGTATTCAACATGGCCATATTTACGCCTCGTCGAGTCTCTGAGCCGGCATTACCCATCGTCCATGATATGCTGTGCTAGAGAGTTAGATCAGATGCATTATTTGCGAGCCAGGCTCACCTGACTGGAAAACCGTATTTATAAAAATTTCCCCGATTTCTTTATATTCGCAACCTCGAGCCGGGTAGCCCACACCCCAGGTCGACTCTGGCGGCGGATTTTCCGCACCTAGGGGTCAAATTTATACATCAATCCATTAGAGAGTGTAATTAAATATTTATTGATTAAATTGATTCGTGTCACTATTTTACAAGAAACCGCACCTTGGTGCGAGACGTCCGCACCCAGGCGCCGGATCTTGCGGGGGTCGGATGGAGGGGTCAGATATAAGGTGTCGGATTTTACACCTACGAAAACACTGAGAGCGGGGTCCGGATTAGTACGAGGGTCGGATTTTGCCAGTAATCCGGACCTGGGGGCTCGGATTACCTTATAGGGAGCTCGCACCCCCGGGGGTCGGATCGCTGAGGTCGGATTGTCCGTACCTTTGGGGTATACGGTGGACTGTTCGGGGCGTCATGCCATCGCTAATATGGAGCCTTATTGTGATCACTCTTCATTGGCTCGAAAATTATGCACGACCGCTCCAGGTGTGAAGAAACTTTATCAATGGACAAAAAAGTCACAAATCAAAATAGTTAAGTAGAGGAGGAGATCTCTTTGAAGTATTTATAAAGTTACAATGTTCAAGTAGTGCTGAGAAAATGCTTGTTATTTATCTTCGACAAATACCAGAAAAATATTGTGCCAACAAGTAAATGCGCAATACACGCTCTACTGCCAAATACATGGGCAAGCTGTTGGTCTGCAAAGAGGCCAATGGGTCGGTCAGCCTGACCAGATGGGTGCAAGGCCTGTGGTTGTACTCTGCAAGTTCACTCGCATGTGTTTTCACATTTTACAGTGGGTAGTTGGCCATTACTCAAAAAATCTTGTTACCCCTTGTATATGCTCTTTACGAGCCATTTATAAGCGTGAATGGGGTAGTGGTAACCTTAATCGTTGCCAACATTCATTCGATTAGCCAGGGGTTCGATTCCCTTTCACGCAAATGTTTTGTCCCATTTTAGCACGTATGAACAAAAATTATAATCCAATACGAATCTACTAGAGTACATATCTGAAACCCATTGCTTTATCCGCGTGTGCAGCTGTATCTGGTGTCTGGTCAATCAACAATTACCTTCACGTTTATCACGTCGACGGTTCTCAAAGTGAAGCAGAATTGATAGTGAGATAGCCACAAGCACTCCCCACCACGCAAATGCACAACAGATTGAGAATCCGCGGGTATATGCGGGACCCTCACGAGATGGATATATGTAAGCCCAAGATGGACATGCTTTGTCCGATGGTATTCAACATGGCCATATTTACGCCTCGTCGAGTCTCTGAGCCGGCATTACCCATCGTCCATGATATGCGTGCTAGAGAGTTAGATCAGATGCATTATTTGCGAGCCAGGCTCACCTGACTGGAAAACCACTGTATGTGCCGGTGACAGCCAGGACGATCGCGGCATAACGGACTTTTATGGCCATTGTAGGAACTGCTAAACTAAATTATAAAGTCAGTATAAGTGATTATTCTTGTACTAACGCACACACATACAGGATCGTGTACCCAATACCGCTAAGGGCGAGCGAAGCCGCCGCAAACGGTCCACGAGTCTTGAAGTGATCGCTAGCTTTAGCAACTAGAACCATGACAATACATGCGCAAGCATAAGGGGTACTGTCATCATCTGTGCCTTTGCATCCGTATAGCCCAAAGACTTGATAATGGAAGGCAAAAATACTGATATGACGCGAGGGCAACGCTGAGAGATTGATAGACAAGGCACACCTACTCACAATTATAGGATGATCTATGCTTGAATGTAGTTTACTCACCAGCCATGCCTTGTAATCTGTCAAGCTCAACCACGTGTTGCCAATTGATCCTGTTCCCTTCAGATACAACCTCTCTTGCTAAACGAGTTGAAGCTAGCTTGCGTTCAGCTTCATTCAGCCAATGGGTTTTTTCTGGTCGTGAGGGTAATACCAGAGGCTAATAGTCCCACCAGAATAGTGGGAAGCCCTTCAATGAGACTGCATGGCATTAGTAAACCCATTGGAATCAATGGCCAAATGACTATACGCACAATAAAATCCGCCAGGTTGCTATAGAGCGGATATTCTGCACTCCATATGCGATGAGACCACCGAAGGCACTCGCGAGTGGTGCACCGCTGACGTAAAGAGAAGTGCGGAACCCATGCTCTGACTTTAGATAGAATAAAGTATAGTAGAATGGAACCACGGGAGCACTGTAGTTAATATAACCCAGTTGAGAAAAGGCTCATAACCAAATATCCCAAAGCACCTACTATCCAGCTTCAAATAACCAAGAAAGTATCGAGTCGTAGTGATACCCGCATAGTTGAAGGTGGCTGCTTGAAGTGATGATGATATACCCCAAGCAACTGCTACGATACCGATGACGAGGTTAGGCGGCTACTGGGCTGTCAGTTGGCTGTTTGACAATCATCGGACCTCGTCATAACCTACAAATCGCTTGGCAGCCAAAGTCAAAGGGATTTCTGTTTAGTGTATCAGTTCAATCCATACTGAATCAACTCCAAGAATACGCACGCCACGAAAGAAATGCAATATCTTGATATGGTTAGCCTTCTCAGGATTATCTCGCATGAATAGTGGGAAATACTTACAAAACATTGCTGAAAGAAGTGCGAATTGGTTTCCAGACACGTCATTCGGAAAAAGAGATACATCTAAACCTTGCAGCTTGGCGTTCCCCAAGTCTAGTAGAAATTTAAACCAGTAATGTTTGATCAAAGAGCTCAAGAGCAGGGCAGAGACTAGCAAATACTCACTGCTTCTATCGAGGTCTGGACGTAGTACACGACTCGTCAAAATGTTGACTGCATGATATCGGAGTTTTACTCACACGCAAGAATATAGAGTAGGTATGTGATCGGCATTATTAGCATATCAAGCTAGTGGGATGTTCAGAAATTGCTATAGTTCGGTAAGTCACCTTGCCCACTTTTCTTATCAAGTGACGCTCTGCTAAATCTCGTGGCGGTTCATCTACCAGATGGCTATGTTGCGTGGTCGATGGCGTAATGACAATCCTATCATGTGTTCCTGTTTCGCTGCGAGGCGTAGCAAGTGACATAGTTGGACTCTTGATGCTGGGGAGGGTGGTTTTCACTGGCCTGCCTACCTCCCAATTATAAATATGAGGAGTTAAGGTGGTATTCCTCTAGTTGGGCTGTGGAGAACCCGGGGCGTCATTCTTGTACGGACAGAAGTTAATCCCCAGGGCTCGGAACCGAATAAAGTTCAAACGTAACAGTTGAACAATAAGACTGGCGTGTCTGGAATGACCTGGTAATGCGCATACACCGAAGAAGTAGTGGAGAGATAGTAGACGGATAATTTTAGGTCTACCATCCTGAATCACTCGAGTTTGTTCTTCGAATAGAATGTGTCAAATCTGACCAATGTGTTCATAATTAATGTATATATGCCGGTGCAGAGTTGTGAATGGAGACTGGCAAAAGGGATGCGTGAAAGGGGAATCGAACCCCTGGCTAATCGAATTGAATTCTGGCAACGATTAAGGTTACCACTACCCCATTCACGCTTGTAAAGTCACTTTATTGAGCATCTAACACCCTTTACTTTATATTCGCAACGACTCAGTAATTACTATGCTCTCCAATATGCCTGAGGATATATTACACATTAATAAACGCGCGACTGATAGGTTTAGGATAGTAATTATACACAAAAAGGTATAGAGATATGTTAGACTACTCTTTACCACTGATTTTTTTTTCTAAAGAAGAGGGGACAAAGACTTGGGTGCAGAGAAGTTTGAGCGATACTGGAGTGTTGCGATATTTCTTCACACCACTAGTACAACTGACTGGCTGAAGGTTGACGTTTTAATTGTTATGTTCTAATATATAAAATCCAAGAAATGAACAAAGTATTAAGAAAAGGACGCAAGAAATTATAATATCACTCGTCGTCGGAGAGCATTAGCCTTGACCGCTTGATTGGACCTGTCGGAAGCCAGTCCGGCTCCTCCTCTTCCGCGGCGACTTGAGCAGCTGCAGCATCTTCTCCTAGTGTAACTCGGCCATTTTGACGTTGGAGACCAAATAACTCGATAAAATCTGTAGTGGATTCAACTAAGTCGTCCGCCTTCTTAGTGCCATGGAAAAGCGACAAACCTTGCATTCGCGTTTCGCGTTTCTCCCGAACAGCCTCCCTGCCACCCATACCAGAGAATGCCTATCATAGGTTAGCGATTATTGATACTTTAAATAAATAAATAAAACACCCACTTCGTCAATCATTACTTTCTTGCGGGCTTGGATCTCTAACACTTTGTCTCTACGGTATCATTCGTGATCATCTGGTACACATGCACGTCGCGCTTTTGACCAATGCGGTTGACACGATCTAGCTAGGATGTTAATTTAGAGACGATGCACTTTAATTTGATTCGTACCAATTGCTTGCGATTCGATCGCTTCTTGCCACCACCTGTGAGGGAAACAATTGGAATCATTCTCAATCTATGCGCCCAAAAATACTTACGGGTCCATTAAAAAGAGATGATTCGCGACTGTTAGATTCAATCCAGTGGCACCTGGGAAGTATTAGCACACGTTGAAGAGTACCTCATACTTACTTACCGCTCTTGAGCGAGATGAGCAAAACTTTAGGGTTTCCCCCAAAGGCACGTCCGGAGGTAGTCTTTCCTTTTCCCTTGCCCACTTTTCCTTTCCCTTTGCTTGATTGAGTGGCAGAGAAATACGTTCCATCGTCATCATCGATGAAGTCGTCATCTCCAGGAGCGTAGTCTGAATCTGAGCCCGAATCTTTTGTGTTTCTGCCGTTAGAAGTTCGGCGGATCGCCGAGTTCTTCACTGGTAGCGGTCTAGAGAAACGCTGAGGACGGGATCATAAGACCTGACGAACATGCAAGCCGGATTTACGAACCTGTAGAACCTCTTGACGGCGTTTGGCGGATAGCCCTCCGTTAAACTCTACGTATGAGATCCCATGCACTTCGAGTTGGTCTGCGATCTAAACAGGGGTTGGAACAAGTATTGAATCTCTGGATTACGACTTACTTTGTCTAAAAACGACGTAAACCTGACAACTT
This sequence comes from Rhizoctonia solani, assembly GCF_016906535.1. Taxonomy (NCBI): domain Eukaryota; kingdom Fungi; phylum Basidiomycota; class Agaricomycetes; order Cantharellales; family Ceratobasidiaceae; genus Rhizoctonia; species Rhizoctonia solani. The sequence continues at coordinate 1,844,446 of NC_057382.1, forward strand.
ATTTAGTGAAAATGCGATTGAATGATAAGTTGCGTACTGTGAGAAAACGACGGCCTTTTCTTCGGAAGGAATACGCTTCAAAAGCCATATCAATTGGTCAATCTTTACCGAAGACCCATCTGAAAGGCCTTTGGTGTTATTCTCAATGGGTACTTGGGTTAGGTCGGTTGGCGGTGGAGGCTCAATCAAGTCTTGCAAAGTGATAGGCCGACGATCCATGGGGCAAGTAGCCAGGGCACCATGCGCCTCGATATAGCCGGCGATGCACTCGTAACAGAAGTCTAGCAATAGGAGATGAATGAACAGCAATCATAGAAAGAATGATAGCTTACAATGCCCATCAGGCAGGATCCTGGGGTTCTTCAAATTGTCGAAGCAGATCGCACACTGAACCGAGCAATTAGAGGCATTTTCAGATCAACGCGCGATAATTCACGAACTTCTTCACTATCCTCCTCGGCCCGGAACAAAATATTTTGGAGTCTAGCTTTTTCTTGAGGACTGATGATGTTATTCGTTGGGGGATCATTGCCTCCATATTTTTCTCCAGATTGGAGTTGCTGGAGATAGTCGGATGGCACGAGGCCAGGGTGCAACGCAATTTGTCTAGTCCCAGCAGTTAGTCGTGCTTCCAGTTAACCAGGAGCGCAACTTACCTCATTCGTGTCAACAAACTAGGACGACGTTTGGGACGCGCTCTCCGTCCTGAGACGCATTGGCCATCTCCATGAAACGTTGTCGAGACAATGCCTCGACAGAATTGTATATACGGCGAGCAGCATCGTCCAGGTCAACTTTCGTTACGTGAATCATAACCTACGGAGCGGTAAAATCACGGTGTCTGTTTTTTGTTGAAAACTAACCTGAGGTAGCTCACTAGTCTCTTCCCTCTGCATTTTGCATCTATATAACGCAGAGTTGGAGCAGTATTAAAGGATATGGCCATACATACCTCTTTGGATCGCCGAATTGATATGTGCTTCATGATTTCCTAGCGACAAATAAGTCGATTAAATTTGCTGCGTTGTTGATAAACTTACCCTTAGAAGTGCCATACTTTCAGGATTACCCTTTTGGAGGGGCCGTGCGAGCGATCGATTGAATTGAGAAATCTGATCTAATGGGCTACACATACGAAGGAAAGCGAGCAGGGACCCAAGATCCTTTGGAGTGGTCATATTATGCGAGCGAATCGGATAGCAAAACCTACGGTGGGTGAATTCACCTAAATTATACGTCAGTCATGGGCAGTTACTTAAGAATGATATCTTACAATTGGTGTCCCGCTGACCGCCTTTATTTTGATCCAAGTTAATTATACAAATATATGTCTCATTACTGCGGACTCACCCATCGATAATACCCGTCAATAGCAGTGGCGGCTTGCGCGATCTTTGTGCTAGGATTCCGAATCTGATGTGCTTCGTCAAGAACGACACGCTTTGGCGGTATTAGGTCTTTTCACGACGCATATATGGACAATCCTACCTTCCATTGAATAGAAAACAACCCCTTGGATCGCCTTTTCTCTTCTGAATTTTCAGCCATCAGCTCTTCTGTATTTTTGAATCCACCAGCGCGTTCAAAATCCGAGGACACGGTCTGATACGTGGTCAAAACGACATCATAGCCCTTGAGGACTTCGGGGTCGACGTTTCTGTTATTGCCATAATAGGTATAGCAAGCAAGTATACCGGGATTGCAATGGTCGTCGATCTGGGTTTCCCAGTTACTCAACACCGAGAGCGGGCAGACTAAGTCGTGTTAGACGAAAAAGCGTGTTGTAAATTGCAAAACCATACCAATGAGTGTCGGTTTATCAAACCCTTCTGGCCGTGTATTCTTGGTGGCTATAACGAGTGCAAGGAAAGTGAGAGATTTGCCGAGACCCATAGAATCGCTCATGATTCCACCGTGCCCAATGGGTGGTGGCATACTTGCAGGAATGGGAGACTTTGTGATCACTACAAAATTAGGTTGGCATATTATGAAGAGAATAAACAGGCGTTACACACAATTCATGTAATGTGCCTACGGGCGCCTATGTAAGTCACTGAATGAGTGCAAGCCAATAGCTACACTCACCCGAGAACCTGGAGGTGCGCGATACTCCCAGAACTGTTGATGAGGTTCGCCATGCTTGGTTGGAAGCACAACATTCTCGCGGTTGATACACCACAGTAAGCCTTGTTTCTATCCGGAATGTCAGAGCTACAGTAATGAGAGAACAGACAACACCTACCTGATGTTTGAGCAAGTCTACTACCAGAGTTCCGTCCTCCTTTCCAGGAGGTGACGGGTGTTCCGGGAGATTCAAGATATCTTCAGTCTGATTTCCATACAACGCATCCAAGAAATTAGCACGACGGCCTTCATCGTCGACTTTCTCGAGTCCAGCAAGCATAGTACGAAGTTCTTCAGCACGGCGACGAATTTCGAGCGCTTCCATCGCTTTCTGGCTGAGCTGGGGCTGCGATGAAGACCCTGAGCGTAGATTGGATTTTGTGCATATGATGGACCTTGGGAAGCGCCAGAGCTGTAAGAGGCGGTTTGGGCATGTGCAACACCACTTTGTCGCCGCATCGCCTCGGTAAACCCTCGTTTGCCCGGCGTCGCCCAACGCAACAAAGGCTCAAGCATAGTACGAACGCCTGGTTTACCATAAATGCTCAATGTCCTATCAAATAATCTCAATGATAACCCAGACCAACCGAAAACAAGAACCCTTACACGTTTAGAGTGTATTGTGTTCCTTGTACTGGCAGACGATTTCAGTATACCGACCTGAATCCATAAAGTTTCATCTTACTATTGCCATCGTTCATAGTTCCTTCTACGAGGACCAACTCGCGATCGATGAGTGGTGCCAGGTTAGCGGCGACTAGAACCATCCCATAATGAGACTAGCACCTCTGACATCGTGCGCTTTGAACATACCCTGTCTTGGGATATGTCCCACCTGCCTCATACCAATATTCATAACTTGAATCGCGTTTCTAAAGCGCAATTAGTCGAGAAAGCAATATAATACAACCAAAAAACAACATACCTATCGTACTTGTTGGTAGGCTCCCGAACGAGTGCAACTTGTTCCCAGGCCCGACTAGATCACCAACGTCAGTACCACCAGTCGACACATCAAAGAAAAAACAACCTACCAAGTCCATCGTAATACTGAACCCCAACAACAGAGGACTGAAACGACAAGTAAAAATCCGTATACTGCGCCTCTTCCTCGGCACCGTAATCGTCCTCTGCATAATCCTCATCATCGCGTTTCTGCTGGGACACTGTGATCTGCGTGCCCATGTGCGCCGGTGGAACGGGCAGAGCAGGCGCAGGACGTGGCGGCTGCGTATACATCGCAGCAGGCGCCGTGGGAGGGGGAGGGGGAGGTAACACGACGGGTAAAGGCGCCGCCGAACCAGCTTGGGTCTTGCCCTTGGACCGTGTCGGCGCTTTACGCTTCTTGGACGTCGTACTCGCGAGGGGCGCCATGATTTGCGATGTCGTCGCGGCCGCTCGTTGGCTGAACGGAGGTGCCGCTCCGACGCGCGGCGTTGCGAGCCGGATGGGACCGAGGTCGTGCGGGTAAGCGAACGTGCGGTGACGGGGACGTCTGCGTCGTCTATACGTAGACGCTGAGCGGCAGTGTGAATCTTGGCTTGGTCTGAGATGCTGAAAACGATATTGTTCAATTTTAAAGCTCGCAATGTATAAGCTGATACGACGTACTTGATTCTGGCCAACCCCGGGAGACGGTTCACGCCCAGAATAGCAAGATCATACAATATGTCAGGGGTCACACATCCCCAATGCCTGCAATACAGAGTCAGAATACGACAGCTCGGAAGAAGTCAAACAAAACCCACCGGTACTGCATCTTGTCATTAATAACTCCATTATACTTCTTTGTCCCAAACCTCAGATCTCCAAGGACGATCGTCGAACCATGACAAGGCGGTCGACCATGACACTTTTCGCTCGAATTTTTCGCATCTTGTGGAAATGCAACATGATTAAGAACCTAGACGTGAAAAGTGCATAATATAAGTGATACTCACATTCGATAACATAGTGACTCGGATCAACAGGCGCTGCCATGATAGGTATGTGGCAACGCGGATGGTGGTAAAGTGACTTCTCTCAATTGGCAATCAGAGCTTGTTTCAAACACCAACGTCACGAAGATGGTAGGTGGCTATGCAGCGAACGCTCATGACCCTTCATTCTCACATCACTGATCAACGCAATTGGGTACAATTGCACGGAAAAGAAAAGGAAATCGTTAATTCACATCAGATGGCCCAAAAGACTGTAGACTGAGCTTAAAAGTACACAAAGAAAAAAGAGGGAGAGGATTGGATCGAGGGGGGGCATACACAGCATAACCATAAAAGCCAAAATACATCAGGGTTTAATAGACATCAACTCGGAATCCACGAAAATGCAAAAAAAGGTCGGGGGGTGCGTGGGTATATTTGAAGGGCTGGATGTTCGAATTCAAGTGATCGCAGGTGTTTGAAGATCGAGACAAGGGCGTGAAATTGGGCAAAAAAAAAGGGGGGGAGCGAACCGGGGCATGAACAAAATCTGGAGACGCGTTCAACGCCTCAAGTATTCCCTCAACCGGCTCGCTGTAGAAGTAGCCATCGGAACAGGGTATCCGTGCTGCAGGTCTCGGTCTACCTGGGAACACCGCTCATATATCGTCTATAGAAAAACCAATAAGCTCCTACGGTCAATTCATCTGACCGGACCAACTCACCTCCATATCTAACAACTCAGTCTCGAGTATCAACTTGGCCAATCCTGGGACTGGACCAAACGCATAATCTCCATTCTCGCGGATCCGCTCTTGGAACGCATGGATCTCATGATGTTGTTCGCTAATGAGTAAACTTGGCCCAGTGAACGAGACCTTCGGGATTAGTATTGGGCATTCGCCGATACGCGACAAGTCACTCGAGTGAACCTCCCTACGAGTCCCATGAGCCATGCGATTGCAAAACAGCCAAGAGTGAGAGACTTACAAAGAGGGAATGCCCACTCCAAACGTATTCTTCACTGCCATCCGGTACAGTAAATGGTTCTCGTTGACTCGAAGCAGCTTTTCCCGGCTCTGGTACTTGCGCCATACATTCACATCGACTTGCGACTGGACAACATCCCCAGTTTCGCACACGCAGTTGATCCCGACGTGGAACGCGCGCAACGAAGAATAGTTGTTCATCGCACGAAGCGATTGAGCAACTTCGCACAGATGAGTAACCAAGCGTACACGCTCCTGCGCACGATCGAGCGAAACAACAATCGACATGACCCTACATAAAACCCATAAACAAACCCAGTCCCAAACCCCGAAAAACCAATGCTCACCACTTGCATATCCGATCGAAAAACGCGTTCATCTCAACAATCGACTTGGGTTTCCCGAGCTTATCCTCCTTGACACCTCGTCGTACCCAATCTCGGGGCTATACACCCATCAACACCTTCCTTCCGAGAAAGTTCTGCAAATCAAAACGACACCCACCTTGATCTTCAAGAACAACTCGGTCTCGAGGCGCGTGATCTCCTCGGCGATCGATTGACAGTTGTATTCGAGCAACGCCTTGGCGACGCTTTGGAACGCTTTGAGTGCAGGGGACGCGCCTCGTCGTGCATCGGGACTCAGTCCCCGTCCGATCGACTCGCCGTTCCCAGACTCGAATCGGGCCGTCCGACCCGTCATGGGTGGCTCCTCGTCATGGTCCGCGTTACCGACGGCCGAACCGGGCGCGATGGAATAGCTCGGATCGAATAGCGGGAACCCATCGGCCTCGGGGCTAAAATTGAACTCGCGGTCAAAGTCCAAGTCAAACTCGTATTCATCCTCGACCGGTGTTTCGGCGCTGATGTACGCCCAGGAAAAAGCATCGTCCTTGAGGCATGGGAGCTCCTCTAGGAAATAGGTAAACTCGGACCCATAGTACATCAGGTGCGTGTTTTCACATGCTGTGCGGACGACGGCTGCTAGTGCGCTTGGCGCGCCGGGCGAAGCAAAGTCGTTCGGGTAGTCTTCGATCCAGTTCTGCAGTAATGCACACAATCTGCGCGAGAATTAGCACTCGTCGACCCAGTTCAGCGCACAACTCACCTCTGCTGAACAAAGCCAGCGAGGAGCGGATCAACCGGCGACTGTTCCAATTCCTTGAGTCGTTTTTGGAAGCTGAGCAACACGGTGCGAGGGGTAGTGAACAACCGATAAGTCAGGAAAAAATTGAAACTGAACCAGGGTTCTGCGCGCAAAGGTTTGTCAGGGTCATCGTCAAATGCTGAAATACGCATAATGATGGTGGGAGGAGCATCGTGCCGCAAGGTGTCGGCATCCCGACCCCCGCGGAGATCGGCGGTCGCGGAATCCAAATGAAACAAAAAATAGTCCAAGACTCACCATCCTCAGACACCCCACAAAAGAACAATTTATCAATCAACTGCTCAACCGTCGCCCAGCGCATACACAACCTGCATGAACTGATCAGCCTAGTAGTTTAAACCGAACAGCGCACGACTCACGGAGCAGGCGGCTTTCTGGGAGGAGCCTCGGATGGTGTACCGTCAATCTTGAGTTGCAGGGGCGGAATTTGACGAACTTCCTCGCTCGGTTTAGGTGTCGGAATCTGCACAACCTCGATCTCCCTTCCCGTTCCCTTTCTTCCCGCACGACAGCCGGGACACCAGTGGGAACCTTGGGGAAGCCGTATGCGAGAACGGATTCTTCGCCAATGCTCCTCCTTGATCCTTTCTCTTCTCCTGCTTTCTCAATGATATGACGTACGGGTGCCTTTTCCGCTCGGGCGTCCGAACCATCGGATATCCATGCCGAGACCAAGTCGCCAGCAGATTTAGTTCGAGCTCGAGCTGGAAGAGTGGGTTCGACAGGAGGTTCGGGTGTTTTGAGAGGCTCGGGGGTGCGAGAGCCAGTACGCAGAGTGGGCTCACTGGTACGACCGCTCGACTTCTTGCCCCGTGGGATAATGACCAATCGTTTAGTGCCTAACCAGAACATGAGTTAGCAAGGCCGGGCGAGGAGGGCAAGAGGGGCGAAAGGAAATCGAGCATTCGAGCATAGGAGGGTATAAAAAGCCAAGCACGTGTTACGAATAATGCGCGTAATGCTATCCCAGCTCACTGCCTAGGCTTCGGTGGCCTGGATAGGTAATTGGATGGTAATGCAAGGTTGGCAGCACGTGATAAGGATGACGATCACATTGGGAAGGCAACCGAGTAAAAAAAGGGCGAGGGGATTGGCAGGCGACTCACCCCTGGAAGTGCCTATACGATCTAGCATCCATTGGAATGTGTGAACCATCTGGCTAAGGCCGTCGGGACCTCGATTAGTGATCTGAACGAATCTGAATCCGTGACGGTTGGCGAGTTTGGAGGCGTGGGTGGGAGGAAGCTCTTGGGCGGAGGAGGCGGAGGCGTGGAGCGAGTCGGACTTGCAGGCGACAAAGAGGGTGATGAACGAGGAGCCAAAGCTCTTCTCTACACCAGCTACGTACAAGATAGTCATGTGAGACGAACTATCAAGCCAGCGTGAGAATCACGGGCGCTGACGTACCGATGATTTGTTTGGCCTGGTCATAGCTCCGCTGGTCACAAGCATCATAGCATACGGCGAGGCCATGGAGCCTGGGGAAGCCCTCGGGCCAGAGAAGCCAGTTGTCGGACACAGGCTCGGAGACATCCAAGAGCTCGTCGGCGTCGATCTCGAAGATGCGGGCGGTGCCGCGGGAGACGGTTGTGCAGGCGACTGGAAGAGAATGCGATGCGCCCGATTTAGCCGAATCAAAGGCGGACTGGTGTTGGCAATGGGCTTACGGGTGATGGTGGGGCCGTCGGCCGAGGCAGCGACAATGCGCGACTCTTCGGGGTCGACGGCCTGGAATGCGAGTCGGATAAACGTGGATTTCCCGCATCCCTTGGTGCCGACGACACCGAGGACATAGTCGGGGGTGAGGGTGGCGACGGGGGCAACCTTTTGCAGGGGCTGGGATGGTGAGCCAGAATCGGGGAAGAGACAAGTGCTTACCATGTCGATGTTGAGGGAACAGGCGGGACCTGGGGCGGATGCTCACTCGCAGACGCAGACGGGTGGAGCGGTGCTGATTTGCGCCTGGACAACAATCGCGATTGGAAACCAAGCGGCGTATCCCCTTTGGCTGACCGAGTGCTCGCCCCACTGTTGGTGTCGTGCGTTGCGGTCCTTGAGGGTGCACGTGACTGGTCGTGGTAACTGACCATGCTTCTTCCGCCGCCGCTGTCGCCACTGCTGCCGCTGACAATTGAGAATGTATCGCGTGTGGGCGTACGGAGATCGAGTGCGGATTTAGATCCTGCCCGGGCAACGGTGGCGGCTGGTACATGCTTGAAAACCGGTCCTTGGGCTTGGCCGTCATCGTCGAGTCAAACGTCTCGTCGCTCGCTCCCGACCGCACACTCGGCGCTATCGACCTGGTCTTGCTCGGTGTTGTCGGTGTTTTCACCCCCTTCTTCTTGCTCGGAAGAGGCGCGCTGTGGTACATCGATGGCGGACTCGGGTTCCTTCGGCGTCTTTCGTTCTTGCTCTTTCCGCTCGAGTTGGATGACGACTTGATCGACGGCGCGTCGCACACTAAGTTTATATCCAACACCACTCAGCCTGAGAACCCAGTCGTAGAGCAGGAGAAAAAAAAAAAAAAAGGGCAACAACAAAATATTCCTTACCCTTACTGTCGCTAGTCTGATTTTGTCATGGACGATCCGCCGTCCAAATAAAATCAATTTGATTCAACGTGGATCCGCGCACGAACCCCCACATGGCAGACAAGGTAACCCGACATAAGAAATCCCATTCTTGTTAGCCCAAAACGAAATACAAACAACCAATGCTCCAATATTCACTCACCTGAACACCGTCGCTACTCGGCTGTCCACGCATGTCATCCACCATGACCGGAACCAGGTTCAGCTTTCCCCGGCTTATAGTCCCTTAACCTTAATCCACACGGTAATACGTCAGTCCGACTACACCGAGCTACTCGAAACAATAATGACGAGGCAAGGGAGAGATGAGTCCCCGAGTGAGCGAGGTGGAGAAGGCAAGAAAAAAAAACTATCTTCCGGTTAGACCGTATGCTCGGTAATTTATAACACCATCTAACCCATCCAGAACCCGCACGTACCATGTGAATTGGATCACAACGTCAGGCACACACACACATACGTATCGCCAATTCCCGACTACCCTCCCTTCAAACCCCTCGGTCACTCCCGATACTGATCTCCTATGCGTCCTTATTGCCTACATGATTCGAATTAAAAATACACTCGAGCCACCGTTTTACCTCGTCCAGAGAGGCCTAGCGTACAGACTTTCTCGCAAAAACCTTTCTTTATAACCCAGACTTTGTACGAACCGACGTAGCCGATCTGATCTACCAAGTTTACATGTATGCGCACGTTCGTCGCGCTACCTTTATCCACGCTATTTTCCGCCGATCTTTCCAGTCGCCATCAAACGCACAATAGCATTGGCAAACCCCGACCGGTATTCTCATGGCGTATCCAGCGCGGCAATACCTTTACCACCAATATCAACAATGCCAACGCCCCCAACTTCAATGACAATGCTTTACTCACCCAACACTCACTCACTCACTCGCCCTCTATCACGCCACGTCCTGTCCCACGTCAACCACAGGGAAAGATTTTCCACTATTCTGATCGATTACGGCGTGCACATACACATGTACATTGATAACACTTCCAATGTATACTTGATATAGACCACACTCCAGAACGGACAGACACGGCCCGCCGGGAAATTAAAAGTCACAGAATCGACAAGGTTCTCCCATCATCGCTGAATTCCAAAGAACGCGCATATACTCTGGATCAATCGGCGAAATTCCCCCTTCCCTCCCCTCCCATCCAACCGGATTAACCCGTGCGCCACCCCCACCCGATCCACCAAATCAAATAAGAAAAAAGACAATCTTCAATTCGAATTCTAGCGTACAATTAAAAAAATCTCAAGTTCTGAAGATCCCCCAAGTTCTAGAGAAGGCCAGGGGGGAAACACAACGACACCAAAACCCATACAAAATACAAAAAAGAAAATGCGTGTCAGAGAATAAATGTCGTATTGTGAAATAAAACAGGCGGATTCAACAGCCTCTAATGCTTCCACAAGCTCGCAATCACTTCTTGCAATTTGCCATCACGAATAGCCTAAATCACGTCATCGTCAGCACGTAAGCCCACCCGGAATAAGAAGAAGGGGAAAAAAATAACAATCAGAATTAGGAAACTTAAGCGCAAACGTACCTCGTAGATGACCGAAACGTTCTGTCCGACTGTCAAGCCGGTCCATCCCTCTTCGAAGCGGTTGAGGTTGTCAATGCCGTGCATCTTGACACCGAGTTCAACACGAACAAACTCGTATACCGGGCGGGTATTGCCAAGCAAGTGGGCAGCCGGCGCAGCACCGCGTTCACCACGGAGGTACTCGCCCTGCAAACGGGCGTAGAGCTCTCCAGAGCGGTTGCCAACGGCAGAGCGGAACGCCTTGATACCCGCCAAGTCAGACTCGGGAAGCAGCTCGATCAAAGGTGCGGTAGCGGCCGCTGCGGCAGTGTGCATACGAGGAGCAGCGTCCATTGTCGACGTCACCTCGTACGATTCCATGACGGCCTTGAACACAGGTCCTTGAACGGAAGCGATCGAGACGGCCGCGAAGTTCTTCCCGAGCTCCTCGTTGATAATCTGCGCTACGCCCGTAGCGAGTTCGCGCTGTTGGGCCCGGAGGTCGACGGCTTGGCACACGAGGTACAAGTATGACGCAGTAAGGAGTGAGAGGACGTCGAGTGCCTGGACGGTCGCGCGGGCAGAGATAAGGGCGAGCGAGTTGACGGCCTGGTTGTGCATCTCGGCGCTCTGGACATGGGTCGAGACAGGGTTGGCGAGGAAGCCGAGCTCGCTAACGTATGCGGCACTAGCAATATCGAGCCCCTTGGCGTGGTAGTTGACCGATGGGTCAGAGGCAGCGAGCGAAGGGGGAAGACCACGGTTAAATGCAGGGTTGAGCAACTCGGTCGATTGAGCAAATAGAATCTTGCCGAGGTGGTGCAACGCCAAGCGAGTCTTTTCCATCGCATTGGTGACGGCCATAGCTTGGAAGTTACCACCGTGGTGAACGTGGCCGGTCTCACCATCGATCAAGGGGTTGTCGGTGGTGGTGTTGCATTCTTGGGTCACTACAGACCAGGCATGGAGGATATCCTCGAGTTGAGGTCCAATGAATTGGGGAGCAGTGCGGAGAGGGTACCGGTCCTGACGAAGCTTGCCCTCGTCTTCCTCGATGGTTATTTCCTTCTCCTCACCAAGCTGAGCCAACTTGCTTCCCTCGAGCAAGTCCCAGATGTGCTTAGCAGCCTCGACCTGTCCAGGGTGGGGGCGTGCGACCGCGTGAATGAATGGATGGTGGGAGCCTACGTAAAATTCAATTTCAGTTCCCCGCACAAGATAAGACCTTGGAATCCAGGCACCGACGCACCTTGAGTACCAACGAGGGCCTCGGTGCCCATAGCAGTGAGGACCTGGGCGAGCATACCCATGTGAACGGCATCGTTGAGCGCGAGCGAGGCAACAGCGGCCGAAAATGCTGTGCCGTTGAGGAGACCGAGATGCTCCTTGGCGGCCAACTTGAGAGGTTCGATACCAGCGGCTTGAAGCGCCGCGCGCGAAGACGTGATTTGACGAGGGAGCTCGCCATTTCGTTTGCCGTGGTAGCAGCGGATTTGCTCATTGCCAAAGATGGTTCCGGCAACGTAGGAGAGAGGAGAAAGGTCTAGATAACGGCACGGTTAGACCCGCGAAAACCTGGGGTAGAGATAAGACTTACCGCCCGACGCACTGATGCTACCGCGGAGAGGAACGAGAGGAGTGATATCGTTATCGAGGATGGATACCATACGCTCGAGGAGCTCCCACCGGACACCCGAGTGGCCACGGATTAAAGAGTTCATGCGGATAAGCATAGCCGCACGAACCCAGGACTCAGGCATCGAAAGAGTGTTAAGTGGGTCGGAGAGGGGCAATGGTGCTTCGGGCTTGTCCTCGGCGACGTGGCCGGGATGCGTAAAGGAAGGCAAGATGCCCGAATGTTGGTGTTGAAGGAGTGCTTTTCCAAGCGCGAGATGCTGGCTGGTACGAGTGTCGGCTATGTGCTAAATGAGTAAAAGGATCGACGTGTGTGGATCAAGTGAGAGCTTACCGCTACCACCAAATCCGGTGGAAATACCATAAACACTTTGCCAGTCCTGAGCTTGTCTTCAATAGCATTCTCAGCCTTGGTCATGCGAGACTTGATGTCATGGGAGTCATCGAGGGCCACACGAGCACCGTGGCGAGCAGCAGCAACGACCGAAGGGATGGTCAAATTGTGGCCATTAACAATAACAGGCTTGCCTGATCTGTACACATGTCAGTATGCAAATCAAGATGCCTAAAATGAAAAATATGACGCACTTGTGGGACTGTAAAGTATCTTGGCTGGTGATAAAAGTCTCAAGCATCGTTGCGCTTGTAGAGGGAGTCGAGTAGGCTGGGGTGGCAATGTGGGCTTATGAAAGCCATTGGTGTAGCCATTAGTGGTAGAGGAGGGAACAGCGTCGACGGCCATAATCATCGTAAAGGTTGAGTGGTGGTGGAGATGCGAGACTGTGGGATGCAGAATATCTGTGTCCAGCCTCTGGTATATATATCCAACTCCCCCCAATCTGTTGGAAAAGTTTACGTCTCCTGTTGACAATAGATGCACACAGGGACCCGTGGTCTATCGACAACACCGAAAAAAAATCTAGCAAGAATCATACCACATGATGAGGTCAAAATAGAGACCGGAGAGCTTAAGTGACGCGGGAAGCCGTTCCGAGAAACTAAGTTGTGCCTATTATGTCCACTATGGCCATACTCCCAGGATCGTGAGTAACAATTTACACTATAACAAGATCCGCCGAGGTAATCGACGATTGTCCTGGGCGCTTTAGTGAGCAATGATAGACTGGATTTCATCATCGCCCACCGCGCGGTTTCTTTTTCTTATGATCCGGCCGACTTCAGGAGTGTGGGGGTGTTTTTGAAAGACTTGGCCATCCACTCACACTCCGTCTGATGTCAGCAAACAGGTACTCAACCACCAAGGGCGCACTATGCCTCGCCTCCCCCTTAGTTCTGCACTCGACTACATAAGCATGACCCAGCACTTACTACATCAAGACTGACTCTGATTAATATATATTGTTTTTTTGTCTACTCTTATCTTTGGCCGTTATCTTGTGCTCTGCTCCTATCTCTCTTTCACCTACCTATCGTCCTATAGAATCACCAAGAAATTACTCCCCGTTTCCCTCTGGGTCTCCGAAAGCTTCCAACTTCTGAATGTCAACCTAGCCGTACCCGCTGGTTCTGCCCGCAAGGTTGCCCATTGTTTCAGCGCTCTGTTATTAGGAGCTACGCGGTGACATCGCTTGAGGACTTCCATTTAAACACATATGATCCAAATTTCTATGCATGATTTCTTGTGATTGCCTACCGCGAGCATACTTGGTTACATGCGAGCGATCGTCATAATTCCTCTATGCGCATGGAGCTGCTCCTAAGTCTGATCCGAAGTTTACGCCCCAATTCGAGGGTCGAGTTCTAGCTTGCAGGGTCGACTGGCTGGTGGAGGTATCCGATCCACGAGTTTACGTGCCTACTGACAAGCTAGAGCGTTGAAACCTTACTCACAGTTCCCTATGCGCTTTGGCTCCCATAAGCCAATACCCGCCACTCTTCACTAGCTTTGGTCAATTCCAACATCGGCCAACTAAATAACGTTGGAGTTTCAACCCTGAAAATCACGTCGGCCCTATTGGCCTCGATGGCGTTCAACACGAGTCGCCCAATAGATGACCACGTTGGTTTCCTTGAAGCATGTATCACGGCCTTAAACATAGATTTTAACATGGTTCACAGTTTGATTAGAAAGTATTCAACTCTAAGCTCACTACTGCTGCGATACACTGACGTTCTTTCTGGCTCAATGCGCGAAGATCCAGGGTGATATTGAACTACGCAGCCCAAGTTATGAATTAGCGCGATACCAGCGCCCAGTCAAAGCCCTTGATGTCTATAGGTTAGTTCATATAGAGTCACCATTGAGGCTGAGTGCAATTGACCCGCTAGAATGTCACAGTCCATGCTTTGATAGTTTGGAATACATTTGATTACAATGACGAAATTAATTCAGTATTCGATGGCTCGGTACTTCTGGGTGTTCTGCTCGGGACCGTGCAATTTTAATCACTACTATATCTCAATAGCTACTGAGCGGCGAAGAACAAGAGCACCACACATGTCATCTGTTGCGGCCTCTCCGCCCTATCCTAATGACGGATGCCTGTATGACGTGGAAACGCGGGTTAGCTGCTGGAGTCTTGGACACATACGCTGCGATACAGTACCTTTCCGGCCACGACTAAACTTAGCTATTTGCATAAAGGATCATGTGAGTTCGTCAACCGCCGTTGCCGCATTCTTCTATTTCCGGTACATTCCCCGGTGCAAGGGCCGGCTTGGCCTCATGACTCAAGCTCCGAACGCGGTGGCTGCTGAACATCACCTGTTGGTACAGGGATTCCAAAAAATGTCAAATAAGTTCCTAGAAATGCGTCATGAAACGTGTTCCCTACGTATAAAACACTTGAGAAATTGTTACCTCGGTGGCCAAATAAAAGCAGGACACTCTTTATCCGGCTATTCCCTCTCGCAATGGCTGCGTTATCTCGTGCGCTAGTGGTTAGATAGGGGGCCTCTCTTTATTTGGTGTATGCATAGAAGCAAGGGTTTAAAACTCCAGGGTATCGTTCCCCTGAGTGGCTGAAAATTAGGGGAACACTCAGGCAGTGGCTAGGAGTAATGACAAGTAAAAAAAGGACGTTTGGTGCTTTGTGCATTATGCCTGCGTAGATATACAACCGAGACTTAGTCGGAGCTTCCACTCCAGTCACGTGATTTTTTCAATACACGTCCATATATAACCAATACGAGAGCTACATGCGAACCAGGCAAACCGCTCACAACTCGTAGACGTGATTATCTTCACGCACATTAATATCGATGCTTTACAAAAACCATTAGGCTTCGCGAGCGCTCGGGAGCACCCATGGTTATCCGTACGCTTAACCTCCACAGAACCTTAGTCAACTGGCTTTTATCTCATCTTAGAAGATTAATGCGATACTTATTATTCTAAGCTAAGTAAGGCGTACAATGGCTGGGGTTTATCTCCAAGCTTCGGCGAGTGTACGGAGAATCATAGGTGCTCCCAAGTGCTCGCAGATCCCAGCATTTTCTGTAAGATGCTGCACTCTCTCATACCCTCTTTTACTCAGCTCGCCCACTTCGCGGTCTCGATTATACTCGTATTATTAGGTCCTTGTTATGTACTCGCCCTTTCCCACCTACTACATCAGCCGCTATGGGCATAGTTTGGGCCACCCACTCGCAAGCCTCACTCGCGGTCGGGTGTATTAGCTCCACCTTTGCCGCTTCGTAACCGCGGAAATTTCCCCACCTATCGCCGGTCTGTTCTTAGCTATGGTCGGTGACCGTGCATCTATCTTCGTTTATGTATTTATTTATACCGCATCACGAGCGCGCCTGGGTGAGGGGTAAGATCGACCTACCTCAGTAAACAACAATATTAAAGCGCAAGTTTGGGAAGTATGAGGTATGAAGGTATGAGAGAAACATGGAGTTAAATGTTTACCTCTAAAACGTCTGGATATATCTAAGGGGAGTACTTGGCAAGTTCTCAGTGGTCCAACGGTCAAGACTCGTGCCTGTCACTTAATCCTGCGCGCACGCAACCGGGGTTCGACTCCCCGCTGGGAAGTTCCTTTTTACACGATTGCTACATACAATTCTACTCAATATTGTTGAGCCAGTTTTATACATCCTTACAATACATCCCTCTAACATGAGAGGCTCTGACATCAAATCGTTTAGCCTACAATATGGATTTATTCATTAAATCCTATGCACAGATCGTATTCTGAGAAATTCTGAGCTCAATGGATTGCGTGATTTGATAGGAAATATGGAATTTGAGGATGTTTTTTGATAAATCAACATATGACATGGTAACGTATCCTAATACGTGACTTGGTATTGACTTATGATGAGACGATGTATAATTAGACTTGAACCAACAGCCAGTTGAAAGTCAAACTGCAAGCTATTGTTAAATTATACTTAGGCCTTCTAAGCGAGTTCTCAGTGGTCCAACGGTCAAGACTCGTGCCTGTCAGATACTCTGCTCGCACGCAACCGGGGTTCGACTCCCCGCTGGGAAGATCTTTTACTCGTATTTTTGGTTATTCCTCCAAATGCTTGCGAAAGCCTCTGGATGACTCAACATCCTCGTATTCAATCACCTATACTTTGAGATCAAAAATCGCGCTCGCACTTTGTCATTGCACGTTTAGTCCAATGATATGGTTTCTAAAGATAATCTCTATGGACTGAACCATCTATCTGTATTTTTTGATAGGATTCCAAGCTCTGCTCGATTAAACGTTGCACCATGTGCCTTTGGAATTCGGACTAAAAACTTAACTTTACTTCCCAGCGGGGAGTCGAACCCCGGTTGCGTGCGCGCAGGATTAAGTGACAGGCACGAGTCTTGACCGTTGGACCACTGAGAATACACTTAGTGCATTGAACACCTTAACCATTCGTATACAGCCAGAAGTTGAGATTGTTAATTGCTTTATCGTGTATTAGCCAGACACAATTGATTAATCACGGACCCCCCACCCTCGTCGCCCGCCGGCACCGGTCGTATACTTTTCCTACCGTTCCTTTCGTTCCCCCTTCCTCTTCATTGCTGCACCGGCTCAAGGCCCAGTAATAGGATACAATTTCAATACAACTAAATTATTGAAATACTGCGCGAGGAATAACCCAGAAGCAGGGTGGATAAAATAAAGCCAACTGAGAGAAAGAAATGTATCACTGGCGCTAATATGATCACATGGTTGCACTGTATATAATACGACACAACTAAGTTATCATCTGACTGTCTGCGTAATTTTTAAGCCAGATTAGAATCAACTTCTCTCCCATAAGGCGTGGTCACGGCATTGTATGAATTATGCTGTCGCTTTACAGCTGGGCTAATTTACCAGACAATATGCTAATACCGCGTAATCAGAATTATCCAACGAGAGGGAGGATGTCAAAAATAAGAGTAAATCATAACTTGTTATTTGTTTTCGAACCCGATATCAATGCGAGAATAAATTTCTGAGTAGCATGAGTGTGGTGATGAGAGTAAAGTAAAAAAGATCTTCCCAGCGGGGAGTCGAACCCCGGTTGCGTGCGAACAGAGCATCTGACAGGCACGAGTCTTGACCGTTGGACCACTGAGAATCTGTTGTATCTACCTAAAAAAGCGGTATAAGAATGATAGCAGCAGTTCAGTAATGTATCGGCAAGATTAGCGCAAAGTCCGATCAATCCGATGACCCTTGCGCCGCAGGAATTTGCATTATAATTTGGGACTTGCTCGAGTCACTCGGCTGCAACTTCAACTTTTCTGCCTCCTCATACGACATGGCTTTCGCTCGACCCGCAGCTCGAACCGCTGCAGCAGTGGGGCGCAAGGCGCCTGCATCTCTAGGTTTACCCCTCAATCGATCCTTGCATGTATCCAGGCCCTTGCGGATAGCGCCGAGCCCAAGGACTCTGGCTGTCGCCGCACCGGCTGTTGGGGACTATGCTCCCAAAAATGACCATGTGCTTAGCTCTCCTTCTGAGCTTGCCCGCAAGATTTCGGCTCGAGTACTCCCGCAACTACATAGGCCAGATGTTCGCAAAGTTGTTGTTGTAGGCTCCGGAGGTCTCAGCATTGGCCAAGCCGGGGAATTCGATTACTCTGGATCCCAGGCGATGAAGGCCTTGCGTGAAGCTGGTGTCGAGGCGGTTCTTATCAACCCCAACATCGCGACTTGGCAGACATCTCATCAATTGGCAAGCGAGGTTTACTTTTTGCCTATCACTCCCGACTATGTAGCATATGTTCTTGAAAAGGAGCGCCCTGATGGCGTTTTGCTCACTTTTGGTGGTCAAAGCGCCCTTAACGTTGGTATAGAGCTCGATAGGATGGGTGTACTCGAGCGCTTGGGGATCAAAGTCCTTGGAACACCGATTAGAACCCTAGAAGTCTCGGAAGATCGGGATTTATTCGTTCAGGCTTTGAACGGTAAGTGTTGCGAATTAAATCGTTATCAATCTTACGATGTACGGCAGAAATCGATATCCCTGTCGCGAGGTCAACTGCCGTCTCATCGGTCAATGGAGCATTGGCCGCCGGGGAGGCGATCGGATACCCTGTCATTCTTCGCTCTGCCTTTACTCTGGGAGGGCTTGGATCAGGTTTCGCCAACAACCCTGATGAGCTGCGTGACCTTGCAGCCAAATCGCTATCACTCAGCCCTCAAGTACTTATCGAGAAGAGTATGAAAGGTTGGAAAGAACTCGAGTATGAAGTTGTTCGTGATGCTGCGGATGTAAGTCAATTGTTCGCTTTCATAAGCGTTGGCTCATTCTCCAACAGAACACAATCATCTGCTGTAACATGGAAAACTTCGACCCCTTGGGCACACATACTGGAGACTCAATCGTTGTGGCCCCAAGTCAGACTCTCAACGACGATGAATATCATATGCTTCGCACTGCTGCGCTCAAAGTTATCCGTCACTTGGGGGTCGTTGGCGAGTGCAATATTCAGTACGCCCTCAATCCCAATTCCCGGGAATATTGTGTCATCGAGGTAAATGCCCGGTGCGTCGATCAAATTGGATTTTGATTCTTCGCATCGTAACTCAAATTCGATCAATTTTATAGCCTCAGCCGGTCTAGGTGAGTCATATGAAAAATCTTTGCAATTATTAGCTAACCCTAAACGCAGCGCTCTCGCCTCCAAAGCGACTGGTTATCCCCTTGCTTACACTGCAGCCAAAATTGCTCTAGGACATACTCTACCCGAACTCCCAAATGCAGTCACGAAAACTACAACCGCTTGCTTCGAACCCTCGCTCGATTACATCGTCACAAAGATTCCCAAGTGGGATCTCGCCAAGTTCTCCTCTCAGGTTAATCGCGAGGTTGGATCTTCGATGAAGAGCGTTGGTGAGGTTATGGCTATTGGCAGGACCTGGGAGGAGTCCCTCCAGAAAGCTATCCGACAAGTTGACCCTCGTTGGGTTGGATTCGAAGCCTATGCACAGCCGAAAGCTGGCCCGGAACTCGACCGGGCGTTGAGTGTTCCAACAGATATGCGCCTATTCGTAATTGCGCACGCGATGTATAATTGTGGATATACGGTGGATAAGATCCATGATTTGACCAAGATCGACAAGGTAAGTTGGTCACTGGGCGTGCAGTAACCTTTCTTATTCTGAAACAGTGGTACCTCTACAAAATCGACAATATCGTCCAAACTAACCGAACAATTCAAGCGGCAGGTTCTCTCAAGGCAATCGATGAAGATCTTATGCGCCGTGCAAAGAAGATGGGTTTCTCTGACCAACAAATCGCAACGCTCACCAACAGCACCGAAGCTGAAGCCAGGGCTCACCGGAAGTCTCTGGGTGTCACACCGTTTGTCAAGCGTATCGATACATTGGCCGCTGAGTATCCAGCACACACCAACTATCTATACACGACCTACAACGCTTCAGAGCACGATGTTGAATTTGACGAACACGGCACCATCGTACTCGGATCCGGTGTCTACCGTATTGGGAGCAGCGTTGAATTTGATTGGTGCGCAGTGACTTGTGCGAGGTCACTTAGGGAGGGAGGCCGTCGCACGATCATGATCAACTACAACCCGGAAACGGTCTCGACAGATTACGACGAAGCTGACCGCATGTACTTTGAAGAGCTTGGCTTTGAGCGTGTTATGGATATCTATGAGCTTGAGAAGGCTCAGGGTATTATTGTCAGTGTCGGAGGTAAGTCAAAAATTGTTATGCTCGGTATGAAATCAAGCTAAACGCTTCTCAGGCCAATTGCCTCAAAACATTGCCCTTAGGTTGAAGGAAACTGGAATCAAGGTGTTGGGTACCGACCCGGCACAGATTGACATGGCCGAAGACCGACATAAGTTCTCCGGTGTACTCGATAAGGTTGGGATTGACCAACCGGAGTGGGCTGAAGTATCTAGTCTCGAAGCTGCCAAGGAGTTCGCCAATCGCGTCAGGTGAGTTTTGGTTTCTTCACTTGTCATAGTCGCTAAATTGGACATGTAGTTACCCTGTCCTCATTCGTCCCTCTTATGTCTTATCTGGCGCTGCTATGAATGTCGTATACGAAGAGTCCACACTCGAGCACCATCTCTCCGCCGCTGCCTCTGTGTCTCCTCTTCACCCAGTCGTAATTACCAAATTTATTGATGGGGCGCAAGAGATCGATGTAGATGCTGTGGCCCACAAGGGTAAACTCCTCATTCACGCCGTTTCCGAGCACGTGGAGAACGCAGGAGTTCACTCTGGCGATGCTACTCTCGTGCTTCCTCCTTTCTCTATCCCCGAATCAGATATGGCCCGGCTCAAGGAGATTGCCGAGAAGGTCGCACAAGCCTTTGAAATATCTGGTCCATTCAACATGCAAATTATTCGCCAGGAAAAGGGTCAAGGAGAGGATTCAGCGCTCAAAGTCATCGAATGCAACTTGCGTGCCTCTAGGAGTTTCCCCTTCGTGAGCAAGGTCCTAGGAAAGAATTTCATTCAGATCGCGACAGCGGCAATTACCGGAGAGAACGTCCCAGAACCAGTTGATATCATGAAAGAGAAGAGAGATTACTACTCCGTCAAGGTCGCTCAGTTCTCATGGACAAGGTTGGGTGGAGCTGATCCGTTCCTTGGCGTCGGTTAGTCAAGCATTGCCATTATGTAATACTTTTATACACTGACTATATGCGTCTTGCAGAAATGGCCAGTACCGGCGAAGTGGCCTCATTTGGCAAGGATGTCCACGAGGCATACTGGGCATCCTTACTCAGTACCACCGGATTCAAGCCACCCAAACTTGGCTCGGGTGTACTCATTGGTGGAGATATCTCGAAACCTGAGATGGCTACTGTTGCAAAGCAACTCATCGATCTTGGCTTCAAGCTTTACTGCTCATCTCACAAGGTCGAAGATTTCTTAAATTCGATCGCTTACGTATCCTGCAAGCGGATTTTCTTCCCTACCAAGGACAAGCGTAAGCTTCGCGAGGTGTTTGACGAGCATAACATTCAATGTGTTGTCAATTTGGCCAAATCCAGGGGCAAGGATGCTGTAGATGAAGATTACGTTGCTCGCAGGTCAGTCAGTTACTAAATAAACAAAGCGCCGCCACTCATGATATAATAGGAATGCGGTGGACTTTGGTCTCCCTCTCCTCAATAATGCCCGTTGTGCGCAATTGTTCGTCGAGGCCCTAGCGAAAAAGATTCCTGAGGGAGCTCTTCGGCCATATTTTGAGGGCCACATTCCTTCTGAGGTCAAGTCTTGGCGAGAATTTGTCGGCCATGCCGCCTAGAAACCTAAAAGGCTCTTATGCCAATTAATGTACTCTTCACTGGCTTTCGTTTCATTATTTTTTTGTATGTGAATGAGTAGAATTATTGTACAAATGAAACAATATTTTCCTTGAAAAGCCTTCTCCCCTACGGCAGACATACCTACACCTTTGTAGGTGTCTAGATAACATAACGGAAGCCAACAGCCTTATCCGCATGTAATGCTGTATCCGGCGCGATGCCTTCTTCAGGGCGTCCACCTTCCATTCTATCTCTTCTGCGGTTTTCGAGCCACCACAAACCAGAGAGCGTACAAGAAATTAAGAAGCCCCACCAAGCAAAACCGCAGCAAATGGCAAAACCACGTATGTACTGTGGTGCTTCCCGCTCGGGATAAATATATGACCCTAACACGGCCATCGCTTGACCGATGGTATTGAGCATCGCCATGTTTACTGCTCTTCGAGTCTCGGAACCGCCATTGCCGGTTGTCCAAGACATGCTGCCATGAGTGATAAGTTAAAGTCCAATGAGTCCCTAAGGGGAACTTACGCAATTGGGATACCACAGTAAGTGCCAGTAACAGCAAGAAATATCGCGGCGTAACGTGCGTGAACCTGAGTTGCTGAACTCACGAGCCTGCGGCATCGTGTTCAGGTGGCGATGACAGAAGCGCAAAGGGGAGCTTACAATATGATATAACCAACCCCACTGAGAGCCAATGACCCGGCAACGAATGGGCCTCGAAGACGAAGACGATCGCTCATCTTTGCAACTACGAGCATAACAACCCCTGCACATGCATAGGGAGGAACAGACATGAGTTGAGCTTTGGCATTGGTGTATCCGAGAGTTCGAATGATCGTAGGAAGGAAGACAGAGATCGATGATAATGCGACGTTCAATGATTGATACAGAATGGACAACTGAGCAGCTTTTGAGTTAGATGTTCACCCGTCTTCAGAAACACTTACCATCCAGGTCCTGTAGTCCAAGAGGCTCAGGCGCACATGATCCCAATTGACCGCACGTGCCTCGGACTGTACCTCGCGTTGCAAACGTTCGGTGGCAATTGTGCGTTCTTCTTCCGACAGCCATTTGGTGCTCTCAGGCCGAGCAGGCAGGAATATCAATACCAGTATTCCAACCAAAATGGTTGGACACCCTTCGACCAGACTAGAATGATTGTGAGAATTAATTCTAGTGTTAGGAACAGCGCATGTAGTCTCACAACAAAATTCTCCATGTCGCTATGTTTGCACGGATCGCCTGTACGCCATACGCAATAATACCGCCAAAGGCGCCTGCAAGAGGACCGGCACTGATGAAAAAAGATGTTCGCAGCGCGTGCTCTGATTTGAGATAGAACAAAGAATAGTAAAAAGGGATAACAGGGCCACTACAAGGGACGAATAGCATAAGTAATTTGTATAAAGTACAGTAGCCCAACCGCGGGTGAACTTACAATCCTGCTTCAAAAAGGCCCATGAAATACCTTGCTGTAACAACACCTGCATAATCGAATGCAGAAGCTTGAAGTGCCGAGGATATTCCCCACATAATGGTAACAATGCCAATCACACGGTTCGGAGGCTAGCACGGAGAATGAGGATTGAAGCATAGTATGGGAGGACAGATACTTACGAATCGTTTGACGATCAACATCATCGGAAATTCTTTCCGCCCGTAACAATCAATCATATATCCAATGGAAGGACGAAGTAAACTCACGCCAAGTAAGATAAGCCACGTCTGAACCGCACTTTAGTTAGAGTTACCGGACAGGGCATTATGCTCACAGAAAATTGCCGATAATAGCCCGAATCTTTCCCCAGATGGGTCGTTAGGAATTAAATCAGCTTCAAGGCCTTGAAGTTTTGCGTTTCCTAAGTCTAACATAACATGTAAATATTAATCGTAACAAGGCTTATGGGTTCCACCTACTGCTCCTGTCCAGGTCTGGGTAAAGTGTCAGCGTTCATCGTGTCCGTAATACTACTTATAGTCCCATGACTTACATGCGAAGAGGTAGAGAATCCATGAGACTGGCATAATAATCCAATCCAACTGTTTCCCATACTATGGATGAGAGGTAACTCACGAGATACGGCCCACTCACCTTCCTGACTACCTTGCGCTCACGCTCGGAAATGGACCCAACTTCAACAACCTGGCCCACATCTGATACTTCAGCCTTGTTTATTTTTCCTGTTTCTATTCGAAGCTCCGATCGGTGTTCCTGGTGTGCCATGTCAAAGGGTAGAGAGAGGAGGGGTGCTGCGGATACAGGCAGCTTAAGCGGGACTAATATATAACCATATCATCACTTTGGTTCGGCCGCTGAAATCGGTGTTATTCTCCCTCACTTACACCGGTGTCCTGTAAGCAAGACTCAGCAGTTCATCGAGGTAGACCTGGGAGCGGTGTTCTATCTACCCACCCAGTCATTCCTTCGGTCCTTCAATCGAAACACTGTACCCGATTGGACGACATTTATAGACTATGTGATCTTCTGCCGCAGAATGTCATTGAAATATGAATTCGCACGGCTGCACGGGTCACTGGGTTATTACATGATGAGTGTAGCATTATATTTTGGGACCGGAAAAAAGCTTCGACGGCCAGTGTCAACTAAGTATACATTATCACATGGTGGCTCGCTAGAAATCCCATAGACTCAAATGGCTAGCCCCATAACAAGTATAGGATTGTGTGCACATATGGCCTTATTAACTTCTCATTCATATTCGTACTTGACAGTCTTGGAGAGAACATCCTCGAGAACAAAATGCCAGGTTTATAACACATGTACTGCTGGGATCAGTGGGACTCGGTGTCACACTCTTTGTACTTGCATATAAGGCAATAGCCAATTCTTGAGTGTAGTTAGCTAATACCTCTTTCAGAATATCGTAATGATGTCGAATCAACTTTACCACTCGTAATGGGATAGTAATACATGGATCTGTACATTGGGTCTCAAACACCTAGAGTACATAACGGAATCCCTCGGCTTTATCTGCATTAATGGCAGTATTAGGTGTCTCGCCTTGGCTAGGCTTTCCCTCGCGGCGGTCCCGACGGCGGTTCTCTAAATGAAGCAAAAGCGAGAGCACAAGGGCAAGGAAGGCTCCCCACCATGCGAAGCCACAGCAGATAGCGAACCCTCGTGTGTAGGCTGGCCCCTCTCGGGACGGGTAGATGTAGGACCCCAACACGGCCATACTATGACCGATAGTGTTCAGCATGGCCATATTTACACCACGGCGGGTCTCAGATCCAGCGTTTCCAGTGGTCCAAGACATACTTTTCGGCGCAGTCAGTACGCCATACTTCTCATGAATTGGATAACTTACGCGAGAGGAATCCCACTGTATGTGCCAGAAACAGCAAGGAAGATAGCTCCATAGCGAGCTTTGGTGGCAGTTGTAGGCACAGCCAAACTGCGTCTGTATGAGTACTCTTCAGCCGACACGATCACTATTAGCTTACAGAATAGTATATCCGATGGCGCTCAAAACGAGTACTGCAGCTACAAAAGGACCCCGAACTTTGGCGCGGTCACTGATCTTTGCAACAACCAGCATAACTACACCTGCACAAGCATAAGGCGGAACCGTCATGAGTTGTGCCTTTGCGTTTGTATACCCAAGCGTCTTGACGATCGTAGGCAGGAATACCGAAATGGACGAAAGGGCAACGTTGAGAGATTGATACATGAGGCAGATCTAAAGAGAGCTCAATACCATACTTTTTAGTCATCTAAAATGTGCATATACGAACCATCCAAGCCTTATAGTCGGTGAAGCTCATGATTACGTGCTTCCAGTTAATTGAGCGCCCTTCAGATGCGACCTCACGGTTAAGGCGGCGCTGAGCAAGTTTTCTCTCATCTTCAGTAAGCCATTTGGTGGTCTCGGGGCGAGATGGTAGCAACAAAAGTACGATTATACCAACGAGGATGGTAGGCAAACCTTCAATTAAGCTACAGGCACCATTAATTGCCATATTTAGCTCTGCAAGAGGTAATACTCACAAGAGAATCCTCCATGTGGCAATGTGAGAATGAATGTGCTGGACACCATAAGCGATAAGTCCTCCGAATGCGCCGGCTAATGGTGCCGCGCTGATAAAGAATGAAGTGCGGAAGCCATGCTCGGACTTGAGGTAGAAGAGGGAATAGTAGAACGGAATCACAGGGCCACTATATTAATAGTAAGTAATTGCCATAAAAAGACACCAGCAAACGTACAATCCGGCTTCAAATAATCCCAAAAAGTATCGTGCCGTGGTAACCCCCGCATAATTAAAGGCAACCGCCTGAAGGGAAGATGCGGCTCCCCAAGCAATGGTGACAACACCGATGACGATATTTGGAGGCTGTTGAGATGCATTAATACAGGTGATGTCTGGCCGGTATGAGCGCTTACGAATCGCTTTGCAGTCAAAGTTAAGGGAATTTCTGTGGGGATTCGGTACGTTAGCATACACTGTTGATATTCACAAATTTAAGACTACGAACGCCAACAGAGATAAGCGATATCTATAAGGTGTCAGAGCTCGAATACTGGACTGTTGTATGATGACGCTCACAGAACATCGCAGACAATAATGCAAACTGATTCCCGGATTCGTCATTGGGCATCAACGTGGACTCCAACCCTTGTAGTTTGGCGTTCCCTAGATCTGTTAACTTATGGGTCAGACTCCCATCAACTCAATGGGACCCCTATACATACTGCTCCTGTCAAGATCTCCATGACATAAATGTCAGTACGCAGCTTGACTACAACCCAGTGTTGTGCTCACAAGCAAGCAAATAAAGAATGAACGTGATGGGCATAATCAACAGGTCGAGCTGGTATTGACAAGTTAAGCAATGCAAACACAATCAATACTCGAACGCTCACTTTCCAAACCAAACGCTGTTCCGCTTTGTCCATTGGCGCAGCCATGCTAACCTTGCCACCATCTTGTTGGTAGTCCAATTGTTGAGGGACTTCTTTCTCATCGATTTCCACGTTTTGCCGGTTGGAAGACGTATCGGCCATGTTTGCTTCAATCAAGACACAAGATCGAAGTAAGAGCGAGGCAGTCGCTTAGTTCAAACCCCTCCTTCTCCACCTAGTTTTATACCGCCCATGGGGCCCCGTGTATCGTTGGCCTAACACAGAACCAAATGTCCGATATACCGATTCGCCAAGCGCACACGCAGCGGTGATTGCAGATACACAAGGGTTCTCTTTAGAAAAAAATGGTTCCTTGGTTGAGTGAATCTCAAATGGCCGGTCCGAGAAATTCAATTCACCAATCATAGGCATTGAGAAGCAACATCAACTGGGAGCGAACATTTAGCCGAGACTCTTGGCACGTGGTATTCTTAGAAACCTACTTGAAATAGGCAAGAATAGAGGGGATGAATGGGGATTTATCATCAACCAAATGTAAGACGCTACTTTAATCCCGCTAAGGCCACGTTCCCACCCGAAAGGCCAGCTTGGCTTGTCAAGGAAGTGTTAAGAAGAGAACCACTAAACATTCACGAGACATGCATACTCTCGGTAAAGACCATCAGCCAAGGCCAAGGTTATCGGCATGCAATGCGTCTATCGGCTCAGAGGAAGACAACAAACCGACTTTCGATTTTGAGTTAAGTATATGTAGTGTTTAGTATTCTCCATTAAGCTGGCAGTCTGGACCGCGCGGAGATAGTTAAAATGTCATTACGTAATGCTTTCGTGTCTGAACGAACTGCGGTTAGCACGGCCCCTTACTCGTCAAATAGTTAATCGGAACGGCAGGGGAATTGAATGTTCTGCGCAGGGTATGATGCATGGGGAACAATATTCTGGGACCATAACCAACATCCTTGAGCAACACTTGGAATCCCTATGGTATGCATACAGGTATCACATACTAAGCCGTCATATGAATCACATATGCATATTTATTACCTTAGCGGACTCAATATACTCACCCACTTCTTCTGATGGAGGAATAGGCCACCAACGGGGAGACCTTTAGGAAGAGCTATATATCAAAATTGAGAGTTAGCAATGGTACCGTGAGATAGGCTTCTCATAAGTAACAAAAGATATGCGTGAAAGGGGAATCGAACCCCTGGCTAATCGAATTAAACGCTGGCAACGATTAAGGTTACCACTACCCCATTCACGCCTATACTAGACCAAATTAAAAGATAACCAAAGCTACACGCACACCAAGCACCTTGGAAGATTGTGCACATATTGTAGAAATGACGATAGTTGTATACTGGATTGATATATATGTATTGAATTTCAATTTAGAACATTAGCAATGTTGATGAAAAGTCGTGACCAGAAGCGGCCCCAATCCAATTAGTCTACGTGAATGAATGAGCGACGTGATCCTCCAACGGCCCAGCGCGTGATTATTTTTTTTAAAAAAAATTATATAGATCACAGCAACGAATAGACCATAATCGGGACATACCTACAGAAGGGAATTCGGAAGTCGCAAGGAACGTAAAAGCGCGAAAGCGGAAGCTAAAGAGAGAAAAAAGAGAGAGAGAGAAGGATGGCCGTTGACTCCCCTCGCAAAGATCAAACATGCAGGAAGGACTCAACCACGACCATGCGACAATATTAAACAGAGAAAAGTAAAACTAAAGGAACCAGTCTATTTTAGAGGAGACAGGGCAGCTAATAAGGAAACCAACCCAACGCGTTGACTGCTTGGTAAAAAGACTCAAAAGTACGAAAGGAATGGATGCCCAACACCCTACATAAGAAAACAGCAAAAATATATGCGTGAAAGGGGAATCGAACCCCTGGCTAATCGAATTAAATACTGGCAACGATTAAGGTTACCACTACCCCATTCACGCTTGATAAGCTAGAGACTGCCTCTTATATAATTCATGTAAATAGCTTTGACGATGCTGAGGTACATTAGCATCACAGGGTTTTAGTAGTATCGAAAGTTCACCCAATAGTAACAAGGGCACTAGTGATCCTGATGTAAGCTATGATCAAGAACATTATAAGTAGCACTGGTAATATGCTATTGTCGTGTGGAAACAAATCTTGCTGTCGTGGATAAGGTGGCTAATCTAGAGACTGGACTACAGAAGACGTGGTCTTGTCGGACCTTGCTAAGTAAGCGCCCGGCCACAGATGTGCATCTAAAGTTGCAAGTCACCTAAGCAACCACAAAACATTAATATAATTGGTTTTAAAAAAACGGCGTAGTCCTTATATGCGCAATTCAAACAGCGCTCCAACTGTTATCGCTCATGAGCGACAATTTGGCACACCCTTGACTCATGTGATCGCATGAGCAAACCTGCCCTCATTGGATTGCTGGCGTAGACGATATGCTGGTGTAGGTGATTAAGCCTGTGGGTGTAAGTGCAAGCAAAATGGCATGCTATATATATCTCCACATATGATCTGGACTAGGCGAGGCTTACATTCCTCAAGAAGCCGTTGATTCGAATAGTCAATTTCAATAAACAGTTTTAATTTCTACCGTATCCATAATGTATAATAAAATCTTAATAATACCGGTTTGCATTGAATATTTCACTAATCAATGTTTTTGCGTTTTGAACGTCTCAAAAAGTTACTTCCCAGCGGGGAGTCGAACCCCGGTTGCGTGCGAGCAGAACCCTGACAGGCACGAGTCTTGACCGTTGGACCACTGAGAACTTGTCAATAGATCAGCTTGATACAATATTACAGCTGCTGAACTGAGGGTACTCTGTTCAAACTTTTGAACATTTTTGAATCATCATCACATTTTGTACAAAACTGCCAGGGTTTGTAAGTGCTCGAGAGTTCTCATAGCTCTTCTTGCGCTCGCCAAAGGTTGCAGAACAACACAGGAAGTTTAGTCCATCGCGCGCTTTACTCAACTCGGATGAATAAGTGTCACTTTAATACCCTAAAATGGCATAAACGCCAGCTGAATAAAAATTGTAGGGATCAGTGAGCGTACAGAGCCATGGGCACTTTTGAGCACTCACGAATACCAGGGGTTTTTGTAGAGAAACCTTACCACATGCATGTATAACCCATTAACTCTCTGGTACTACCTTACCTACAAAAAGATAATGAGCTTTCACGGCTGAGAGCGGTTTACGATAGAAAATCTAGACAACATTTAATCTCGTGTACGTATATTAGGGATATGTTGAGATAAAAACTGCGTGAAAGGGGAATCGAACCCCTGGCTAATCGAATTAAATACTGGCAACGATTAAGGTTACCACTACCCCATTCACGCTGGGTGTTTTGGTATTGGGCTTCCACTAGATAGGTGTATACTTGCCCGGAATTCCGCTTACCGGACGTATACCATCCAATCGTTATGCTTCTGCACATGGTCCGCCTCTTCTTATCCGCTGCCCATATGGTTCTGCTCGCTTATTCTTCTTGGAGCTCAGTCAAGCGCTCCAAAATTATCGCATGACTTACGGACCTAAGCTTATTACGGGTAGAATGATTTCAATCCTCGATCACGTCTCCGCACATCGAGTCGTATTTAGATGCACGTGCCTGGGTAAATCTTACTGAACTTCGAAAAAGCTACCTTTGGCGACGTGCGTACGTTCAACGACCATGTGCTGCACGCCTATCACTGCCCACTACCGTGAATCAGCGGCCGACTTCACTTCTTCTCGGGGATGAGTTTGCCGCGGGGATTGATACCGGTAGAAGTAAAATCACTGTACCAGCGGTTTAAAGGAGGGCTGGCGGCTTTCGTCCTACCTCACGGTTCACTATGGCCACCACCTACATTTTGGCTTTGGCTCTCACAAGCATCGCAATAGCATCTCCATTAGCCACTATCCCATCAGTGGACGTACATTCTCTTTTTACCAGGACTTCTTGTTCTGTAACCGGATCTGCGTCTTGTACAAACACGACTGCACAATCCAATCTGTGCTGTTTTGAATACCCTGGAGTAAGTTGACATGCCCGGGTTTTGTATCACCACCACCTTATCAAATCCCAGGGACAACTTTTACAGACTCAAGTATGCTTCTTCATTCTATAACTAGGTTTGTCGTCCATAACTCATAAGTTTATTAGTTTTGGGACTTCAACCCAAGCACCGGACCCTCCGATAGCTGGACAATCCATGGGCTTTGGGTGAGTTGCAGAGCCCACTCTCTTGTTCTCTCACCTTAATACAGTTTTAATCCAGCCCGACCAGTAAGTCATCCCTCACAGAGTGCAATGATTTTCCAAATTCCCTGCATTAGTTGCGACGGGACATATGACTCTAACTGCGATCCTTCGCGAGCATACACGGACATTTCAACCGTAAGTAATCTCACTTCGCCGGAATATACAAATTTTCATCATGTGCTCGCAGATTTTAACCAATGGCGGGGCTAGTGACATTTTGAACTACATGAAGTCTTACTGGTTAGACATTAACGGAAACCATGAAAGTTTCTGGGCCGTACGTAGACCGTTCAAATTTATGGGTAACACACTCATTCGCTAATAACTATGATCAGCATGAGTGGGGCAAACACGGAACCTGTATGAGGTATATTTAACACTAGTCAATACGTGCGCTGGAAACTGACTCAAGACTTAGTACACTCAAACCCGCCTGCATCTCTTCGTCAGTCCGAGGTCAGGATGCAATTTATTATTTTACTCGTGTTGTGAATCTATTCAAGGTAAAACCGCCCTCCCTTCTCTCCAGTTGTGGACTTAATTTATTTTATATTAAAGACTCTCCCAACGTACGATTTCTTGGGGCGGCAGGAATCTATCCGTCTTCAACTGCGACATACACCCTAGCTCAGATTAATGCCGCTGTCAAGGCTAAATGGGTGCGTTCAGTGGTTTGTAGCAACGACAGCCTATTGAGTGAAACGTAGGGCTATACACCTGCACTTGACTGTACAAGTGGCTCCCTGAACGCGATCTCTTATTACTACCATCTGAAGGGATCTATTATTGATGGGGCTCTTGTCCCTATAGGTGAGTTTGAGCCGTAACATTCGTCTCGGTAGGCTGTACTTATCTTTCCCAGACGCTCCAAAGGCTGGCACTTGTGGATCTACTGGTATCAAATATCCCATTAAAGGCGGATCTAATACTCCTACTACAACCGCAACTGTATGTGTCTATTCTATATGCTGGAAGAAAGGATTGATCTTGATAGCACAACTTTACCGTAGGCCCCCACTGGAGTAAGATCAGGTTTTGCTTAGTTTTGAGTTTAATACACTAATTGTTAACAGACTAGTACTGCTATTCCTACCAAGGCTACCATAGTCGGAGTTACTTCTTCGGGAACTCAGACCGGCTGCTTACTCACAGCGGGGACATGGTCTGTTCAGACTTGTGCGACATACACCATCACGAATGTCTCGGGAGGATTCACGCTCAAAACTTCAAAAGGTATGAGCAACTTAGACAGAGTATTTGTGGATTCTTACCCAAATCGCAGGCTTTTGTGAAGTTAGTGGAGGGGCACTCAGCTGTAGTAGTTCCGTTTCCAATGGGGCAGTTTTCACATCCGTATGTTCCCTTTTCTCCTTTGCCTTGATACACGAGCCAACATATTCTGGGATCAGTCTGGCGGGCTCCTCGCGTACAGCGGATCAACCGCTTTCACGGGTGACTCAGTGCCTAGTGGTACCGCGCAAGTAATTATCTATACCGGTAGTTCACACGCACAAGACATCACATTCAAAATTGTTTCGTCATGAAGGGCATTCATTTTAGAAATTGGACATAGAAAAATTTGAAACTGGAGGAATGATGAAGTACCAAAGCTCTTAAAAAACGAATATAAAAATACAATGTGGCGCATACCATCTCATAACGAGGCTAACATGGGAATAGGCTCCTTAGTACGCGCAACAAAAAGCTGGAGGACATAAAAAACATAAGATTTGAACAAAATAGGTAAAGGAAAATGAGTAGGTTTTAATCAGCTAAAAGGTTTACCATTTAATTCTCTTGAAAATGTCCAAACCTCGAAGTCTAAGGCCTTTTAGACCACTCACATCGCTGTACTTGCGAACACGATGAGCAAATTTACTTGGTGGACTTGCACCGACGGCTTCACTCGCCCTTCGATAACGAATTATATCCAAGGAGTCGACTGGAGAGCAACTGCGAGTATAGTCGGCCGACGGTGGGGTCCCAAATTTCTGGAGAGGGTCCCCTAAGTGTTTCGAAGACCCCCAAGGTCGAACTGAGGTAGCAGCAGTGGAAGGAGGAACAGTATTTGAGACCATGGATAGAGTCAGAAGCATATTCGAAGGAGATTCTGATATGCAGGTTATCGTAGATTTAGTTTCAGGACAAGCTACGGGACAAACTACGGGACAAGCTTCAGGACAAGCCTCAAGAGGATTTGTGGACTTCGAGTTCTGTATGAGGCATCAGCGAATGTATCCCAGACCGCCGGATAACATTAAGATACTCACAAAGGTCACACGCTCTAGTTGATTTGAGCTCTCGTCGTCCGAATCGCCACTAGGAATAGATAGCGTTTCGGAGTTAGGCATGAGTAGAACATCTTCACTCGCGGGAGTAGCATCGATGTAGAAATCACTTGAATCGAGTATAAACGTAGCGCTGGGAAGAGATGTATAGGAAGCTCCATTCGCATACGGATCCGCCGCTCTCCTCAGGCGCGGGATAACAGATCCAACAATAACGACTATGGGCTTGCAAATAGCCACGGGGCGGGCCCTCAAATCAGCATAAATTCCCTTAACCTTTGGAAAGTGGGAAAATCAGCTATCTGAAACATCGATAACAAGCATCCACGTACACGACTGGCTTTCGATAGCTCTTCTGTACACCCGTTCATCATGATCTCACTAAGAATCTTAGTGGACACGATGGGAGCCATCGTGCTGTGGGGAGATAGTATTTCGTATGACTTGAGTGGAATAAGACTTGAGGTGACAGAAAACGGGCAACAAGTCGAGCGAGCGAGATGGAGTATTAATACATGGTGACATCCTTTTTCTGGGGTAGAGGCTTGATGGTAGGCCAGAGTATATAATACAAGGAGAGAGCGAGGTGGTGCTTAGACCACGAGCCGCATACTGAAGACTAAAGGCCTGATTTGAAAACTCGATCATCAAGGGCAATCGCCTAGACCATAAGGACTTTTGGCCCCAAATAGGAAAAGTCAAGTCTATCGAACCTTAATTACAGGTGGCAGCTGGGGCCGTAAGTGAACTCTCCTAGCTATAGAATACGGTATCACAATCGCTAGGGCCAATGGCTGTGCACAAGGCCTAAATTGGCACGCTCTGTACTCATGTTCATTGGATCTTTTGGATCGTAGCGGAGTCTATCTATGTCAATGACCTAATAAAGTGGCCTATATGCATGTGACACGGAGCTCCCATAATCCCTAACTTGTAAACCACGTACAGAATAGGGAAAGAGCGACCTGCGTTACGTTACCAAAAGTAAGTTTATTTTAGCGCCACTTGCTTTACCGCAACGTTTTGGTTCCTGTTCCAATCTTTGACTATCCCCATCACATCATGTTCTATGTCATTGGTCTAGGACTCTGCGACGAGAAAGATATCACCGTGCGAGGGTTGGAGGTAAGGAATGATATCCAACAGAGAATTCGATATAAAGGACCAATTCACGCTAGGCAGTACGAAAATGCAGCCGCATTTACCTCGAAGCATACACTAGCATATTACTGGTAGACAAGGAGAAGCTGGTAAGTCCAAATCACACAGTATATCCTGGGTATGTCTGAGAATCTTGTGACTAGGAAAGTTTCTATGGGAAGCCTATCATTACGGCTTATCGTGAAACTGTCGAGACGGAGAGCGATGAAATCTTGCACAACGCAAAGGAAGAAGACGTTGCACTATTAGTAGTAGGGGATCCTTTTGGGTGGGTGATTAAAGTAACGGGGCTGCGATAATCCTAAATGTCGTTCTTTGCAGGGCAACCACGCACACTGACATGCTCCTGAGGGCGCGAGAGCTGGGAATCCCGACAACTGTGATCCATAATGCATCAATCATGAATGCTGTTGGCGCTTGTGGCCTACAGCTATACAATTTTGGTAGGAACTTAAGTGGTGTGACGAGTGGGGCGGGTATTCACATCTAACAGGCCAGACCGTCTCGCTACCCTTTTATACGGATTCTTGGAAACCTGACTCTTGGTACGATCGCGTGGTTGAAAATGTGGAAAAGGGCATGCATACACTGGTGCTACTTGATATCAAAGTGCGGGAGCAGAGCGAGGAGAACATGGCGCGGTAAGTGGTACGATATTTGCCTTAATTTGTCTTGATTGAGGAGCCATCGATTGTTAGGGGACGCAAAATTTATGAGCCACCGAGGTATATGAGCCCAGTCACCGCAGTCTCGCAGATCCTCGAATCTGAAGCCATTCGTGCTGCATCTGCGTCATCGGAGGAGACAAAGGCACACGGGTATTTGAAACCCGAATCGACTCTGGCTATTGCACTTTCAAGAGTTGGTTCACCAGAAAAGCAACGCGTTGTTTGCGGGACTCTGCAGCAACTGTCCGAGTTGACCGAAGAGGACTTTGGAGAGCCGCTTTTCAGTGTCGTAATTGTTGGGAGACGTCTACATGAGCTAGAGGTACAATACTCGGCGGCTTGGGCACTCGATAAAGCCGAATGGACTCGAGTTGCGAAGGAGGTATATGGTGCTCGTTTATATTCTTGAATTATGATATATGTGAAAACCGATCAAAGTCCGGCTACAATGGGCGCTTGTCCTGTGATGGATTAAAGAGTGTCCCATGTGGTGCCATGCTGGACCCTGATAGGTGACTGTGGTCAATATCTGAGGTGATCGACTGCGTATCCGCAGCCTTGAAATAACTTTGTGTGGTTGACGGATTTCTGCATTGCTCCGCTCCCGACCACCATCTTCGCCGTGTAAGATGGTCGTGCTGATTGACTCCGAGCCTAACTCGCCTACCAAGAGCCAGAGCACTTGGTCGCCACGACCTGGACCATCGCGGGCCAGCTCTCAGGATCCAGCTCCAGGATCCAGTTACGGAGCTGTGCCCCAGTCTCCTGAAGTAGCTTACACCGCTCCTCCGCCTGCCTACTCTCAGGCCGCCAATGCCCCACTCCTCCCTGGACCACACCAAAAGCCCACGCGCCGCACTGCTGCCACAAGGCGATTCTGCAGTGCATTCTCTATCGCATTGTTGATAGTTCTCATCTTCTCCACATCATGGAAGATTATAAACCGTGGGTTTGTGGTAGCCTGGGTGAGCCGATATGGTTGTACTGTTGGCCATCTTTCTAACCACGCTCCTTGTTTAGGATAACGACCCACGTCCACAAGATGGCCATGTTGTCTCATGCTCTCAAAAATGGTTCGATTTGGGAGGCTCAGGCGATGAAAATATCTATACCAACCGTGATGGGATTTTCAATCAGACTATGATCCCAGGATATCCGGTGTTTCCTGCCTATAAAACTTATACGCTTCCCATCAACAAGTCTCTACATTATATTGTTGCTCGCGGGTCACTATCGGCCGGCGTGTTAAATATACGCGGAAGCGACACCATTGACCCAGGTTTCGTCGATGTGAAAGTAGTGGCCCGATACTGGAACCAAGACGCACTTTCTTACACAAAAGTGTGCGAACTTACAAAACCGGAGGGGGGTGTTGGTATAGGCATTTATGTGAGTCGCTTGTGCGGTGAAAAATCAACATTTCACTGAATTCAACGTGCAGACGCCTTCTAGAATCGGCGTGGGCGTGGGACAGCAGATTCAGTGGACAGTGACCGTTACATTCCCAACGGCGTCTCAGTCCCCCCTTGACCTGAATGCGTTTGCAACAGACATAGGCAATTTCCGTCACAGTATCGAAGGTCTAGGTGACCGCGTTCGCTTTGAGCACTTGTCCCTCAAGGGCAGCAATGGTGCAGTCGAGTCTAATGGCTTGTCCGTATCACAAGCCACTATTACCACCAGCAACTCAAAGATCAGCGGCAAGTTTAGCGCTACGGACTCACTGGTCCTCAAGACTACTAATGGAGCTATTGATACCGATATCGACATCACAAATGATGATACACACAAGGCCTCGAGTTTAACACTCGAAAGCTCCAATGCGTACGTATTTGGTGTCTTGATATCTCTTGTCGTATCTTAATCTCTGGTTGTTACAGTCGAATTACGTCCCGTATTTCCCTTCTTACCACCCACGACCAGCGTCCACAGCCAAAGGGAGGTCACTTTATCGTCCGTGCTGCTACCTCGAATGGTCGGCTTAATATCAGCTATCCGGCCACTCCAGTCAATTCGCTACTTGACTTTACGGGAGAGACTTCCAATAGCAGTGCAGATGTTGCCCTTGATGCGGCATTCGAAGGAACATTCGCCATCTCCACATCAAATAGCCATGTTGACCTGGACGACGGGACACCCAGTGATCCGAGCGGCAAGGGGCGCAAACGTATCGTACACCAGACCCAAGGGTCGTCGAAGGCAGTCTCTGGATATGCTTTCTGGGGAAATGAAAAGGACCATGACAGAAATGTCGAGACTGGACATGTCGTTGTATCAACAAGCAACGGTTGGGCTCGCCTTCGATTGTAATCTTTTATCTATATTAACCGCAGTATCTGTTTGAGTATCATGTATAGTAGCCCTCTCGGTTCGGTCAGTTCGGTTGGATGTGTGGTATATGTCTTTAATAACACGGTCATTTATATCTTTGAAAACATGAGTTCAGCATGTGTAACTATTGGTAGGATCTTACTCACAATAAAAAATACACATGATCGCGTCACCAAACCTACATGCAAGGCGAAATTTGTAAACAAGCTTTAGGCACCTCGCCCACGACCCCGTCCACGAGGCATTGGTCCTCCGCGACCCCCGCGACCTGCAATAGTTCACATAAGTACTTATGAAATGCTCACACGAAGCCCACTCACCGCCCCTTGGTGGAGCGCCGCGTCCGCCTACGCGCCAAATCAGTCACAGGAGGCAGACTTGTCTAAAGGAACATACCTCTTCCCGCTGGCGCACCACCACGGCCGCGATTTGCATCTCGAGCGCGTAGTTGCTCCTCCTTTACATTATCAAGCAACGCGTCTGGGACGCGCAGGTATTTGATCTACCAAGTATGAGAAAGAACACTGAAGCAGGTGATCAGCATACGTACCATGCTCCCCCGAATGTAGCATTCTTTCAATTTCCAGAAGCGATCTCCCTCAGGGCTTGTCTGGTAGACTTCACGTAGCGTGATGTTCATAAAAGTATCGCAGTTGACCAAATGTCCATTGAAGGTCTCGCCATTTTTGAGTTCGACAAGCTACTTGCTTGATTAGTGGTAGGGCGATATGGAGAGAGGGAATGTATTTGAAGGCTTACCATAGGCTTGTTTTGAGCTGCATTTAGCAGCGATAGTGGGAGCTGTAACGAGATTTGAGTAAATTACTCCCTATTGGCGGAATACTAGGCTCACCATGGTGGTAGTTGAGTGAGAGCGCTTGCCACTTGCATAACGTAAGCTGCGCACATTCGAGATGAATTTGACCGATCTCCTTCTGGCCTCAAATTGGTTTGCAGTCCGTATCTTCCAATAGAATATATATTCACTGCACTGCATAAACAAGATGCCGCGAGGGTTGAGAACTTCTCGTTTTTCTCTTCCTCACTTATCTCAACAACTCCCAATCACACGGTCTGCACAGGAGCAGGTTCCTGCTCTGAGTCCAGCGATTAGATCGCTGTATCGTATCTTTCTGCGCGCCACATCCGCTAGTGTCCTTCATCACTCTAGCGCGACGAGATGCTTGAGGACTAGATACCGACCCATTTTTGAACATTACGTCAGACTTCATCAAGATCAGGCAACAAACAATACGATTGGGAATGTGTTGCAAGAATGGGACGAGCGTAGTAAGTATTTTCGAGTAAATTTTATAGGACTTTCTTAGAAAGCTTCTTTAAGTCGACAATACACTTCGTCTCTTGCACAATTCAGCTGTCTTACGCGGTCTTCCTCATAAAATTACACGCAGCATGTCGCAGCTTGTGCATTCACGTTTCTTGGAGCAAAAACATACTTCACATCCCAAGTATGACCCAGAACGCAATGCAACAAAGTCGGCGCCTCGTAGCCCCATAGATGAGCTCTCAGGTGAGCTGCATCTTATGTTGGAAGAGACCACACAGCTTGCGGAGGGAACAACGAGGCTGGTTTTGGGATCTACCCCCACAAAGTTCTAAATGTGAGTATGGATATGAGTCAACAATCTCGAATGTATTTGACTTGCCATTCTCCCAGGAATTATGATTGGCCCGTGCCAAGCCGAATCTATTCTTACCATCTCTTAATTGATGATGATCATCGATGCGGGCTTTGTTCTCCGTGGAATTTTACAGTAATCGGTAAAACCGATTACCTACCCCGTAGCAACTGCGTACTGCGCCGCATTTATCAGCGATGCCAATTTTTGCTGTGCATATCCTCGTTCCATGGGATTTCTTAATTTATGCAAGTTCTATACAAGAGGGTGCTGTATGCACAGGTTATCAGATGACTTTCACCCCACGATCGAGTCAGAACGAAGCCATCAAACTTTGACTCGTTGTAGACGACCATATGGTCAACACTAACGACGCTCAATGTGTGCTGGTACGAGAGAAAAAAGTTAGTCTCGCCCGAAACGACCGGCTGCGTGTTGGCGCGAGAGTTATCCATTACGCCAACTTCAAAATGACCTGGTTACTAGACCCAATAGCATCAAACCCGTCGACCCCTCCCTCAAGCTCCTGTTGTATTTGAGCTATGTCACAGTCGGATCAACACCTTCGTGTTCCTCCTACGTATGCTGCATCTCTGAATTCAGATTTTAGCACATCGGATGCGCTCAGCTCTACTGTTCCTCAATACTCTCGATCGGCATCCCCGGATGAGCGTGTGCTGGCTGGCCATGTAATGCGAACATTCGGCGCATTCAATGCGCAAGACCTCCCTTCACGCTTTGAGTATTCTACCAACCATCTAACCCTTAACCTGGGCGAACGAAACTGGCATTGTCCACTTCCATGTTATGGGTACTCTGGAACGATTGAGGGCACTGTCAGGGTACACCAAATCGACACTGTTTCAAAAGTCGAAGTATCAGTATGTGGATATTTGTGCTCGTTTTAACTGAAGCTCATCATGAAGTAACGGGCAGTTAATCGGTGAAGTCTCAACGACGATATCAGAGACAGCGGTACCCTCGCAAGGGGCATCCAAACGCTTTCTTAAACAGAGAATCACGATATGGAATTCTGACTCTGCAATGGGAAACCACTCAACACTCCCTTTTAGTATAAACTTCCCCGGCGGGTCGGCCAGCAGCGACCTAGAGCTTCCTCCCTCGTTCCGCCTGGGAACAGGAGAGCTTTCAGCGCGCGTTCAATACCGAATTCAGGTTGACTTGTTCAGAAAAGGACTTCGGAGACATAAGCGGTAAGTCGTAATGTACCATCACTAGTCTGGATTGAAGGAGATAGGCTGAACGAGTCTTACCTCTGGATTAAAGGTTTGAGACTGAAGTAATATACTTACCCAAGTCTTTCGCACCGGCTTTGCAAGCTCGGTCTATCCACATAGATACCAAGTCGGACGACCCAGATGGATGGACCCGACAAGTGCTTCTGCCAACACATCTCCCAGGTCGACCCAATGCTGCTCGCACCGAAATCCCATCGGAGATGGTGGTAGAAGTACGTACAGTTAAGCCCAAATCAAATAATACATTATTGAATTTCCGTAAAGCTACACATTCCATCTCAAACGGTTCTCACAGCAAATTCAGTTCTGCCATACACAATACGCATACATTCAGCTTCTTCGACTACTTCGCGAGCTTCTAGTGTCTCTGTCTCGCTTGCTCTCGTTGAAGCACAGTTACAGCTAGTTAGATCGACTGTTGTAATTGTCCACGGTATTAAAAAAAGGAAAGATGTGGTCTTGGCTAATGGAACAGTCACGTCAGACTTCCAGGGTACCGACGCCGATGAAGGGTACCCCACCTCGAGTTTGAGTACATTAGAAGGCGTCCGCGTGATCAATGGAACTTTGGAGGTAGCTAGTCGGACTGGAGCTGAGTTATCCTGGGAGCTCCAGGATTTCATTGAAGTCAAGGTGAGTTTTTCATGTGTAGGTGTCAAGGTAAAAATTTTGATATGCTCTGCTCCCTAGTACTACCTCATTGCTATTGCAAAGCCCCCCGTAAACCTGCGCGCACTTGAAGGAGCTTTTCCTACCTTTCGAGTGATCATCGATGTGGAAATGAAAACCCACGTTAAACTGGATGAACATAGTGAGAATGATATAGATACCGATCCATCGGTTGGATTGTTCAGTTATAGTTAATCTGCATACTTCTATGTTACAGTACAGTACTTCGTTTGGAATATGTTTTTTATAATACTGTAAATAGGTATCAGCTGATGATATGACGTATTTTAGAGTCAATGCACCATGGCTAGTTATAAATTACCAATACGTTTAATTTGAGCAGGGATAAGATACAGACATTAAAGGTACACATTTTTCTAATCCAAATCGAGCTTGACTAGTCGAAGCGCAGGCGAAACACCTCTCCACGTACAGTGGCAATGCATATCACCCCTTGAGTATCGTCGATATCAAGTGCTGCAGTGTGGCTGGGATTGATGGTTCGAGGAAGCCGTAGTTTTCGGACATATCCTTGGGAGACCATGTTTGGCTTAGCAGAAGCAAAAGTCGCCACCCAGAATTCCAGGTCCATCTCGCCAGATTCGTCATCATCATCACTCGAGTCCGTACTTGATGTCTGGCTGTGAGCCAACCAGATTGCGCCAGTTCCACCTTCGCCGAAAGAAACAAGGTCGTATCCAGTAGGGCCCTTGGCAATCGCGTTTTGCTCGAGCGTATGTGCAAATGTATGCTCCAAGGGGCTGTCGTCGAGAGGTTGTTGCGGCGACGAGAGGGAGCTATTAGCAGAAAGATATGTGGACGACGACCCACTCGTGTCCGTTGAAGGTGTCGAGGAAGGGGAAGCAAGGGGGGTCAAGAAATGATGCGTCAAACAGCGTACTTGTCCGTTATCCTCTTCTAACTGTCTCAAGGACATTCTGTATAAGAAATAAGCTCAGTTCTGAATATCATATGATAATGTCAGAAATACCTACGTAAGAATGGACATCTTACCATTATACGGGATCCTGTCGCGCGAGCTAATATGGCTTTTCTTGAGCATTGTATACCCAGCTCCGAACA
This sequence comes from Rhizoctonia solani, assembly GCF_016906535.1. Lineage (NCBI taxonomy): Eukaryota > Fungi > Basidiomycota > Agaricomycetes > Cantharellales > Ceratobasidiaceae > Rhizoctonia > Rhizoctonia solani. The sequence goes on from NC_057382.1 coordinate 1,886,367, forward strand.
CACCTACGCCTCTATCGTTAATCCTACGTTGACACGATCTTTTGGGCGGCAAGGATATCTTCATAGTTGACGGAGAATTGCTCCCATTATCAGAAGAGGATTCGTCTTCGGATGAATCGCTACTATCCGACTGCACGGGAAAACCGCCACCGACTCGAGCAACGGTCTGGGGGTTATGATGTGCAACAAGGGATAACATGCGGCGGATGTTTTCTATAGCATATGTGTGTAGCACCGAGTTATCAGAGTCTTCCGCATACAAAATGATTTCCTCAGGAAAGGCGATAACATCTAAATCACAGTCCATCTAAAAATATTTCCAACCGCCCGTTTCTGTTCGATACCACTATACTCACCTCTAGCTTGATTCCGGTATCTAACAATATCCCTTGGCGAGTTTTCCAATCATAAATCTGTAATGCAGCTGTCCCTCCATGGAATGGACCTACCACCCCAGCCAAGCCCCGCTTTACTGATGTAAGAACGGTATTTGAACACTGGAATTCTGGACACACCTCTAAAAATAGCCCGGTAATAGGGATATCGATACGCATATCAAGAACTTGAGAAATCGAAACATCGGGGTGGAGAGGCGGGAAATCGAGTTTGAATACGGAGAATTGACCATAATCTTCCTGGCTCCTATTGGATGTTTATTAAGCTCGTCAGACATATTTGGTATACACCTACAAATCATGCGCCCCAGTAGCTAAGCCAATTAATACTGCTTGTTCTACTTGCAATACCTCACAAGTATGGGTATAATGATGCAGGTGAGTCTGCATCCATGCAACGCAGCCACAAATCTCTGGATCAACGTCCCACACTGATAACACTCCATTGCGAAAAAATATTACGATATATCGACCACCAGGAATCTTGCAATCTGGGTAAGTGCTCGGTACCTCGTAATTTAGTATGTGTGTTTTACCTGTCCTAACCAGCTTATCTGTCCCCACTTATGGCTGGCATCCAATACCTGAAAGATTGGTCTGGGAGTAGGCCGCTCCTTTAGAAAGTTTGCTTCAACTCGGGCTGCATGAGATACTGCGTGCTCAAGCTCTTTGACCGTTAGGGATTCCATACTGCGCCAAATTGGTAAAGGTAAGGCCCTTCTGCTTCGAACTGAGCGAGCTAGACTTGACCTATGAAATTGGTTAATATAATTGTTCCGGCCTATTCAATCTGGATATGAATTGTGGCTGACCAGACAGAACGAAGTTTGCTGAATTGGAGAAGAGAACGGCAAGTCTTGTCCTAAAATGAGTACTTCCAAAAACTAAATACGCCAAACCCATAACTTACTCTCCGCAAGTTAATGAGGTCCTTTACAGACAGATATTCGACGATATTGAGAAGCAAATCATATGGCAGCAGGTCCAGGCTCCACCCCCCGCTCGAAACGGGAGTAAATAGTGCAAGTGTTGAAAACTTGTTAATCATCAACCGAATCAACCAAGCAGGCGTGTGTGTCGTAGGTATATAGGAAAACTGGGTGCAAATTAATGACGATGATGGGACGAGGGCGCGCAATGATATTTAAACTCGCTGCGCACTAACAAAGCCATTTGTGTGATATGACGTTTGGTGTTAGGGTCCATTTGTTAAGAACGTCATAATCATCAGTGGGGCATATCAGTGCGTAGCCGACGCACCCTCGCACAACGCTAAAGTTATGAGTACGCCAATGGTGGTGGTAGTGGTGAGCCATTAGAATGGCCGAAAGTTTCATTCGTCTCAGGGTTTCGTGACGTATTGGTATGCCTTTGGAATCACATTCAAATCTATTTACTTACATCAAGGAATGGAATACAACCCACGCGACCCTTCTCCCTGTATTATACATCCTTGGAATCAGCCTGCAAGGGGACCAACTTTGCACGCTCGTCGTCGGCAGATTCAAATGTATATAACCGAGCTTCGACATTTGACCATATCTATACTAGAATATAAGTTTATATGCGATATGGCTGATCAGGATTTGGCATACCCTTACGCGGTCATAGTATCCATCCAAACCAACAAGATAACGTATAAAATTTCCATGTGCAACCACGGCTATTGTTTGCTCTTTGCGCTCACGTATAAGGTGTCTGACCCACTGGGCCCGCGCCCATAGCGCATCAGGAGACGAGCTATAGAACCCCTGCTTCTGATTCCAATCTTCGCTTAACGGACTGAAATCTAGGCGGCCTTGTTTCAATTCTGTAGTATATTCGGGTGTGGACTCGAGAGTTTCTCGATCTAAACCTCGATCACAGGGGAGGTCATTGATTTCCTGTAACTGAGGAGTTAAAATAACTCGGGAGCGAGGCAGAAGTCGGCCCACGGCATCCGGAAGGGCCAGCAAAGTAGTGGAAAGAGCCCGACGTTGAGGAGATGTGAGAATGAGTTCCACCGAGTCTTGGATGGAGCACCCCAGCGGCGAATTGCTGAATTCGATGCACTGTGAACGGCCCAGGTCGGTTAGAACCGCGTCTGGGACTATGAAAATTGCCGCGAATTCGAAAGTTAGGACGCTATAAGCATACATAAACAGACTTTATTTACTCCAAGTTCTATTATCTATGCTGTTGTAGTTGTAAGGTATAGACATCCATATAAGGTCCCTATATATGATCGACTCACTTGCATTCAGCTTGCCCATGACGGATTAAATAAACAGTTTTGAATTTCTTTCCGTTGACGACCATGAAGTTAAATAAAACCAGGACGCTAGCTAGGATAGGGGCAGAAATGAGATGCGAGAAAGTTAGTTCGTGTCTTCAGAATATTGCGACCGTTTTCATTATCTTGAAAACAAATAGCCCCCGTGGGAGATTGAGATGAGATGAGAAGCGACATGTTTATTCATCAAGAACAGGACAATTTTGATACATCCTGTCAGAGTGTAAATACATATATGTGAGGGTGGCTATCGATTATTAGTGTATTTGTGGGCCATATAGTAGAGTAAAATGCGATTAAAAGCTCGTCTGTTGGAACTTAATTTTTGGTAAGATATGCCCCCGTATGTATGCACTATTTACCAGCGGGCCTGGTGAATATTTTACAAGCTGTATCCTACTTACGGGTGGGGGCCATGCGTAAGCTCAGGGTACCTGTACTTCATTAATCCTCGTGATACTAGAGCAAACAACTAGCCCCTAAAAACCCCTATTCGGAGCGCACAGTAAGAATGTCCACTCTTCAGCTATTTGTTTCAACCATCGTCCTCATTTTCTCTGAACATCATTCTCCCACATTTTCACGACCGAGGGAGTTATTCCTACAAAATGGTCTACCCTGCAAACGCCCTTTCATTATCATTGCTGTTAGGGGCTGGTGGTGTAATGCTCTCAGCCGCTGCGACTCTACCATGCAGTAACCAGTGTACGGCTTATCACAAGGTACTCTTAGTATTGTTTCAGAACACCAAATTGTGCTGATGAATTGAACCCGAAAAGGAGGTGCAGCCAACTTCGCAGTTGAGCTCTCGAAATATTTACAAGCGGCGGTCAAGGTCTCGTCGCAGCACAGAGCCAGAGGCTTCGAGCGCTAGCTCCATTTTAGATGACTTAGTTGGCTCTTCAGATGGTGCTTGGGATGGCGACTCCGAGCACGGCGATTCCCATCCCGATGATCCTGCTCTCGCAACATCTCCCATCGGCATCGACCTGGGCGCTCCATTCGACAGCGCTGTTGGCTGGTTAAATGCTGATGAGAGCATACACAGTGTTCTAAACTTGGAGGGAGAGTTGGATTTGATTGCTCATTCTCATGAAAAGCCTCGCGGAGTTAAAATCGGAACGTTGGGTTATGTATCTAACAGCACGGCTCATAGCCCATTCGAGCTCTTGTCGGAGGCAGAGGCGGGGGGTATTGTGTTTTTGACTCTACCAGAACTAGTGACCCACCAAAGGGAAGGAAACCTCGAGCTCGGACCCGGTGCCAGTTTCTCGAATCACTCTACAGCGATACTGGCAACCCGCACTTACCCTTTGGGCTTGGATCTTTTGTCTAACCTGAACTTGACTGACAGAGGCTCTGTCGATACTTCAAGAGAGGGTCAATCAGCATCGTCCGGTTTCGTTTACGTACTCATCAAGGCAGGTACTCCATCCAATTCCGATCCACCATCGTCTCTTTGTGCAACATTCTACGCATACCCGACTCTTAACCACAATGATGATGATACACCTATGTTTCTTGAGAAATGCGACCGCTCCCTTGTTCCAGGAGCACCCACCAATACAGCCAACACCACAATGACTCAACTTTGGCAATACGACCCAAAAACTCGTGAACTAAAGCCAGCCATACAAGGAGATACTGGAGTCACCGCCCCGTTAGGCGTACCGAAGTCGAATGGTTCAGACCCTTCACTCGTAGGGGGGGCCGACTCGGGGACTGGAGTTCAGTACCCTTCCGGAACAAGCTCTTCGATCGAGAGAACCAGAACCGCCAACACGCAGCCTTCTGAAGCTATTCGAAAATTGAAGAGTGACACATCCCACAGTACTACGCAAACTCACCCTTCTCCGATGACTGCGCCAGCCCAAATTAGAGCTCGCAAAAGTAAGAGTGGTCGCACAGAAGGGAGTGGATCTTTGCTTCCAGCGTACAAGACGATAGCTATCGTTGATCCTTATACACTTGTATTTGCTCCCCGAAGTGTTACCGATGATGAAACTGCCTTGCCAGACTCTCCAGCTCGGTGAGGAACACACACATGCATTATTCGTTTATCGGAAATGTTGATAGGACTGGTTGAATGGATGTATATCAAATTTGTAATAATACACTATATATCGTCCTCTGGTGTTTCATCAATCATCTTCGCATAGTCTTCCGCAGAAGCAAACGTTGGCAATCTACGCGGCCTCTTGCGTTTTTCGCGTTTGCTGTCCGCCGCAGAAGCCTTTTTACGCTTGCCCTGGACCGCTTCTTCATCTGAAGAAGTGGCGTCTCCACCAGAAAGCTCGATCAAATCATCTGGGTCTTCGGCAAATTCGATTTCTTCGTCCGAGTCGCCCAGATCATCCGGCATACTACCACCTTCGACTGAGCCATCGTCTTCCACACCGGAACCGCTTTCTTGCTCTGACTTATGACCACCCAAGTCATCGTCTTCATCATCTGACATATCGTCCAAGCCGCTAGGAATATCATCACTATCATCCTCCGCATTTTGGAGCTCGGGCATAGACGATTGCAAGGCCTACGAGCCACTGAGTCAATCCTGAGCTCGATTTAAGTAGTAGATTATCATACCTTCCATACGGCATCTTCATCTAGCTCACTCTCTTCTTCACTCTCGCCACCGTTATCACTTGAATCATCACCTTCAGCTTCGTCATCTTCGACATGCCCCATACTATTCTCATCAGAGTCGTCTAAACTATCTTCGTCCTTTTCTTTCTTCCGTTTCTCGGCCTTACTGACTCTGGCTTTCTGTTTTTCAGCCTTTTGTAGGAAGAATTTATGAAAGAATAGCTATTATAAATATGTCGATTTAGTTATGTGCTTGAAATACGATATGTATAACCTCCAACATACCTGATCAGCTGGAACCTCCTTCGCATTCTTTTTCCAAAACGATTCCTCATTCACCGTCGGTGTTGCATCGACCGTGCCCTTCATTAGACGAACACGAGTACCGTCTGGGTCGTGCGCGGCTGGATGCATAACCGATACTGGACGCGGCTTTGGCTTCTTGGGATTCCTGTATACGAACCGGTCCAAGAAGTGGGTGAGCGTGTTGAGGCCCAAGTCTGCAGTAGCCGTTATTTGGGCGCCAGTAAGAAGTTGGCGAGCATGCAGTGATACAGAGGGATGATAATGGTGCAAGAATGGAAGCTTTTAGGGAGTACCCAATCAGTACTATATTCTATGGGCCCGAAATATAACCTACTAGTTCCCATAGACAAGTCCTATGAGCGTTCGCCCACTGTGGATCACGTTTCTTTGGGTCATATGAGCCGTCACCCCGGGTCGGGTCTTCCAAGTCCTCAGAAATGGTGGCCTGACTCCTCTTAACTTCATTGTCCTTGAGTAAATCCCGTAGTCCAGGTGTCGTGTTGAAGAGCTAGTTGTATGCGATGAGCAGCTGATTGCCATAGGCTCCGAGGTAACTTACCTCGCCCAAAAGATACAAAGCCCCACATATGAACGGTGGCTGGTGCACCGTAAGGGATTGAAGCATCCTCTTGACAAATGCAACAACCCTGCGGTATGATGTATCTGATTTCATGGCCTTGAAGACTAGATTCAGGTACATGGCCTGCTTTGATGAAATGAGGAGGCGGGGGTCGAGAATAGAGTCATATAGAGTGCGATAGAAGCGATCCGAAATAGACTACCAAAAAGCATAGTGAGCAATGACTCCCCATTTATGTTTGATTGACATAGAAATACCTTATTCGCTGAAGACACTTTTTCGATTAGCACCAAAGCCTGAATACGAATATTGAAGGGAGCCGAATGAGTGATGCGGAACAAAGTGCTCATATGTTTATCAAATCTAAGTTTATTGTTAGCCGTATTTTTTGAGCCATAAAAGTAATATGGCTCACATGCTCGTGTCAGTTTTGGCAAATGGTAATGCACGGTGAATCCCAGTAATTATCGCGGCGATTAACTTGGCATTAGAATCCTCGGTTTCCGCAAATACTTCGCCTCCGCCGGGCACCTTTCCTTTGATGCCCTTCTTCATCATCTTCTCTTTCTGTCGCGCTTTCTCTCGGGCATTAGGCCGTCTGAGGACTTGATCTTCCTCGGCAGCATTTCCTACTGAGGGCTCCTCCTCCCCCTTTCCAAGAATATCTTCAAATATCTGGAAATAGAGGCCGATCAACGCGGAAGCGATATCTTTGTCCCCAGACCCCAATGTAAATTGGTTGAGAGTGATGACTCCATAGTATCGCGCATGTGCGTGCGTATGATCTGCCTGTTTTTTTAATACAAGGGATGTCATTTCGCGAATAATGACGACCTTCATAGAGGGGTGAGGGACAAGAAGTTGGAGTATATGAAACGATGCTTTGGAAGCTACGCTTTTGTCGGAGTCGCCGAGTTTGTTGACTAGGAGCCTCAAAAGATTTTGTTCCTGCTCAGACTTCTCTTTGAGAAGGGTGAAAATGAGTGACATAGTTTGGGTTCGAATGTAGGGGAGGGGGTCTAGGGAGAGCGGCTATGATGCATCATGTTAGGGAGCAATTAATTATTGAACTTAGAGTTCGTACCTCGAGTAATTGAAGAATACTGAAGAAGTACTTCTTCAGCCAGTCCTCGAAATGCCAGGCAATAAGGTGGGCATCGGTGATGTCCGGTGAAGCAACGGGTTGGTCACGGAAGTACCTATTCAATCGTATGAATATGGAGTAATGAATTGGGAATGTCGTACTCACCTGAGTTTGCGGTCGGGACATCCGCCTCCAACCCACCAGTCGACAATCGCACGAAGCGCCTTTAAGCTTTCGCCTCTGCCTCCTTTTTTTGACGCCATAGCACGAAGGCCTTCCAGTGATCGAGTCTAGGGTCACAGTTTAAATCAATAAACCGAATATTGAATAAACAAATCGACTAACGCTATGGACTGGAGCTCCTTGAACGACCAACGCTAACGCACTAAGCCTGTCGCTCCTGGTTCCTCCTTGGAGCACGCTTTCCAAAAAGTGTGCATCAGAAGTCGAAAGGCCGAACTGAGATTCAGAGAAAGCTGTGCTATCCGAGGCGTGCAATGCCGCGGCTCGAGCGGCCAATGCAGAGAGCTTGCTTTCGGATAACGTTCCGTTCGATGGGGCCAACGGAGGCAGATCTTCATACCATTTCGATGAAGGGTTGAGGATCTACAAATGAATGGTTATCGGTCTATTTAAATTAATACAGGCATAACCTACCAGTTTTGCCTTTTTCCCTGTCGACTTGGACGGTGCAGTGGGCTGGGCCGGAGCAACGGTTGGAGTGATAGCAGTGGGTAAAGGTTTGTTCGATGTTTGATCTTTAGAGTGATCCTTGACGTCATCCTTGGATTTCTTGTCCTTTTTCTTGCCCCGCTTGTCCTTGTCAGACTTGTCCTTACTCGCCTCCTCGCCCTTCTGCTTTGCCTTATCTCCAAGCCTGGGACCGTCATTGCCATCCACGCTACGCACGTCCTTTTTTCGGGAGGTTTCCTTTAATTCTTCTTTCCCTTTCCCCTTTCTCTTAATGGAAGCACTTGGGGTTTCGTCTAGCGCGCTAACCGCAGGTAGGTTGAGCGACTTGACGAATTGTGCAAGCTCGCGAGCTTGAAGACCATTCTGATCCATTTTAAGTAGATTATCCTTTGCGCATACAACAAATTTACTCACCTTTTCTTTGCTCCCGCTCTTGCTGCTTACAGCCCCATCATCGTCGCTATCGACGCCTCGGAGGAGCTGGATATCACCATCATCCCCGCCCAACGCACGCACAGCCTCCTTGAGCTGAGATTGATTAGCTTTATTCCCGGTCTTCTTTGTAGCTTTGGTAGGCTTAGTAGGGGCCATGGTTCATACGACCCAGAAGTTAATTGGGAAACCAAGTCCCGGCGCGGTAATGGACAAAAGCGAAATTTTGTTACCCGTTACAGCACGCCGATCATTTGACACAACTTGGTCATGTTACCTCTATGTTACACTCTGTAACACTTCCACCCCATGGAGTCACGATCACAATGTGAACGAGTCAGACAAATTTAGACTCTGAAAACTGGGCAACGGCCGTGAGATTCACAATCATTCTAGGCCTTTCAGAGGCTATGCATGTCCGACTTTCTTTCGGTGTGCGCGCGCATATCGATTGTTTGAAAATCCTATACGCGCAGGATGAATCGCTGCAGCCGCGTTGGGCAGGTCCCAAGTCAAATTCTACAAAATAAAAATCATGCATCAGGCATACATGGCGCAATATGACGAAATTATTCAACTTTGATATGGGAGTGCCAATGCGCAGGTCCCAGCAGACGTCTTAGTAAGAAGCACCCCACCAATCTCAGGTCCATCTTATTTAGGCTATGACGAAGAAGCGCTCAGAGAAGCCTGCAGGAGAAGCCCTGAAGAAGTCTTGTTTTGTAGATCGTGCCACAGCAAGCAAATAAACAAGATCTGACCAGCTCACTTCCCATTCAATCGCCCTCCACCTTTTTACTCTCATCCTATGACCCACGCAAATCAATCAACATAGCCATATTATCATCCCACCCACACAGTGTTTTCCCAGGCATTACAACCCTCATAAATGAACCCGATTCTCCGATTATTAGATCGGTCAGCAATCGTACCTTGCTGACTGAGGGATCAAAGCAACGTTTTGGTCGAGTCATTTCTTCAAGACCGACTCATATCCAATATGGCGCAACCCTATAAGTGAAAGACAGTGTTTGTTGCGCAGCATCGCACTCCAAGTCCCTCTCGACTCTTCTTCGACATGTCGTCGAACCCATCCTTACCGCCTTCCTACTCCACCGACGAGCTACCCGACTACCGCACGTCACTATCGCTAGAGCGCTCTCCAGCATATACGGAACTCAGTCTTACGTCTACTCGTACCAGTTCAACATCTGTTTCGTCTGATGGCGGACCAAAGCTGATTCCCTCTGGGCGTCTTTCTTACGCTTCAAAACGTTTGACCCTTGACCTTGGTCCTCGTATCTGGGCACCTTTACTTCCTGTATACGGACGCAACGGTCTTATTGAGGGCCACGTTGAGATTAAGAACTTCAAGCATGTAAACCGGGTTGAATTGACTGTAAGATTGCTTTACCCGCACGCGATCTCATCGAAACTAACACGCCGGGCCAGCTTTCTGGTGTTGTACTATCCTACATGGTATCCAACGGCAACCCAACTCTACGATCGAAAAAGGTTGTTCTTTGCGAGAGCTCTACCATCTGGTCAGCCAAATCCGATGCCTGCCCATCGGATGGCCGATCCAATGAAACTTTCCCCTTCATATTTGCACTGCCCGACCACGTCCAAGGGAGTGAAGCTCATGTTTCTACACCTTTGCCTCCTTCCACGTCGGTACAAACAAATGAATCGAGTGCTCATGTGTTCTATTTCCTTCGGCTTGATATGTACCGCAACGGCATTCACTTCCATGACAGGTAAGTATCTCAAGGTTTATCTCGTAGCGATTGCATACTTACTCTCTGCTCTTATTAGTGTTCAAACCGAGATATTGTACCTCCCTCGCACAGTCTCTCACTATGAGCGGCCATACATCCCTCTTCCGGGCAGCGAGAAACCGCGACGTATATGCGACGGCGAATGGCGCACTGCTGAGATTCCACGCAAATCTATTTCTGGTTCACCCAAGAACCTACCCGGTCTGGGAAATGTTGACGTTCATCTATCTCTGCCGCATAAGCTCCACTATCCTTCCGGATGCGCGATTCCGTTTGCGGTCACGCTCAGCGGCCAAGGTCTCTCTTGCGCCAATATCCCAGAACTAACTGCGGGGCTTAAACTCAAACTAATCAAGACTTCAACTACCCTTGTTAAAGGTATCATCTCCAAACAAGAAACCGTAGTTTCGATTGGCAAAATTTGTCGGATTGATGAAGACGAGCGCCATTGGCGCAGCTCCAAGCCGGGCGATAATTCCCGTCAAGTCGTCATCCGTGGTTGTCTGGAGACTGGTACCAAGGGAAAAGACCAGAGCTGGGGTGTACGCGGACATGCCGGAGTTTCAGTAAGTCCAGGCCCATTGTTTCGTCCAATGTGCGCGAGTTGACCGATGGAATTTGATCCAGTACCAAGTTCGTGTGACTCTAGCGCCCAGTGCCGAAGGAAGCCATCGGGATGGTGACGCGGTTTGGGAACGAAGTGAGACTGTGGTGATTACTTCTCATGAATTCGAAGGTCGAGCCGCGATGGGTACTCCAGCATTATCATTGCCTGCCTCGTCCCGGAACCCCATGAGTATTACTCTCCTCAACGGAAATATTTAGTCTATTCGGAAAATACCCTTGCACGGACCATGATTGTAGCATTACCACTTTGCCTTTCTAGTTTGTGTACAATTAAGTTATACTATTCGATATGTATGTATGCTCGCCTCCCGGAGTAATCCAAGTATGGTATCAATCTGATACCGGTATGTTTGCTAAATTTGACATATGTCATCTCTTTGCCCAAGCCAATATGTTACGTCAGGTACGTAACGACCCATGCGACCCAGGCATCGCCACCCCGGAGGATCCGGTTCCTGAGCAAGGTCCCCAGCCACAAAGGACCCTCAAACATCTCTACTACCAGCACTCTCCACTACGTTCTTTTGAGTCCCTCTCCCAACATGAAGTCGGGAGCCACACTTTCCCTCTTGACTGCCGTCTCGACTGTGTCGGGGCTGCATTTTCCTGTCTCTCGAGTTAAACCAAGGACGCTCTCGTCTGGACTTGAGCGTCGCGGATTCACTGTCTTGGCCGCAAGCAGCGATCCCACACTTACCAATACGGAGAATAATATCTATACCACAACTATGCAGATCAAAGGAAAAGGTTAGCTTACTATGATCGGATTTTCAGTCGTTTTGGACGCCGAAGTTATGTCTGACCTGTTTTGTAGATGTTGTCATGCAAGTAGATACCGGGAGTTCTGATACTTGGCTATACCCCACGTCCTCGACTCGAGACTTGTATACTGATGCGGTCCCGTATGTGAGTCTTCCTAGTTACTTGAAGATCGTGCGGTACTCACTGATCACGGTTGATAGAGTGATCTACCCCTCACATTGTCGTATGGCAGAGGGCAGGTCGCAGGTCATATTGCTCAGATGACCGTTGGATTCGCTGGCTATACCGTTCAGAACCAGGGCATTCTTTTGGTCGAGCAGCAGCGGGAGATGAGCCTTATTGAAGCGAACTTGACTAATGGTCTTCTCGGCCTTGGGTTTGATACACTTTCGGCTATCTCCAATACGGTCGTGCAAAAGACCCAACAAACTTGGGGACGAACCCTACTTTCAAACATCTTCATCTCTGACCCTACAACGCCTAATCATATTGCATTTCGTCTTGACCGTCACGATGACGGAAACACCACCGATGTCGGAGCATTTGATATAGGAACATTTGCACCTGGATTTGAATCTGTCAACAGCACGGCTGAAATCCCGATATTCTCCAGCAATGCCCAAGCAAACATGTACTGGAATGTCTTGGTCGATAGTGTCACTTTGAACGGCAAGGCTCAAACACTCAGTAGTACGGTCAATGGAGGAACACAGACTCCGCCGGCTGGCAAGGTTTCAGCAGTACTGGATACCGGTTACTCGTTGCCTCAGTTATCACCCGATCTTGCGCATGCTATTTACTCTGCTATGGGTGGTGTTTTGATAGACGATAGTAACAATACCGCTTATGCGGTACCTTGCATGGCTGAGGCTCAGCTTGTATTCAGCATTGGGTGAGCATTGCTATGAGTCACTTTTTTCAGTTAAAAAAATAAATTCTACAATAACAGTGGTCATACCATTCCTATCCATCCTCTCGACCTCACACAAGTTCATACCGTCACAAGCACAAGGGGTACAAACTATACTGTCTGTATCAATGCATTCGAGCCTTTCTCAAGCAACGCTGGTGGCGGCGAAGTTGATTTTATTCTTGGGGATGCATTCGTGAGTCCCAATGCATGAGCTTTGGTATATTCGTTCACCTTATGTCCATCAGCTCCGGAATGTATACTCTGTATACGATTATGGTGATTTCGTTCAAGGACTGTCTGGTTATGCTCAAGGCGACCCATATATCAAGCTCTTGCCTTTGACAGATCCCACTGCCGCGAGCGCCGAGTTCAAAACCGCCCGTGCTGCTACTTTGAGTGCTGCTGGCATGCCTCCTCAACTTGATCCGAAAACAATCAATGGCAACCCTCAAGCGATTCCAGGGACTGGCGGAGGAAGTGGCGGAGGTAGTGGGGGTAACGGAGGCGGTGGAGGCGACAATGGCGCTATGGGATCCAGTATTGGAGGCTGGCTGGCCCTTGGCGCAGCAGTTGCTGTCGGAAGCTTTACATTTTAACTGGTTTTGGTGTCCGGGTGATGTCTTAGAATACAATGTGTCTATCAGCAACTAGATGTTAATCTGCCATACTTTCAAATTTCTGATATATTGACGGACTGTATAACAACTTAAACTTAAGCTTGGTGGTTATTTTCTGATACAAGGAGTCGAGCTGCACGAATACTTTTAGTGGTGTCTCATAGGTGCGTATACTCAAATCTTCACAACGACTTCGACACGCCTGTTGCGAAGCCAATGGTCATTACCCTAATAGAGAACTTGTAATGTACCCGAAGTAAGAAATTTGGGGCTCTGCTTATATGACACGGTATCAGCATACATATGACCTCGCACAGTCGTGTGCCGACTTACCGGACTCGTCCCCATTCCCTTCTTCTGCCAATCCGGACACGGTACCTTCACTATGGGCGAAATATCAATTAAATGAAAGCTCTAGCTTACCAGATACGTACAGAGGGTCCCACATGACTCCCGATCGAATCTGGGTGCGGATAAGGGGATGTATGCGCGTGAGCCAGGCAAACTGACTATCAGTTTAAAGTCTGAGGTTTGACTGGGTATTCCAAGCCTGCCTCACCCATAGGCTGTAGGACTCTTCTTGAAATATAAAAGGAATAATGTATCAGTCAGGTAATCCTTTGGTATAGTTAGATTGACCACTATTTTCGCCTTGGGCTCGCACCACTTCAGAGTGACTTTCAACGTGTTGAAAATTACGCTGGAAAATCCAGAGTGACCCAGTCTATTTCGCAGCATGTGCACATCCATCGATTATAACTGTGGCTACATATACACTATTTACAATTGAATTATCACCCATATCCAGCAAACGTTTCTGAGATTTACAATCCATAATTATCCAAGCTAAATAACATTATTTAAAATGATAGAAATGGTTCGTCTTTGAAACCAGGTAGTTCTAGCAAAATCACTTCAGTAGTACAGCCGAAGTTAGATAGCCCTTGTTCGATATCATCTGCTTTTGTAAGATGCACTCCATCGCGATCAATACGATACAGCCCACGCAAAAATAATTGCCTTGGGGTATACATCTGGACCAACTGAGAAAGTAGATAAAAACTGAAACTAAAACTGGATCTGCTAAAGATGTGGAGTCGCCGAGGGTATAGATTGGGCGGCTTTTCGCAAGCTAGAAGAGACTCCACATCCTCCCTCGTCGATATCGTGATTCCGAGGCCCTGGATCGTGTCCACAGAGCCTAACAGTCTGGAAAAATTATCAATGTCCACTACGTGCAGAGTAGTTAGATTAGAGCGGGAGAAGAATTTGGCTGCCTCGGTGATAGTATTTTTTTCACCGAGATCCCTGGCAATACCGCCTATTGTAGTATGCAGCGGTTTCAGACCAGGAATAAGTAAACGCATAACGCATTCAAGATTGTGGGTGGCTTCTGGATGCAACACCAGTGTATCTAAGCTGGACAATAGCACGGGAACGCACGGGGTACCCGCGGGGACGATTGACAGAGAAATTATCAACGTTCGTAATTGGGGACTTGATGACAAGATGCTGGCCAGTTGACATTCGGAGATAGTTTTATCGTTGATGTAGCTATTCCCGTCAAGGCGGAGCTCAACAAGTCCAGAGTACGCGACACTTGACCAGAAAGGGAAAATGCCTCCCAAGTTAAGAATGGTAACATATCGCCAGATGGATTCGAGATGATGTGTAGGTACGTCAATTGAGAGATAATTCTCATCACGTCGCCCACCCTCAGCTCCTTCTAGGAAGAGACACCTTATCAGCGTATCGATTCGAAGGTTAACCTCCGTGAGGATCCCAGGCACAGAACCCGGGCCCAAACAGACAGACAAAATCGAAGCGCAAAAATCCAATGCCGGAGGTTGTACTTCGTAATCTTCAATATCGTCATCCATTATGATTTCCACGTCTAGAGACCGTATACGAGGAACGAGTGGACCAAGAAACTCGCTCAAGCCAAAGGATTCCCAGTGTTCATCGGTAGGGTAGGGCATGCTTATATGAATATCGAGTGTAGAGTAACCAGCGCGTGTCACAAAAGTCTGGATGCGGGTTTTTACTGTTTCGTCAGTGCACATCAGCGGGATAGCGTCAATGTGTGACCAGAAAAGTGGGCTATCGATAATAATTTGCCGCCAGTAGGGACACACGTGTGTCAAAAGAACGGGATATTTGAGTAGCCCTCCGTATTTCAGACTCCACGGATCCAGCTTACATGGCTTAGATTTGGTGACGAGCCAGAATACGCGAGTGAGCACTTCGACTGGAAGGGTGTTGATGGGTGTTACGATTGAAGAACCACCTCTTGAAATCTCGAGGGTTTCCTTGACATGTCGCATTTTTTTCTCGAGTAATGCAATACGCCGGTATTCGGAGGTGATTACCCTCGGAACGGGATCGACAGATCCTTGAGGCTTAGGTGTTGCGTTCAAGTTTGAGTTTTGGAAGGTTTGACAAGCTTCGAGGTACTCGTCAAGGGCGATTTCGAGCCCGTTGTTTGCGTGATATAGTTCACTTGTCATTTTAGCAAGTATCAGTTTCTTTTAACCCAAGCAGGTTCTAGTAAGTTAGAGATCGTATTTACAGAAGTGAAATCACGTTTTTATTCGCGATCAAGGGTGCAGTTACATGTCACACGACTAGCACAAGCACAGCGATACATACATGAGATATCGATTACTGTATTCCTCTAATAATTAGCTATAGCCCTCCTACCCTCTTCTTGCCGCTCTTCTGGCCAGTAACAACAAGATAGATCGGCTTGAATTCACAGGCAATCGATTGGAGGCTGCACTCGATCGATATATTGAAGCCATCCTCGCGCAACAAAAGAGCTACGCCCGAGAGCCCACGGAAGTGCTCGTTCGAAGCTCTGGTCACTCTCCAAATTTAATTGTATTTGAACAAAAAATTCAACAAGTCAAGGCAAGCATCGGGTTAATAAGAAACAGCTCCACCGCAATAGTTCCTATCCATCGACTTCCCTCAAACCTCCTCAGTCGAATATTTATCAAAGTCACCGACTCCGAAACTTGCAAACTGAAGCTCGACTCCACCGATAAGCTCCCAAAAGTTCCAATTTACTTAACTCACGTTTGCACCCAATGGCGCAAGATTGCTATCGCATCGCCTGACCTGTGGACACATATGGACCTTTCCCCACTCATGCTGAAGAAACAGCCTTCCCTGTCCCGTGCGCAAGCGTTCTTATCGAGATCCAAGGAGTCACCCCTTTACTTGCATGTCGAGTACGCCGCGGAAGAAAACGAAGATGTCTCGAGTTTAAACCATTTTATCTCCCCGCTTGTCCCTCGCATCCAAAAATTGAAAATTTGCATTAATTTAACCTGGTTGGTTTCTGAACAAAGATTTTCTCGGTCTGCATTATCTTGTTTTTTAAACGAAGACACCACTGCTGGAAGGCTTACCATGCTCGATTTATCAGTCAAAGGGACCTCACGTGTATTTTGTATTCAAGCAGCTGGACAGAAACAAGACGAAGACTCTCTAAATTTGACTTTGCCTGAGCATCGTCTCGACAAACTTCTATTACCGGTTACTGCTCTGCAGCTAGACCGTATTTATTCTCCTTGGACAAGCAAGGTCTATCACGGCCTACTGGACCTCCGGATTCACACTGTCTATGACATTCGTGAGTCAGAATTGGTGAATGTTTTTATACAAAGCCCTCGGTTACGAGTGCTGGAGATAAAAAGTCGAATTAATTTTGCACATGCACCGCCAGCACCCATAGCACTTCACAGTCTCGAGGTACTCATAACCCATAACCTATCTTACTTGGAACTTGGACGATTTTTGCAAGTGCTTGACACTGGCTCAAGTCCACTCTTCATGTCCATTGACTCGCCTCGCTTCGATAACCAACTTAACCAAAACCTGGTGGACTTCTTCTCTCCTTCCAATGTAACGGGACTCTGTACAACCGAAGGTTACTCATTTGAAATGTTGCTTGGACTTGTCAACCTCTCGCATACGATAAAAAAACTTGCAATGAGTCCCCCACCACTGGCAATTGACGACGAAAGTTTAAAAGATGAAACAAATGTGCCTATCAGTACCTATATCCATCTCGAAACGCTATATTTCCTAGGCCCGTATTTCGCACTTAGAATAAGCCAACTTCAGAGCGTGATTAATTGGCGTGGCGTTCGGAAGCTGGTAATTTGGGGAGATGTTCGCTGGATTGCTAATAACGGGAGGCCAATTATAAGCAAGCAGTTTCTTCAAAAGGAGCTGTCAGAGCTCGGTGCTGAGATTGAACTTCTCCCGGCTCATGCTCCCTGTCCGCTAGACTCTTTCCTATTATAAGTTGCCGAGGGGTGGTGTGCGAGATTGCTCTGGCTGAATTACTGTGTAATCTTACCAATATAGTAGTACATCGGCGATAAATGCACAAAATTACAATCATCACGTTCTAGAATTATCATCTAGTATGAGTTATTCTTGCAGAGTTCAAATTAGATGCAATATCAATTGCTACTAGATGATTTTGTGGCGCGACTAATAAGCCGCAACAACAACCTGCACCTGCGCATACGGGCTTCGCCGGGTTTTTGGCCAAATATTCATGGTGTGAGTGCTGTTTACAAAATGTAGCATAGTTCAAGTCTTATCTTACATGTGGCAAGATACATGATCTGTATCTGCCTTTCGCGGGAAAATGCCCGATAAATGCTATTGGGGAGTTGGCCCTTCAATGGTTTTATTGTGATGCCCATATGCGCTTATTCCCGAATCAGGCACTCAATGTATATTTCAGCCATTACATTCAGATGTATACAATAGATATATGATCTACAAAAAGCTAACAAATGCAAGTTCATCCAAAGCAAACAGAAAAGGACTCATAAGTGATACCATGCATAAATAGCGACATCTTAAAGTGAAAAGGAAAGATCAATCCAGTCATTTAGTAATAATTAGTAGCGAGGATAGGTACGATGCTTGGTTCCTTGACCGTTCTGAAGACCGTCTCCACGGGTATCGAAGGACCACTCGGAGTGAGTGTGGTCATACCATCCCCCGCGTGTAGACGCGACGAAGAGGGTGCCAACCATGAGGAACGTGAGGATGATGAAGCCCATCCAAGCAAACGCCATAAGAGCTGAATAGCGTTACGTAAATAGGAGGATAAAAAAAGATAGACCAAGGTGATCTCACCAACGAGGATGCGGCAGGGTTTGTAGATCTGGCACCAATTAAGATTAGGCCACAATGCCTAATATATGCGTGTTTTAGATTGAGTTTGACAAACGATTGTGACAGAACTCACAGTTGTAGAGGCGGCACCACCCAACCACAAACCCCAGAGGATAAAGAGCCAAAGTAGTTCGAACCAGGTTTTGGTTAGGATACGGTGGCCATATCGGCGGTAGATGACAAACATCCTGTTATCACAATGGTGAGGCGAGTCCAACAGACTATATTGTATATGACTTACATCCAGGGTGCAAAGCACATAGTGAGGAATGAAGCAACCAGGAGCTCTGGGATCGGTGGGTCTGAAAGGAGATCAGTTCCGGTTAGGTAGGAGAAGTGTTAAAACAAACACACCGTAGAATGCTTGTCCACCCCTCAAAGGGTCAATAAGAGGATCACGCCTGCGATCCGTGTAGTTGAGCCGTACAATGGTGAGGGAGAAGACTACCATCGAGAATAATAATGCGAATAAATAGAGGGCCAGTCGGACCATTACAAGAGTCGGTAGCATGGTTATCGTTTGTAAGTTCGAATTCGTCTAGTAGGAGCACTTGTTCTAGAGAGAGTAGCGTGGTTAATCGGCATGGAGCCTTGCTCGGACGCATTTTATGGGTCCATGGTGGCACTGCCTTCCGCACACAACACGCGTGTCGATTGAATGCGAAGGACCAGAAATGCTACACAACTCCAGCTCGGATCGTAGAATAGGACTGAAACGTGTCGGGACGCGGAAGTTATTTTCTCTCCCAAGGCCTCGTGGTGGACAATGGAGTTTGGGGGGAGCCGGTTGAACGGATGAACGAGTCACACCAAAGCCGGCACCCCTCCCGATGAGAAGATCAGCGTTGTATTTGACAAATATGTCCATACGAGGGATTTGGAGTGTGATGCCTCGTGGTCAATCAAGTGTGGTTTCAACGAGGCAACCTGGGATACACTCCATCCCGCGCACGTGACCGTGGTGCCCCGGACTGTCCTGGGGGTCGAGACCGAGAATTTCAAGGTCTTGCATTGTAGAAATGCACATACAAGTGTCTACAAGGGTACATGAACGATACACGAACCCCAAAACTACTCCTTTTTGGCAGCCGCGGCCTCTCGCTCCCGCTTTTTCAATGCGCGACGCCGAATATCCTTGTGCAGGTCTAGAGCAAAATGGGTAAAGAAGCTTTGGATTGGCAAAAGAAACATAAACTTACTAAGTGTGTACTTGATTAACCAAGCCGAGGGAGCAAAATTCATGGCGTAAGCCAAGACTCCGTGAGCCCAGTATGGCGTAGTGAAATCCCCCTGTAGTCCAATTTTCGAAAGTACGGACCGGACGTATGTGGATGGGAGGGGGATCATAGAGGTGGCGCGGCGGATTTTAGACATGCTGGAGACCTAAAGTCAAATTTTAGCGTAAAGGTAATCAAGGACCGGATGTGATACGTACCACAAAGTATGTATTCACAAGTTGCACATCGACGCCACGGGGGGCAAGCTCGGCCGCAAGAGCCCGAGACCAAGTAGAGAGGAAGGCTTTCGAGCCAGAATATGTGGCTAACATAGGGGAGGGAACAGCACCGGCAAAAGATCCGAGATTGAGAATAAGCCCACGTCGACTAAACTGATGGTCAGATGGGCGTACAATAGCCAACCGATACCTTCTTACCGAGTAATCATGCCCGGGACAATCAATCGGGTGACTTTAATGGTCGCATTTACGTTAATCTCGACAATGTCTTCATGGTCAATGAGAGGAATTTCATGGAAATCTGCCGGAATGTCGTGCGACTTGCCAACGTTATTTACTAGGATACAATTAGTTATATACACGATATAAGGCAAACTTTTACTTACCGAGCACCCCCACGTCCAGACCTTCAAATATTGTGGCCAGTCCAGCGTAGGCCTCGGTATCACGACGAGCAAAATCGATTGCGTAGGTCTTGGTGGAAACGGAATACTTTGATTCTATTAAACACGTCAATTGGCGCTGGGATTCTCGTTGGACATGGACTCACGGAGTTCCGAAGCAAACGCATCGAGCTTTTCCTGGGTGCGCGAGGCAATCAAGATGTTGAACCCAGCCTTGGCGAGTTGGCTAGCAAATTCACGACCAATACCATCGGTTGCGCCGGTTACGACTGCAGTTGGGCGTATATGCTCAACCATACGTCATGAAGATTCAGGTGGGAAACTTACCGGCCCAAGCACCGTTTTTTGCTCCATATTTTTTGAGCTAAATAATTGACGTCAGAAAAGAATTTGACACTGGAGCTTGACAATTACCCACGCTATGTCCGGAAAGAACGAATGTCTGAAGCACGAACTGAACGAAGCTTAGTCCGAACCCAACAAGTGCGGCGGTACCAATGGCCGACAAGGTTAGGGCTACACAGGTGTGGCTATCTGAAACTGACTTGAATGTGTCGCAGAGACCCATGGCGGGGAGACTGTACTAGAGACAGAAGAGAACGTGGCCAGAGATGATTTAAAAGTCGACTCGCTCGCGTTCACGTGACCGTTTCCTAACTTTCACATGGGGCATCGGGACTTATTTATTCCCCGTCATCCGGAGGTAGAAGGCTTGCACACCGCGTTTTCAAGTTCCCGCCGACGAAAAGATGCCTCGTCTGTATAGTATCAAGTATACCCCGCTTCGAACATGTCTTATTAATCTGCCCATGAGTCTTTACGGACCACTTGCCGCAAAGCAGGTTGTGAGCACATTCAGGATTCATCAGAGGGACAACTGAATACATACTATACCTAAACAAGCGCCCCCAACGGCTCGCAGTCCATATCGCACTTCCTGGATCTTCTGAGGGTGTATATGTAGGATGGACCGGTATGGCATCAGCTTCTTCCCTGTCCAAGTGGCAGCATGGGGCACAGGCTGCAGCCGAGGCACTCGATACGATCGAGATTGACCCACAGATCGCTCAGAGCTATGGGTTCAAGGACGGAGCAACAGTGAGTCCGCGATTAGGTGATTAAGATACGTGTACCGGAACCTCGCCAGGTCGAGATAGGTCTTGTACACAACTTGCCGATGGCTACCAACGTAGAGACCGAACCGTTATCAGCCGACGACTGGGAGATATTGGTCCGTCTGGTCCTTGAAGTGACATTTCCTCGTCCCTGACATTGTCCTCAATCAGGAAACTCATGCAGATTACGTGGAACAAAATCTGCTAGGGCAAGTCCGCGCAGTGGCAGTTGGCCAAGAAATTAGTGTCTGGGCGCTAGGCCGTTCAAGAATCCAATTTCGAGTTGGTAAGTTAAATTATCCACGCGGCTGGGAGGGCATATAAACATCTATGCAGTGTCGATAAAGCCCGAGGGCCAAGCTGTACTCTTGGGACCAGATACCGAAGTGGCTATTGCTCCTAAATTGAGACCACCCCCTAAACCCTCGAGCGCGCAAAGCAAGAAACCTTCCCAGAACGAGTCTGCAGATCTCCCGGCCAATCAAGATTCGCCTATCAAAGCTACCGACTTGGCACCATTGCCTTTGCGAGTATTCCCCGCCCGGTTACTAGCATCGCCAATCCATACAGGTGGGTATTTTTGGTGTATTGCATCTCTGCGGACCTTGTTCAGGAGGAAAAATCCAGACTCCGAGTACGAAGTTCACCTGTCCAATGACGACTTTCAACGATTGAATTCCCAAAATGACAAGACGCCATGCACTCATGCGTGGCTCGTTCGTGCTCGACCTCCTCGCTTAGTAAGGGAATTCGATAAACGCGGGAAGCCAGTGGAGAAATCAGCACCAGCCCCTGTGTTACTAAAGCAAAACAAGCAAAAGGATCAGCAAGTTGGAGAGAAGAAGCCAGTTCCTGGTGTGCTGGTGCGGGTCAAGGCGAACGAGGAAATTATTGCTGGACATACTGTCGTGATTGGTTTGGAGAGTAAGGTGGAAGAGTGGGACACTGTCCTGTAGGTTCCGAATTCCGCTTCCAAAGTAGTACATTCTAAATATAATTCCATAGACTTTCCCCTTCGGACGAACCGGAACAGTCTAGTCGATCGAGTAGCCCAAAGCAAGTAGCACCTCCCGACGTTCATCCCGCCGAGGACGAGAAAAATGAACTTGCGGGCGTAGACACGATACTTACCGATTGCCACAACTTTTTCGTGCGCACGTTCATGCAGAACGAGGCATTCGGAAGAGCGGGTGGTCCTCACCGTGAGCATACAGCGTCACCGATAGATCAAGTGGTTAATTGGTTAATATTCTAGTGCCTGGATTATTACTTCACGGCGCCCCCGGTTCCGGGAGGACATCTGTAGCTCGAGCAGTTACCAAGAAACTCGAATCTGATCCGAGCATACATGCATGTAATTTGGCTTTTCTTTTCTTTTCTTTTCTTTTCTTTTCAACATTGGCTAGTTGGCTGATGGATTACTCTACAGGTATTGTCTATGTTGACTTGGCGCAAATGGCAGACCAGCATACGTCTCTCCTACGAGACAAATTTAAAATATGGCGGGCAGTTGCGGCGTGGAGACAGCCCTCGGTGCTTGTACTCGACAACCTGGACAAGGTGGTATCAGCCGAGGTGGAGGTGTGTTTCTTATGCCCAATCCCCGAGCGAACCGGCTAATATGAATGCTAGCACGCTGATTCGTCTCGAGCACGACACCTTGCAGAGCAATTTTTAGACGTTTTCGCTGAATCACCGGCTCCGGGAGTAGCCTTGCTCGCGACTTGCCAAGGTCCAGCTGCGCTACATCCACTCTTAACAACCTCGCACGTGTTTTCGCACAAAGTCCAGTTGCGTGCGCCGGACAAGGCCGCGAGAAGAGATGTGAGTCTTTCTATTATACGACGAACATTTCAGGCAAATGACTTGGGTAGATCATTTCTCGTATCGTGAACAGACGACTCGCCACTTCGGATCTTTCCTCTGATCCTGCGAAACCGCTCAATTTTGTGGCACTCGCCACGGATACCGAAGGATACTCGGCCACAGATTTGCAAGATTTGGTGGGTCGAGCTGTTCATGCTGCTGCCGTAAGAACTGCAGCCGACAACGCGAGTGGCGCTGTAAGTCAATTGTATCCCTGCCGTTGCCCCACCTACAATATATTTAACCTACTTTTTCTTCCACCCACTCCAGCCTGTGCTTCTCCCGTCCGACTTTGCCAAGGCACAAGAAGATTTTGTCCCGCTTACATTGCGCGGAGTAAAACTTCATAAATCAGAAGTGTCGTGGTCTGATATTGGCGGTAAGCCCGTGTTGCACTGAATTACACTCATCGATAAGTGATTGGCCTGTGAATGCGGATAGGATTACACGAGACTCGGCGTGTGCTCCGAGAAACACTCGAGTGGCCGACTAAATACGGTGCAATCTTTGCCAAGTGTCCGTTGAGACTTCGGTCCGGGTGAGTTTATTCTAGATGCTGTCTCGTTTCGATATCTGACGATTGTGGGTAGGTTGTTGCTGTACGGGTACCCTGGATGTGGAAAGACGCTCCTCGCGTCGGCTGTAGCCAAGGAATGCGGATTGAATTTTATTAGCGTCAAGGGCCCTGAATTATTGAACAAGTACATTGGACAGAGTGAACAGTCGGTAAGGAAATCGAAACCCCCATGTGAGTTGTATGATACCAAATGGATCAGGTTCGAGATATATTCGACCGTGCGAGCGCAGCCAAGCCTTGCGTGCTCTTCCTGGACGAGTTTGATTCAATCGCTCCAAAGAGGCGAGTCTATCCGGTTCTTCACCGCCACCACACCTAATCTAGCCTTGGGCTGCTACAGAGGACATGACAGCACAGGTGTCACAGACCGGGTGGTAAACCAGATGCTGACACAAATGGACGGCGCAGAGGGTTTGGATGGGGTATATGTATTAGCGGCCACAAGGTTCGTCCATTTGAATTCATTTATTTATTTTGGGCAAGAGTAAAAAGGTTTCGCCCGGGCTATCAGTCGTCCAGATTTGATTGACCCTGCGTTGTTGCGGCCTGGACGGTTGGACAAGTCGTTGTTGTGTCATATGCCGACTGTGGACGAGAGACAAGAGGTAGGTGTATGCGCCCAGGACCCCATTGCGCTGTGCTTGTTGAAACGTGAATCCAGATCTTGGAAGCCGTGTCCAGGAAAATTGCGTTGGCTCCTGGTTTGGATTTGAAAGAGGTTGCGCGCCGGACCGAAGGGTTTTCGGGAGCCGACTTGCAAGCGCTGGTATACAATGCACAGCTTGAAGTGGTGCATGAAGAGCTGGCTGCCAAGACCCAGGAACTGACGGAAAGTCTATCAAGCGAGCGAAATGAGGACAGGGTCAAGGTGGAAGTTGTGGGCGGGGCAGTCATGACGCGTGCGGAAACTGCAGCCCTGGAACGACGAGTGAGTGAGAGTCATTTGGGCAAGCGCGAGTCAGATATCTTATTGATGAGGTCAGGTGGCGACGATGATCGCTACGCGTGCCCCCAAATCAGCGCGTAAAAAGGTCGGAGTAAGCGGCGAGAAAGTTAGGGTAGGTTAGAGTGCATGGGAACGGACCACCACGCGTTTTTTTGATGGAAATAAATTTCTCAGCATCAGATCACCCTGGGTCATTTGGAACGTTCGTTGGAGAACCACCGTCCCTCGGTGTCGCCGGAAGAACGATGGCGACTGCAGATGATGTAAGTTTATTGGGCACTGCCCAGGTCCCCCGTTGGATTTGTACTGACTGAGCGTGTGGTTGGCGGGGACCAGATACGACGCGTTCCAATCGGATCGGACCGGGGAACACAAGGTACCTCCTGGCTTGAGCGGTGTAGGGGAACGGGCGACGTTGGGATAGGGATAAAAGTGCGGATAGGAGAAGATGGCAATTTAGGAGAGGGGCACGTGACGTGTATTTGGACATGATGATAATTGTATGGGCGGGACCAAGAGCAGACTCTATCTTGACCACATCTGGCACGTGGAAACAACGCCGCAAGAGAGACCATTGTCGCATAGTAGTGGCTTGTAACTGGCGGCTGAGTTGGGTATATCTGGGCCCTATTCCCTGGCTTGTTTGTATAAGACTTGAGGTGAATCGTGGTATTTTGGCTTGTTTCTTTCTGCTCGCACCATGGCCACTGCCCGCCGCGCACCGTCGCCCTCTGCGTCGACGACATACTCTGGCTTCAGCGGCTACCGCGACTCTCAGCGCCAACCCGCCAATGGCATGCGACCCACTCCCCCGCTGCCTGGTGCAGCCGACTCGCGGGCGATTGCCAAGACACATTTTGAGGAGCTGAAGAAGTCCCTCCAGGATCACATGTTGCGAGGCAAGTGCCTGGATTGATTTATCCATTTTATGTTATTTTTCCAAAGGCTGATGGATGCACAGAGCCCCAGAACTCGCGGGCCAACGCACGAGAGAAGCTGACGCGGCTGACCCGACAGCAGTTCCAGGAGCTGTCGACAGATGTATACGACGAGCTGATGCGCAGAAACGAAAACGAAAAAGGCGGCGCGGAAACACCTTTTCTGCCTGTTCGGGATGACTTCCACCCAAAGCGGAACCAGGCACGCCAGAAACTGGCCACTCTCCCCGCCATCCGCTTCAAAGACCTCTCTTCCGACGTCTTTTACGAACTCGGTCGGCGCTATCCCGAGTTCAAGGAGCCCGAACAGCTGCCTGAAGTCCCCGACACCCCTGCATCCGAGTATGACCCTCCCACACCGGAGCTAGTTGGCGGCCGAGGGCCCAACAGGCAGAGCTCACGCGACCAGGGATTTTCCACCGGAGCAGGCAGTGGTTCCGATAGGCGGAGGCCCTCCCAGGATGATTTCGGTGTCCGTCGCCGTCCCTCTCAAGACGAAACCCGCAGGCGCCCCTCTGCAGACCAGATCCCGTACCGCAGACCGTCCCAGGACAGCCAGCTCGGACGACGCCCGTCTCAGGACAAGCCCTCGGGCATGGCCTCTTCCTCCTACGTCACCCCAACCAAAAGCACCATCGCCGAGGAGGACATAGAGGTTCCGTACGGTCGCGACGAAGGCACCGACGACGAAGAATACGACGACGACGAGGGCACAAAGCGACCCCTAAGCGAAGACGACAGAAACGGCCACTCCAAAAAGCCATCCCAAGGAGGCCTCAATGCGCTCGGCTTCAACCTGCTTTCAGCACCAATGAGCCCAACGAGCGATGATGGGGCCCCGGTCAACGGCCTCAATGGACGAACGAATTCGGACTATTACGAGAAAATGTCGTTTGGGCGTGCGAGTGTGACGTCTAGCCAGGGAGCTGGGGCAGCTGGGGAACTAAAGCGTGGTGAAATCGAGGACCTCCGACGCGACTACGAATTCAAGATTGCGACCATGCAGAGCAAGTTGGCTTCCTACGAAGACAAGGGTCGTTCCGATGCTGAGCGCATTAGGTCTTTGGAAGGCGAGCTGCGAGACTCTCGTCGTGTGGCCTCGGAACGCGAGGCCGAGGCTAGGAAGCTACGGGAGCGTTGCGACCAATTGGAGGAAGATCTTCAAGACGCGCAGGATGGCCAAGGAAACACTGGCAGTTCGGTGCGTTTTGATTGCCTCCAAATTGATTGATCGACTGATGAGTAGTACATACAGGGCGGAGAAGTAACAGAGCAGCTCCGTCGTGAAATGCAAGCTCTGCTCGACGACTTGCGCGCAATGGCCGCCAGTCGTGAGGACTTGGCTGCGGAACGAAACGCCGACAGCCAAACAATACGTGAGTTGTCTTCCCAGGTTCAGGAGTACAAGCGCAAGTACGAGGCTGCCAAGACTGAACTCCGAGGTCTCAAGGGTACGTGTGTTGTCATGGATATCTGGTCAACACTAACCCTGCATCCTGTGTAGCCACATCTCAGCTCTATGTTCAACAGCCAGTTGATCTCAATAAGCAGGACCAATTGCCTATTTCTGAACGAGGCGCTATTGTCGATGTGCACATTACCCAATTCCAGAGTGCGATTGATACCATGCTTATGGCTGGCCGGTGAGTAGAATTTGGCACGTGAAATCCACAGGTAGCTAATGAGTCTCTAGGTCCAACACTCCTTCGACAACCCTAACAGCTATGAAGGCCGTCGTCACCTCGGTTAGTGCGATAGCAGATGACGTCGAGTCATACGTGCGCCACCAACGAGTCCCAAGTGAACACGAGAATGCAACCCAGCTCGTCGAACGCCTACACGCAACGCTCGGCAACCTCGTCGCTGCCGCACGCACACATGCCATGAGCTTCGGGACATCACCCGTAAGCCTGCTCGACGCCGCTGCGAGCCATGTTTCAACTACCGTCACTGCGCTCGTGCGTGAGGTTCTAGTCAGACGAGACGATGGAAAGAGGAGCAGCACGACCAACAATTGGACGCATTTGGAGAACGAGCTGAAGCGTCCCTTGTCGGATCGCTCGAGCTCGGTTGGGAGCCCGCATAACCCTGCTATTTTCGATACCCCGTTGCAGACGGCTTCGACGAATGGGGGGGCGAGTGACGCCGAGGGCGGGGACGATGCGTGGGAGGAGCTCAAGGTGCGTTTGACTACTTGTGCTAGCTGTTGTCCAAGCACTAACAAAAAATCTATTCTAGCCATATCTCGAAGCTCAGTCCGAATCCATCGCATTCTCAATCCAAGCTCTTCTCTCTGCAATCCGAAATGGTGCCCAAGGTCCAGAAATCAACGAAAACCTCGCGCAAATCATCTCCATCGTCTCGAGCATCATCGCCGTAAGCAAAGAAAGCCTCCCGCGCGCTTCGGTCCGACAGGGCACCGAAATCGTCTCTCAACTCTCCGAACAATGCGACCGACTGAGCGAACTCCAGGGTCGGGTCGAGCTCACCAAACAGGACCGTCAAGCGATGGCCGCGAACGCGTTTGGAGTTGCGAAAGCGATGAAGGAGCTCATGAAGCTATAGTTCCTTTTTTTTTTTTCCTCTATTTTTTTGTTTTACTCTTGTTCTTTGTCTGTATTTTTCTTTCTTATGTTTTCGCTATACTCTCCCTCTGGCTCTGGAATGTCTCTATTCATTTTTTTCTTCTCACTTTCTTTTCTTTTCGAATTGGAGGGGATGTGGGTGTGATACTTGTATACCGTTGCTGGGAGGAAAAGCTTAATGTAATCGCTTCTGCCCTGGAGGCTTTTTGCAGTTTAATCAAAAAGTCGTTTGTTTTGTTATCTTATGAGAATAGCCCGCGATGTTAACCTCACGCCATGAGGGGACTATAGCTGAAACTTTTTGAGTGATTTGAAAAGTGGCGCGGAAGAAAGATCTCAGCATGGATTTCCACAGGCAAAAGGGAGTCCCCTGTCGGGGGTGACTCGTCGAACGTGATGGTCCTGTGATCTCTGATCCCGATGCAGGCTAAATTCAATTGAGAGGGGAGAGTATTCTGATTTATCTCCGAGGAGCCGACTAACAGAGGCTGCCATAATTCTCTGCAACTGATAATAATATCTACTGGAAATTGCGTGGTGTAAATTATGGGTCGAAAAGTGCATCAAATGGGCACTTGTTATGTGTTTTGCCGAGCTTGGTTGTACGTGTACACCGTTGGTTATCCACCTTCACGCATATATGAGGGAGGTACATGCACAGTACACTACATGGTACTGGGTTTGGTTCTAAACGTGCGGCCCGGATGTCATGTATGTATATGGCACGAAGATCGACCATAACCCCAAACAACCTGCTTTCCGATACGCATATGCGGTGCAAAATATACCAAGCATCACCAAGCCTCTTGTTGTATTCCCACAAACATATGGAGTCTCCTGCTTCTTAGCTAGGCACCCCGCACGCTCGGGTAGCCAGTGGGTCTTTTTCGTCATACAAGTGGCTCATGTCAAGCGGATGGACATGCGCCATGGCGCCAGGACAGGGTAGAAACATGGCCGAGTGAAACTAGGCATTTGACGGAACCCACACGGAATATATATAAGACGCAAAAGGATTAAGTGGTAGATGGAATGTTCTCATAATGTTAACCCTTTGCAATTGGTGCTTAATGCTCATATATTCAGCTCGGTGATTTATCTCTACAGAATCCAGGCCTAAAGTCCAATAAACCTGGGCATTCTATCTGTCAACTGCCCCCTTCTCAATTCACTCGCTGTTCGGTCCTGGTGGGCACAGATTTTAAATGGTAATAGAATGCAATTTCAACGATCCGCCACTGTCTCTTGAGCATGAAACTACGCTGCCCATATATATAAACTGATCATGGGCCATTTTCCGCAGCAACTCTGAACTTCATGGCAGCAACACTACCAAAAGCAACTCCTGTGCTTGATAGATTCAGTGCGTGTCTTGTATGCCGGAAGCGCAAGCTGGTGAGCGAATGTTGCTATATTTAGTACAAGCTGATGAGTTCATTCAGTTATCAGCGATGCGACGGGGGTCAGCCTGAGTGTAAAAGATGTCGTGCGAGTGGTTATGCTTGTCAGTACCAGAACCCATTGTATAGAAGTAGGACGAGGGTGCTTCAAGTAGATATGGTTCGCATGGTTAATACTGGATGACTTACTCACACTCCACGTTAATAGGATCGAATCAAGGAAATTGAATCCAAGATCAGAGAAATTGAACTACGACGAGAACGATCAGTTATGTCGTCCCAACGTCCAAGCCCCTGTACTTCCAACGAATCACCCAACGCCGACATATCAACACTGGAGTCGGGCTCCCAGTCCCCCTCTCCGCCCTCTGCTCCTGATAGGTTTCCGCACACGGCCTCGAAATCTCCATCACAGCCAATGTTAAATACGCCCTGGTTCGACTCGGGCGTGCTGTCGTACAAGGGGAGTTTGAACTTGAATTTGCCTGTGGAAGTGTCCAACATCTTGTGCGTCATGTTTTGTTTGAAATCACCATCACGCCTAACTCAAACATGGGCTAGCTTGAATATGTTCATGCAACGAAGGTCGATTAGTGGATTCGAGCTCCATATAGACAGAGTAATTAGGAGCTTTCAGCCCAGGCGGTCTGATGCCCCAGTGCCCGCTCTATTATATACAATATTACTGCTTGTGAGCACGTTCTCCCTCTTAGTATAATTAGAACTTGCTAATAGACCATTTGGAGGGGTGTCATTTTATCCCGGATCCCGAGTTGAAGTTCTGGGAGAGCGTGCTCTTTGAGCGCGCAAAACTAGAGATCGATGCAAACATTACACGAGCTCATGCAAATGACAGCAAGGAATATAATCCTTTACATCATTTACAGTGAGTATCGTTAATATTGTGACCGATCTACCGCTCAAATCAAGTCTTTGTTTTGGTAGGGCGATGGTCATGCTCGGACAGTGGTTTTACCTAAAAAACCGGTTACTCGAGGGCCATGTATTTATTGTTCGTGCCACTCGGTTCGCGGCCGCACTGGGTCTACATGAACTGGATTCTTGTATTTATGGCCACTATGTAGCCCGAGTTATGGGTTCATCTAAGAGGAAGATGGGACGATGGAGTCCACGGGACTCGGTGGAGCTTGGCGAAGCCATCAATCTATGGTGGTAAGTTCAGTCTTGTGGGCCGTTGGTAGTTTATAATTGAGCCTACTAGGGCCTGTTTTGAACGAGATTATGGGGGAAGCCTCATAAATGGACTACCTCCGTCTATATCACTAAAAGATATTAAAACGGGTTGGCCTGTTGCACTCGCCGATTTTGAAGCTGTGGACGTAGGTACTCGTATGTATAGTCAAGGAGCGATGTTTTAATATCGGAGAGGCAGTCTGGATTATTCAACACTAACTATTCAGTCGCGTCTTTACTAGATATAAGGTACTATCACGCCATTGGTGACGTCTCTCAAGATAGCTCGAATTGCATTCTGGCCAAGTGCGTCACATTAGTCCATTGCGCTGGTATGCTGGACACTGAGCGGATCTCAGGTAGGTAATGTTACCTAATTCGCCATGAGCTTGCATTTAGTCGCCCATCAGGATCAGAGGTGACAGACGAATGGTGGGCACGATTCGAAGAGTGTGATCGCGCAATCGATATTTTCACAACATCGGTCCAAAGGGCATATGTTAATCGTGATATCCAGGAGGTCGCGATCATTGCATTGAGTCACAGTGAGGACAGCTCCATTTATGAGCGCTTACTTTCCTAACCGCATACAGCCGCAGTTGATTCCGCCACCATTCAGCTCCATGGTCCTTTAGCTGATTATAAGTTACAAATAGGCGCTCAAGGTGATCCTCGAGGCATCCGGCCAGACAACTCCTTGGGAGGGTACAGTTACACCCGATGCATCGAAGCATGTCGAAGCATAGCGCTGATAACCGCATACATTGAGAACATCGACATTAACCATATGCAGATGTTTTTCGGCGTCTCATTGTCGTGTGCTGCACAGGTTTTAGCCAAACAAATCCCTAGATTACGCGAAAGCGGCCACACGGCACAGGCACAGGAGATGGAGCGACAGATCTCCATAATAGCCAAAAGTATGGAAAAGTTATTTGCTATCTATCCTGTACTCGGTGAGCAGCTTGATGTCCGAACACTTGTGAGTATTCTCTTAACGATATCGAAAAGCTCTCCAAGCGGGAAACCTCTCATCTGTTATGTCGACATTATGTGCTCATGCAGCTAGCAGTGAAATAATTACTGTTGACACATAAGGTTTGAATGATGTGAAAACTAGTAATATTTAACTAGGGTTTACGGTACCATATCCATATCTATGTGTCTCTAATTTAAGACTGTTTATACATTAGCTAGAACTGATTGTATAATATAAAATCTAATTAAGAATAACTCGCTCCAAGACCCCAGGTGGCTTTCAAAGCTCGGCACTGGACCCGTAGTATTATTGGTTTAATCGCAATAGCTGCCAGTATCAGCGAAGAGCCGACTCCATCCAGTAAATAAACGAAATCAGGACTCGATTTGGAAGGGTATACCTCAGAGGATCCTCCAGCACCAAAGTTTTTATTGCGAGGACCCGATCGCTTCAGACATGATTTCATTCCCTTAGCACTAGGTTTCACTGTATCCATTGGTCAGAGAACGCATGCTTAATGTAGTGGAAATAACGGGGGGATATCAACCCAGAAAGTCTTATAGAATGTAATAACAATTGTTTGGTAGACATGTCATGTCGCTTAATCAATTTCAATCTTTGCGGAATCAACGCCATAAAAGCTCTTGTGTAGTGAGTCACAATAAAGAATTTCTGATAAGGTAGCATTTCTGTATATGGGTTGTCTGTAGTTATCACCAATTGTGAGTTTGGGGGCTGAATTTCCAATTGATTTGGCTGCTTGTATATAAGCTCATTGATGTTGGCTTTCGCATTTCTAGTATCTATACCTACTACCGTAGCAACCCTTCTGTTTCCCGAACTCTGACCGCAAGAATAGAGATTGGATATACAGCAATAACACTAGACCCCAAGGCTGCCAACCGATTCGTCCTCCTCAGTGGCTTTCCCACCTAAGAACTTCAACTTATATCTGATAGCTCAAAAACTATCTTCCCCTTCTTCTTGGTATGATTAGGCCAACTATCACCACTGGGACTTTATATCCTGTTCTCGCCAGGTATCAAGCATGCCTCTCGTGTAGAATACGTAAACAGGTAATCACAAAAGGGCCAAAAAGTTGGTTGCATCTAACAATAAACACAACTTGATATTCAGAAATGCGACGCAACTAAACCTGTATGTCAGGAGTGTCTGGCCGTTGGCTCGAGGTGTCAATACCAGAATGAGATGTACCAAACACGGACCGAAGCACTTCAAGTAAGTGGAGGTCTGTACCGGCACTGCAAGCCTGCTCTACTTATCAGATTTACATAGCACAAAATCAAGGAGCTTGAAGCTCAAATACAGGGACTCGAACACCAAAACCTTGATTTATCTTCACTCCAGAGAGCAGATGGGAATCCTCTGTACCCATCTCCTGGATTATCTTATAGGTCGTCTTGCTCGCCAGTGTCTCAGGTTCCTATAACACCTCCAGTAGTTACTGACTCTATTGAGGGCGCCATGTCATACTCAATCCGTGATTTGCCTTCCGTGTCCTCTATTTTGCCATCAGAGTCACAGCTAAGTCGTGATCAACCAAATTCGGAAGGGCCGGAACCATCGGCTGAGGTCGTGAGGCACCTGTAAGTTTGGATTACTCGGTACTTCCAATGACACTACCAAATTGACATGTTGCTACTTGTACCTCTAGGCTAGGTGTTTTTGCTGAGCGACGTGTTCAATGTTGTTTTGAACTCGACCTGGAGACAGTGTTGCGTGGTCTAGAACCTGGATCTGCTACACCTATTGTACCTGCACTATACTACGCGATGCTCCTTATTGTGAGTAGCTTATGTCCATACGTGGAGTGCACAAGACAACCTCCGTAGAAATATAGGCCTGTCACTTTACCCAAGATCCTGTCTTAAAAATATGGGAGACCGTCTTTGTCCAGCGTGTCAGATGGGAAATTGACAATAATATCACGCGGTCCCACAGAGGTAGGACACACAACTACAACTCTTTGCACCATTTAGTGTAAGTAGCATTCTCTGGCTGTTTTCATATTATAACAAAGTATTGAGCAGGGCAATGTTTCTGTTTGGCTTTTATTATTATTTTAAAGGTCGCCTGCTGGAGGGTCATGTCCACACCAGCCAGGCAACTCGGTTCGCAATGGCACTCGGCTTGCATCGGCTGCATTCGCGTGTCTTCCGGGAAAGTTCTAGACCAAGTAGAACCGCTAGTCGTTTACTTGTAGAGCCTTGGTATCCGATAGACCAGCATGAGCTTGCAGAAGCTATTAATGTATGGTGGTGAGTCAGACACATTAAAGTCTTCAAGTGTGTGAGTGACATGTGTTTCTCGGGTCGGAAGGAAGTGCTGCGGTGTAGATATGGCAGGGTCAGCGTTGAATGGGTTACCAGCCTCAATATCCCCAGAGGAAATCACGACGGTTTGGCCTCGTTTACTCTCGGAGTTTGAACTGGTTCGTTGTTTCAATATAAGCATAGACATTAACTAACGCACCTAGCTGGGCTAAACGTGATACCATCAGGGCCAAACTATTTCCGATGATCACTACTCAGTCGCGTCTCTTTTCGACCCCGAGTTTACTCATGTAGCCACGGATGTCTCTCAAGATAACGTCAGATGCTTGCTATCCAAGGCGTGCATCCTAATGATATCTTCTGCCAAACTAGAGACTGAGCGTCTATCTGGTGAGCGGGAAAGAACCGCTAGTTAATCATTTAACATCTGCTTGTAGGGTTTTATGATCCGGATGAGTGGTGGATGCGATTTGAACGAGTAGATCGGGCTGTAAATCGATTCATGGAAACAATGCCTCCCGTGTATGTGGGACGAAATAATGAGGAGCTTTCTTATCTGGTAATAGTTCACTGTAAGTTTACAGTATGTTTTGGTGGATGTAACATCAACCGGGTTAACGCCAATATAGCCGGCATCTATTGCGCGCAAATTCAACTTCACTCTGCCCTCGCCGAGTGTGAGATGAGACAGGCGGCCCAAGATGGTCAACTAAACGACTTCCTAGGAGGCGTGAGCTACATGAGGTGCACGGAAGCTTGCCGGGCGGCTGCTCTAGCGGCTGCTCTGGTCTTACACATGGACATGAGCAACATGCTGCTTTTTATTGGAATAGCATGGGTAAGCGTCTCGGATAAGCTGATTAAGGATATCCCTCGGTTGAGGAGGGCAGGGAAAATTACTCAGGGGCGCGAGAAGGAGCATCAACTAGCGATTATTGAGAAATGTATGCAGCGAAGTGCCGCAGCATACCCAGTATTTGGTGAGTAAAATACTATTCCAATCATACTCACGGATTGGGTCGATTCCAACACCTTTTAGGCCTCCAGTTGAAACAGATACGATTACTGAAGGAGCAGCAAATTTCTTGAATCATACCAAGCTCTCCCTCGGAGTGGATTGAGAAGGGCGGGAGACAAGCATCAGCCACAGGCACAAAGCTGCCACTCTGAGTTATTCTCAAAATTCTATTCGTACGATTACCTTAGCAGGTTCTTATTATCCATTACACCATACCTATCCGGACCTGTATCTATTATTTTAACCTTGTCTGCTATGAAATTTACGATTATGAATTTCTACTCAGCCTATTCGACAGCATGATCATATCGAGAGGCTGGTGCCCATTACAACCATTAATTAAGCCTCCAGAGTCTTGAAGTTCCGTCTGCTCTCATCGCTTCTACAAAGCCTGTTCGCAAACACAAGCTAAACTATGCAGCGTGTTGGGAGTAATATCCTTAATCCACATCGTACTTGTTTAGAAAGCCTTTCCCGACCCAATAGAATTCCATTTATCTCTCGTCTGTCGAAAGCAAGCTAACGACGGCGCAATTGCAGTTCACCTAGAATATCGCTTGAACGCATATATATTTCAGATCTTCATAGAAAGAAAAAACATCATGTGTGTATGCACTGTATTATTTACACAGTTGTAAGACTTGAGGACCTAGCCACGGGAGACCAAGGCACAGACTTTGGTTGAGTGGTCCTCAGGCGCGTTCGGCACGGGACTTTCGGTTATAATCGATTAACATAGCTATAAGCTGTCAAAGAGAATTCAATGGCTCAGTTATCGGTTATGGTATGCGGCGTAAGAGCAACGGTTCTATTCAACTTAGAATCAAAACTAGTGGCGCTCGTCTCATAAAGCGGCCTTTCATATATCACCACAACACATGCCTACCATTTGATCCAATGAAAATTCATTGAGGTTATACCTACTAAGTGTTTCCATCTGCGAGCTTGATCCTTCGTTGTACTTTCCAGACACCATTACACGGCGAACCCCAAAGTACGGAAAATCCGCATGACGTCCAGATTCTGCCAGACATCTGCACCTAAGATCTCAGAATCCGCATTTTTAGGGTCTACCGTGAGTTTTCCATCGTGGCCCTTTTATATATGTACTTAAGTATATTACACACAAAGTCTCCCCCAACGCTTTTATTGTTCAAGCCCTGATTTGTATCATCAAGCCTATGTGTCGAGTTTGACCTCCATTCCTAGGGGAGTACCGTGGTTATTGTATATGATATTTATTCCCATTTGGTAATCACCACACCCAGTTATTATCGGGTCAGCCATCGCCATTATATAACTATGCATTCCAACTCGTGCGCAAACTGTGCGGCCTGCAATATTCGAGCCTTTCTGTCTCAATAAATAGCATATATCTAATATATTGGCAACAGGATTTCTGCATGGTGTCTTGCAGCATATCGGAGATAGTCTGCTCATGCAACGCATAACACTTTGTGTTTAGAAATCAGGGAAACATATTATGTCCTTATATCACCAGTAAAACAGGGTTAGATTCGCATCTCGTTACTGGATGACCAGCCCAATATAACAGGAAAATGGTTAGCCATAGTTAGAAGCGGTAGCCCCCTGCAAGGTTCATAACATTATTAGGATCGTATTTCTTCTTGAGATCCCTCAAGCGGGGTAGATTGGCACCATAGATACTTAGGAATTAAAAGTTGAGTAAGTATTTAGAAAGTATAAAAGAGAACATAAACACTTACGAACTGAGGTCCTCATTCGCTGAT
Source organism: Rhizoctonia solani (assembly GCF_016906535.1). NCBI lineage: Eukaryota > Fungi > Basidiomycota > Agaricomycetes > Cantharellales > Ceratobasidiaceae > Rhizoctonia > Rhizoctonia solani. The sequence goes on from NC_057382.1 coordinate 1,923,140, forward strand.
GCGTAATTGCCGTACTTGATTTGCTTGTCTCCTGCGATGTCCTGGCCTTCAGCAATGGCCTGCTCTCGGATGACTCTGGTGCTTTCTTCAATCGCATCATGAAACCACTTGTCATCTAGATGGGACACCCATCCAAAGTATAGATTGAGAGGCATAAGGAAGTCATCGTGTGGGTAAGCCCCGCCCTTGCTTCGCGCGTTCATTGTTGGCAAGAACGGCTCGACATCGTAGGAAATGAACAGGTCGGTCTTGAATTTGAGGCTAGCTTCTTTTCCCCAGCACTGCAAGATAAAGTCTAGGTATTGGTCATCCCATCCAAGTTGTATGCTTACCTTGCTCTGGTTCAGGACCTGTTCTATGATAGGCTGCGAATAGTTCTTTAGCGATACAGTATTGAACGCTGCTCGGAGACCATATGTTGTATTTGCGGGGCTCGCTTGTACCAAGCTAGTGAACGACCGAGTCTTCACGTCTGAAGTGAAATGGGGTATGGACTGGAACCTTTCGAAGATTCCTGAGGGGGGCGTCGGACCATCGTAGAACATAAGCAATGAAACACCGGGCTTGACACGCATGTTTAGGTTAGACTTTGCTACAAGACTTATAGGCACCGCCTACCTGCTCCAATAGGAAGTTAAAGGTTGGGATTATCGCAGCCTTGGGATCTTTAACTTGCTGAGCGAACTCGGTCGACGCTTGAATAACTTTGTCAAGCTGATCGGATGTGAACGTGCTGAGTCCGCCCCAAACTTGGCCTTGGGGGAATGCGCGTAAAGTGAATTTTGTGACAATGCCAAAGTTATTAAATCCGCCCTGTTATCTACGGTAAGACTTGGGTGAATTGAGAGCCAAATAAATATATATACCTTTAGGCCGAAGAATAGGTCTGGGTTCTGTGTTTCGGTTACTGTTGTGATAGTACTGTTCGGCAGAACAAGTTCGAAAGCAGTTACGGTATCTATAGTCAAGCTGTTCGTATAGGCTAATTAGAGAAATAGATTTAGTTCTATGACCTAATACTGACCCGTATTGGTTACTGAGCCAACTATACCCTCCTCCCAGAGTGAATCCTCCTACACCAACTCCAGTTACTCTGCCGCCAACGACATTGACTCCATGAGGCTGAAGAGCAGCATATACATCATCCCAGACCTGTTAAATCATATAAATTAACCTCAGTAAATAGTCCTTCGAACTGAATGCTCATATCCTACCAGTCCAGATCCAAAATCAACAGTCCCCACTGAACCATCGGCTGCAGCCGGCGCCTGGTGGTAGGTGACTTCGCTGAGTTTGAAAAGTGCGATCTGAACACCTGGGGTCGATGAGAAGCCCGCGTTTGTGGCATGGCCCCCCGATCGAATCCCAAAAGGAGCAGAGTCATTCGCAACTATCCTGAGCTGGAAAGGGTTGTTTTCAACCATTGACAAGGGCGAAAGTGGGCTATCAAAACTCACGATGGTAGACACATCTTCAGCGTTCGCAGGCTCAACTACACACGCTGAGTCTTGGCTACTAGATGAGGCCCAATGACCATTCCCCTTGTGATAAAGGTGATGCCCTGTGTAGTGTGTACGATCAGCGATAAACTGTCGGTGGATTGATCGGCTGTTATCAAACATACCCCAGTAATAAACTCCGGCGTCCTTCGAGATGGAGTTGGCAATGGTCTCACACGTCTCCGTGTAGTTCGAAATTAAACCAAGAACGGTGGAGGCTCCTAAGGTAGAGGAAAGGAGGGCAATGCGGAAAGGTGTTCTCATTGTAGCTCCAGAGTTTACTAAAACGAATAGAAAGATAAGCCACAGAGGTCAAGATGAGGGGATAGAAATGTTCAATACACCTTATATATACCTATGTGGCATTCATCAGTCAAAACCCAGTTGTTGAAACAAGTCGGAATCATCCAAACAAAAGCCTCCGGCAGTTATTCCAGCTAGACTCAGCTCGCCTTGGAAGTCATGCTAGGCTGTTGGGTGTCGATGAGAATTCGCAAGATCATTCAAATTGCATGCGCCTATTTCAGCAAATTCATTCCCCCGGCTTTGGGCCTGAGCGAAAGTTAATGCTGTATCAAATCCTACAATCCCCATGAATAGATATGCCCAGCATGATCCACCAGAGCCGAGTACCCGTGTTCCCATAGACATTTACCATTATCTTATTTTGAGTGGACGTCACGAAGTGGCACAATATCAATCTTTAACAGGTGCTGTAACGGTACTCTGTAAACCAACCATTGTCTGACAGGGAACCACCATGCTGACAGCTGTTACGTCATTCAGATAAACCAATCAAGCTAGACGGCTAGAATTCCCTTACTGTAAACCATGGCATGTTACAGGTCAGTGCCGGGTCAGTGCCGGCCCCGAGGTCACGGACCCAGTATCAAGCGAGAAAGATATCAGGATCAGATCAATCAAGTTTTCATTGAAGTGATCGCGAATCTGTATATTGAGGGCTCAGAGATAGACTCCGATAGTTTATTTCCTGAATGGCATTGAAGTTATTGGGGGGGGGGGTACATTGTTTCCGCCGGACCACACAGAACGCCCATTAATGCAACGGGAGATCCAGCACACTTCCGCTCATTTCGAGAAACCCTATGTAGACATATGGGAATAACCCAGTTAGCCAGGTCTCCAGCCATTTTCGTGGATTCACCAAGCGTTCGGATAATGCTCCGAAGAATTCAAATTCTGTTGCGCGTGCCGCCAAGTAATATGATTATTTGGCTCAAGAGCTCAACCATTCCGTTCAGTGTGGGATATCAAGGCTACACAAGCATCATGATTTCCACCATGATTTCGGGACGCATGCAGAGCACAAGCCCAGGCATTTGGAACATGGGTAATATTTCGGAGCGTACAAGTGGTTCGGTAAGTTTTGTAGAACCAATCTATCCCTGTACCACCCGAAAGAAAACGCCCATAAGACGAAGAGTGACGCAAACTGGCCGCCGGGCCCCGGTCACGTGATTATTTTAATCGACCCTTAGGTGTCGTCAAGCTTAGCGAATTCCTATGTTTGATTGATAGGAGTATCCGTTAAATGAATTAAGCGATCAAGCATCCAAGCCACATCATCTCGTAACACTGGCTACTCTTCCTCCTCTAGGCACGCAATTTCAGTGTTAAACAAGCATATTTCATATTATAGTACAGAGCAGTCATGGAACTTAGTTCGCTACCAACTTCTAGGTTAGTATTTCTGTTTAACCGTAAAATACAAGTGCGTAGATCTCAATTGACTGCCGATCAGGTGCATCTGAAGGGACAGTTGAACTTTCAGGGAGGTTAGTCCCATTATGTTGTCTCGTAAGATATAGTGACTTACTCATCAATGGCTGTATGCGGAGCAAACGCAGCTGTGGCCTGATCCTGTAATGAATCGAAACTGAATCAAGTATAAGTTTGGGAACTTCTCATGGAATCGCTTCAAGTTTACAATTCACCATTTGAACAACACAAACTCCTCTGGGGTCATACCTGCCAAATATTTCCACTTATGCTCCGAACTATACTTGAAAGCTAGCGCCTCATCGTCTCGATTCAGATATTTGATAGTGAATGGCGCATGATCCTCTGGACGGACGGTCCGAAAGTCGCATAGTGCAAGTGGGTGCTGCCATGCCGGATTTACAATAGGCCGCCAGAGGTTAAGGATTTGGAACCTATTGGGGTGGTGTCAAGCTTGTGCTCAGAAGATGCCTCTTGACCTCGAATGTTCTGGGCCTGGATAGTATATGAAATGGGTTCCCAGTTCTACCAATTAGATTAGTTGAGGGTGTGTTTCACCGGGCGGACGACTTGTATAGCATACCCGCCTATGAGTACCAACAGGAGCGACATTAGCTGCTGCCCGTAAGTACGGTTTGGAGCCGTCCGCGGGAGGATTGAAATATTTGACACTAGTTTCCACTAAAGTCATCAGTAATGATTTCCTATTGGTACAGCGAGGGGTAGATAATTGGTGAATCGTCCAGTATTCAAACAATGTATTATATGTGCTCCATCAGACTCCTTGTAGTAGGTATTTATACCACCTCTGAAGGGAATACTCCTGTGCTATTAAGGTGGAGGTCATGTACGACGCCGTCTCACCAGCGGCCTTGGTTACAGTGACTGGTCCCTAATCTCTTAGTCCATTATAAAGCAGCATAAAAAAGGTCGCGTGTCTGCCCGAACAATCAATCAAAAGTGGAGTGCAAATACAACACGTCAGCTCATCGGCTGGGAATATATGCCGGGGCGACTTGAAGCATAGGTTGTAGGTCGATGCCAACGATCGGTCATGCCGGCAATGTGGAGTGAACTGCTACGGAGATAAGCATTATTAATGTACCATGTGTTGCCAATCATGACCATGGTTGAACTGATGTGACAGTGCTTTTGCCGGCTCAAATTCATTAAATCCAATCAAATTAGGATTATCAGGAATGTACCGATACAAGCGATCGTTTCGGTTGAGGGTATTCGGGGAATGTGTGATATCTCATTGTGGCACTAGATACGGTAAGTAAATGGGAATTTTGAAAATGTGTTTTCCGCTTAAATCCATGTATTATGTTGCAGATCTTCAAACCAGGTAAAACGCCGTCAATCAGAACCGTTTGATAGCATGGAGAGCAAATTAACCGGAGTTTGCATCAGACATCCCGCGCATTGCTCGTGGACTGTCCAATATTCCGGCGCCAAGTGATTCATTGCATATTTATCGTACAAGACAAAGCAAAAGTTTTACATTATGAAAAATACATATCGTTCCGACCTGGCGCTCCGGGTTTAGTCATAGAAAACAAGTGCACGGAGCTCAATGGACTGGCGATCAGGTGCATTCGAAGGTGTAGTGGGACTAGAGAATGATTGATTAGTCTTCGTGAATTGAACTATACAGAACTACTCACTCTTCAATAGCTGTATGCGGAGTGAATGTAGCAATGCCATTGTCCTGCACCGAATCGAAGCTATAAACCAACGTTAACACTACTTTCAACTCATATGGTGGTACCCCGACTCACCACTTGATCAAAACAAATTCATCCGGAGTCATACCCGCCAAGTATTTCCACTTGTGTTCTGGGTTATACTTCACAGCCAATGTCTCGCCATCTCGATCCAGATACTTGAGCGTAGAAGGCACAAAGTCCCCATTCTGGACAGACCGGAAATCACATAGCGCAAGGGGAAGCTGCCATGCAGCATTGCTGATCGGCCGCCAGAGGTTAATAATCTGGAACCGCTTCGAGAGGAGGCCCGGGACGTCTGATTCAGGGAGATGTAGATGAACACGACGTTTAGCGGATTCGTTGGTCTAGATGAACGGTAAATGGGTGTATGCGCGGGAAGGGAAATTGAACATACCTGATCGACATGAGCCAACTTGACGGGCGACCTGTTCTCGGGTGTTTCAGGTGTCCCAGCAGGACGAGGTTTCCTCAATGCTGGTTCCTCGTTATCAGTTCCCGCTCATGTCCACCAAGGGCAATCCCCCCAAAAAACTCACTATGGTCGAAAATGACAACCCTTGAAGCTCCGGTAATGTTCTTGATGTTCTCAATCGATTCGGCATAGTACTTTGCTTTAATATCTTCATCATCGTTGAAATCGACATTGGCCTTGTTTGGGATGCGGTGGAACTCGAATCCGGTCGTGTCGAGTTTGTACTCGGGACCAGTCTCCTGGCCGCGGATGTTTTGAACCCGAACATCGTGCTCGAGGGGTTCCCAGTTCTGGTTGAGTTTGTCAGATTTTTTTTTGAAGGGGTCCAGGCTGTGAGAGTGAGCGCAAGAACGTACCCGCATGGGACCTCCACCTGGATAGCCCTCTGTTATCCACTGGTACGGTTTAGATCCGTCCGCAGGGGGGTTGAAGTAATTGATACGAGTCTCTACCAAAGCCATTGAGAATAATCGTCGAGTGATATATCTAAGTGCCAAAGTCAGGTTTTTGTAAATACCCAAGTCGAGTGATGTCTGTTACGTTCGGTCCCCCATGCATTTATATACTCCCTTGTCCGTACCTCCCCGCTGACAGAGCAATTGCACGGTCGGACGGATGATTAGTCAAAAGTGGAGGCCGAAGCGTCGATCACGCAAGCTCGCGTCATCGTATCGGTCAGAAAAGTGGACCGAAATGTCCAAGGAACATAAATTACATCTTACTGGAACTTACAAACGTCCGCGCCGTACGTCGGGCTCGGGTATCCTCAACCTCCAAGTCGGCCAGTTATGGACACGGATCTTGCTAATCCGTTACTGCAACATGAGAAAATAACAAAGTCCATCTAAAAATAATATATATAGCTAAAACAAAACAAAACAAACAAAACAAAACAAAGAGCATACGTACAACCAACAAAAAGGGAAAAAAAAATAGAACAAATAGTCAAAAAAGCACGGTGTTGAGTTGTTACAGAGTTTGCATGTATGCATAGATAAAAACCCCAAAAAGGAAAGTGTGTTCAACTAGATCGTTACCAAAATGTACGTATTAGATTTGGTCGACGGCATATATAGGCCGGGAGTCAAAGAGTGGCATGTCATACGTCCCAAAATCTCTCATGAGCAGCGTCATGTGTGCGTCCGTCCGTCCGTCCGTCCGTGGGGGTGTGTCTGTCCCGCGGCGCATTATACTTTTACAAGCTATGACGCAGCCACGGTGTTCGTCGATGCGACTTCTCGCTACATACTAGCAAGCGGCATCAAATAACTAGCCAACGCCCACCCTTCCTCACCCCTCTCGCTCCTAGCAGCCAACATACAATCCGGCGCATCATCGTACGGGATCGGCAGATCCTTGTGCTCCTTTGGGTGGCCCGCCTCGAGCAAAATCTCCAACGTATCCCCAATCTCGAGTTTCAAAAACGGAAGACCGAGGTGCGTGGCGCTCGTCGCCGGGTCGAACGGATGGATCGCCGCGGCAGCGTAGAGGACCGGGTGGTGCGAGCTTCTCGGGGACGGCGACGGGTTCGAGGACGGCGGTCGGGTCGAGTTGGGGTTCGAGGACGAGGGTGGTGGGGAGTATGGGAAGGGTGTGGTTGCGTATCCTGATCCTGATCCTGGTTGCGGTGTCGACGAGGCGTAGCTCGCGGGTGTCCCGCCGAATAGGGTATCTGTGACTCGGCGGAGGTTGCTCCCTCCTCTTTGGCCCTTTTTCGCTTTCCCTCTTTCCCCTCCTGCTCCTCCTGCCCCTGCTCCCCCTTTGCCTATCCCTCCAGGAAACTCGGCACTCCGGGCAGAATAGTCACTCGACACGGCGCGCGAATGGCCCTTTCCATTCGAGTTTCCGTTCCCATCAAACGACATGGCAGAGGGCGGAATATAATCCCAGCTCGCCGAGTCCGACGTGGGAGTACTCACGTCCGGCCTCACTCGCTCCCGCTCCCGCTCCCTCTCCCGTTCTCGTTCTCGTTCCCGGTAAACCCGCTTGTTGGTTGGGCCAGAGGATACAATCGCCATCGATGCCATCTGCCGCGCAGTCGACTCCCACCGGCTCCACCATATCCGCACCGTCTCGACCGCCGAGTTTTCAGTATCCCCCTCGACGTCGAGCGCGATCCAAAACTCGCGCCAGCGACGCTCGGACTCTTGAAAGTACCGCGCCTGCCATCCCGAGAGTCTCAAAACAATAATCCCGAGCGCGCGCTCGAACATATCAATGTACCTCGGGAGCTCCTCCCTGAGCTGGGCCGAGAGCGCGAGATACGACTGCGAGGCCTCGAGCAGCCCCGACGGACGAGACTTGGAGTACGGCGCGTTGATGAGGTTGTAGTGCGCCCCCGCGAGGGTGTGCGCATGCGCGCAGAGCAGTAGCGGCTCTTTGCTCGTTTTCCCGAGTCGGTGGAGTTGCGGCACGAGTTCCTCGCTCACGACCGCCGCCAGCTCGCGGCTCAAATCGTCCAGCCCCTGCGCGACGCCCGAAAAGGCGCGCACGGCCTCGGATCCGCCCTGTGGGTCCCCGCCAAGCAGGACGTCCAGGTCGACGACGCGCTGGAACGAGCGGGACCAGACGAACAGGCTTCGTGTGTTACTCGTGAGCGCGTCGGCCCATACGACGACGCGCTCGGCCATCCGACTCGCCGTGTCTGCGCACTCCTTGACCCGTTTCTCGAGCGCGACCAGGTCCTCTTGCGTTTCGTTGCCGTTGGCGGACGTGCTCGGCCGCGGGCGGAACATGCTTCGAGTCTTGGAGCCGTGTCCAGGGGGGGACTTGCCCGACTCGAGCACGCCCTTGACGACTTCCCAGCGACGTTTTCCTTCATTGACTTGTCGTGCGACTTGTTCGGTTTTTTCTTTGGCTAGGGCGAGTGTGGCGCGGTCTGGGTGGTTTAGCGAGGGAAGGGTATTTTCGAGGATGGTTTGGAGGATGAGGGGGTATTTGAGTAGTCGTTGGAGGGGTTTGATGATTAGACTGGAAATCGCATGAGTGAATGAATTCAAAGAATGGGTACAAGTACAGACCTGGGTATATCCCATGCATGCGTTATACTGGTCGTCATTGCCTTGGTGGTTGTGAGGTACTGAGCCATGGCGGGAGTGGGGTTGGTGGAAAGCTGAGCGTATCGGGCGACAGCTGCAGGGTGTCGAGTGATATACGCCAAGTACATTGGGGTCATCCTCGGGGCCTGCAAACAATCATGAGCTTCAGCTTGGACTAAAATGGACCATCAGAGACGCACCAACTCGCAAAAGAGCTCGCCTACTCGGTCGTCGCCCGTACCGCCTGGGACAACGCTGCCCAAGGCAAGCTCCAAGCGCTCGGATAGTTCGTCGGCAAAGGAAGCGAGCTCTTCGATGTTTCCGAATACAATCTTGACATCTTGGGCGCTCATCGGAGGGTCTTTGTGCATTGGAAACATCAAACTTCCGACACTCGGCGGGAGGGGGAACGTGGTTGGTTTTCCTTGCGCGAGGGGGAGGAAAATGTCGCGTATGAGGGCGAGGTCGGATGCATAGGCGCGTTCAGAGGATAAAAGTTCGAGGAGGGCGTGCGTGCGTTTGGAGGGTTTTTGTTCAGGTATAGACTCGGGGCGTTTATTAGAGTAGGCGTGTTCGGGGGATTCGACAAGAAGGGAGAGCTGAGAGGTACTGGTTCGCGTCGAGGGGGACCCGACCGATTCCTGAGCAGGCGAGGGAGTGCCAGTGCTTGGCAGTGGAAGTTGAATAACCATCCTGGAACTGGTGCTCGTGCCTGTGACATGTAAACACCTAAATGAATGGGAATGGAAATAAACTCACTCGGACGGCTGAGGCTGAGGCTGGTGCCGGGACGACTGGAGCGTGGTGGGACAGAAGGTCAGCTGTGTTGTTAGTGTGAGATGCGGCGGTCTCAAACCCTGAGCTTTCGCTGTCGGCCGGACTGGACCCTGACACCCCTAGTAGGCTGAGCGTCGTACGAGGCAAATTCGGGGCCAAGGGTAAACTCGGATTGCATGCGTACATGTAGTTTGGGGGGAGGAGTCGGGGGAAGGTCTCTGATCCCAATAGCCGAGTCTCGAATGGGCGGGAGTGTGCTCGAGGCTGTGGTGCCGCGACGTGATATCTGGGGGACACTGTCTACAGACCGTCTGCCGGGGGTAATAGTAGGAATGTCTGCGCCGTCTTCGTACTTCATGGGACTGCTGACGCTTGCGCTCCGTGTGCGAGTCGAGGGCATGCGCAGATGACCGAGTCGCATGCTCGCACTTCGCCGCACCCGGTGCTCGGCCTCTTGCTCGCTGGGAAATGCGGCATTGACGGGAGAGTATACACTTGGACTCGGAAGGTCGGCTGCAATCTCGGGCTCCTCCTCGTTTGTGGGCAGACCAAGACCGAGGGTAGAGCCGGATCGAGAGGCCTTGCTGGTTGGCTGGCCATACGAGTCGAGCAGGGATGAAAAGGAAGCAACAGAGCGTGGTGTGCCTCGTAGCGGAGACCTGGCAGGAACACTGGGGGCAACAAGCGATGTGGAAGAGCTGCTGTCGATGATGCTCGGGACTTCGAGTTTGGTCGTCTCTGGGGGCTTCGGGGAGCGGGAGCGCGGGAGATGGAAGATAGGCTGGGCAAGCATCTTGCCAAAGCGGCTCTGGGTGGGACTGGGCGATCGGAGATTACTCGTCGATGCACTCGCGCTTACTCCGGCCGTATGAGGCGTAGGAACAAGCAGATTAGACGAAGAGGCCGAGGGTGTCGGATGTCGTCTGAATCGCGATTTCGAAGGCTGTGCAGGTGTCGGTGTCGGAGTAGGCGACTTGGATCGTATGGGTTTGGCGGGCGGAGTGGGTGACTTGGCGCGTGCCGGAGAAATAGACGACAGGAAACTATGGAGCGGATCCATAATAATTTATATCTCTCTAGTGTACGTGGCGCATCGATCCCTATTTCCCCTTTGAGCTACTGCGGCTGCTGGAAAATGTTTCGATACAGACTCACTTGCGTGGATGTGGTTCGTCCAACGTGCTCCCGACTTTCGGTTGTCTCCCCATCTTTGCTAAGCGCCGATCTCTTCCCCGCTTACCTCCAGGTCTATGCTTTCATTAGGGGGCTTCTCCTAGCCCCTTTTATATCCTCTATTTAATCCCCTGTCCCACTTGCACTTGACATTCGCACCACCGCCAGAGCACTGGCACCCACACTCGTTCCACACCCCACGACAGCACACACACACAACGCACACACTATCCTTTTTCTATAAAAAAAAAAAGTAATTTAATTATAATGCCACTCGTCACGTCTTCGCCCCCTCGTCTCCAGAAGCTCTCATACCATGCCTGTCCGACAAGACTCGAAAAGGTCAGTCTTCTCTCTACGTCTCGCTAATCTTCCCACTCAATTACCCCACCCCCGACTCGGCCTTCTCCCGCAAACTTAACTGCGCCTCGATCTCGTGTCGTAATCCCCACCTCGAATTTCTAAATTCAATCCCATCTCGTCATTTGGGTTCTGACTGCTCATTCCGGCATCCTTGTGCGCTTCTAATCACGTCCTCGATTCAATTCGAACCGTTTCATGACGGCCTTTTTCTCTAATTATTTATACCTGCTTCTGACATTTTGTCTCATGATCCACGTTTATGACGATATAGGAACAAGCTGCCGCCGGCAAGGACATCTGCAACCTTCCTACCGACCTCACCGAGATTGGTCCCTGGATTTTGGGAGATATGATTGGCAAGGGGTCGAGCGGTACGCTTCCTCTCTTCCCATGACCTCTGTTTCTCGCAGTCCATCTTCTATTCCTGTCTCCATCTCACTCGACTGTCTGTTCTTGGTTTTCCTCTCATTTCCATATTGGCTCGGCCGCTCGAGTGCATGCTAATTATACGTTTTCGACAGGTAGAGTCAAGCTCGGCAAACACAAGTACTCGGGCAAGATTGCGGCTATCAAGATCATTTCCAAGAACCCAGTCTTGACCAGCAAACAAACCTTGGCCGGAATGGGTAGGTTGTCCCCTTTACTTTCTCACCTAGCCCAATGAAGTTTTTCGTTTTTATTTGGCGACTTCTCTCACGATCGCTGACTGCTCACAGACGCCAAGCATCAAAAACAGCTCCAAGCTATTCATCGCGAAATTGTGATTATGAAACTGATAAACCATCCTTGCATCATGGCATTGTACGACTTGCAAGAGACCGAGACTGAATTGTAAGTCGTTGGCGCGCATACATTTGCTCACTCGTTCCTAATTCACTCGATAGCTACCTGGCCCTCGAATACGTCCAAGGCGGCGAACTGTTTGATTATATTGTTTCGCGAGGGTGTCTCTAGGGGACACTAGATGGACCGAAATAGGAGCTAATGTGACGTCAGGTCGATTACCCGAGCCCGAAGCTCTATTTTACTTTAAGCAGATTCTATATGGATTGGACTATTGCCATCGGTGGGGTTGTGCCTCTTTTCTGCCCTGGGTAATCCGGCTCACGACCGACTCGCAGATTCAACATTTCCCACCGAGACCTTAAACCCGAAAACATCCTTTTGGACAAGCATATGAATATCAAGATTGCGGATTTTGGTATGGCCGCGCTCGAAGTGGCTAATGGAATGCTCGAGACGAGTTGTGGTAGTCCGCACTATGCGAGCCCGGAGATTGTTGCTGTATGCTTCTCGCCCATTTGGATTTTTTTAAAGCATACTAATCAATTGGAGTGTACTAGGGAAAAGCTTACCACGGGGCGAGTTCGGACGTTTGGTCCTGCGGGGTCGTACTATATGCGCTCTTGACGAGCCGTTTACCGTTTGACCACCCAGACATCAGGGTCTTGTTGAAAAAGGTGAGGTCCTGTTTGCGCATTATATGAACTGGATTCTGAGTCGTGTGTCGTTGCTGCAAGGTCAAGGTTGGCAAGTTTGAGATGAACAGTGATATTTCGCCCCTTGCGCAAGACTTGATCAGGCGCATGCTCGTCGTGGACCCAGAGAAACGAATCACCGTGAGTCCCGGTCACGCTACCATACAAGCAAACGTCCCGCCCAATCCGTTGTCCAGGTTCGCCAAATCTTTAGACACCCCTTTTTCAAGGGCCAAACCAACCGTCTGTTTATCAACCCGCCGCCTCCCTCGCTCGGCGAACTTGCGATGCCGATCGGACAGGCGGAACGCATCGAACGCGCCTACCTCGATAACCTCGTCTTGCTCTTTCACAAGTCGCCCGTCGAGATTGAGCATGCGCTCCGGGCGAGTGTGCCTAGCTGGGAAAAGGCGTTTTTGTATCTCTTGAGGCAGTATGCCGAGCGCGTGAGGGAGAATTATGGGGAGGACGGGAAGACGAGTATGTGGGTGAGTTGGATTCCTTTTCTGTCCTATTTTTAGATGGATTTGATGTGTGTGGGGATATGCGCAGGTTCGGGTCGGACAGAGTTGCCCAAGACTGTGTTTGCAGATGTTACGAATGGTGCGCTCGCCCGTCGGCGCAAGGATCTGTTTTCCAAGCCTCGTCCGCCTCCGGTGGGTGGTGTTGGGATGGAAAGGTCCGATCGACCGGTGGTTGGACGTACGGGCGGAGGTGTAAAGATGGAACGATCCGACCGGCCCAGGCCTGCAAGTCTTGGCGGACAGAGCGACGAGGTCAAGACACCCAAGGACGAGATGAGACAAGTTGCGTATGACGATGTACCAGACAAACGGGGCTCGATATATTCGAGGGATGAAGCTTGGAGGTACGAGTTTAGACGCTCGAGGGACGAGTCGAGGTATACCAGGGAAGAAGGCTCTCGTCGTGCGCGCCCGCCTAGCGTTGTCGGTCCTCGCCCCAACCCGCCCTCGCCGTCCAAGATTCGTACCGCTCCCGTATCGCCGTCTAGAATCTCGTCTGGTCGTCCGGCTCCGGAACCTCGCCCCGCATCTGTCATGTCGGCTTACCCACCCTCAGAGGCGAGCAAGGTCTCTCATGGGCCCTTTGATATGGGCAAACCCCCTCGTCCGACGTCTCATTTGAATCCGATGGCACAGGCGTTCGAGTCGGTGTTCCAGGATGTAGTCGTTGGTCCTGAACCGTTCAAGAGCGTGCTTTCTCCCGATATCGACGGAGGGTTCATGATGGTGCACAAGCGATGGTCTGGAGAAGGAGGAGAACCGACCGAGGGCGCTACTAGGGTATCTGGAGATCGAGACCGAGACCGAGGGACGAGTTCGCGAGTGTCTTCGGAAGACCAGAACCGGGACATTTCCAGGCGCTCTAGACTTTCGCCCCATGCAGAGCCCTTTATCCTCGGATCACTGGGTCAACCTGCGGGAAAATCTGGAAGAAAGGGGAAGCGTGAGTTGATTTGGGAGGATATTCGCACTTGGTTGCTTATTGGGAGATTTGGTCCCTGTAGCTGCCCCTTTGAGCTTGAATAACCCCAACTGGCAGGCGGTATCTTCGACCTCTCAGCCTCCGACGCCTGGGATAGACTCGCCCAAGATTGGACAGCAGCCCAAGGTCACTGGGTGGTTCACGAACCTGTTTACGTTCAAGCCGGTCGTAAGTCTTATTTTATTGGCTCGGCGATTGGGTGTATGCTCACTTGATGCGGTCCCAGTTTCATGTGCTCTATTCGACTGCTTCGATTGACCTGACTGCTAGAGAGTGTACACGTGTTTTGACGACTTTTGGGATTCAGGTGCTCAAGGCCGAGGGACACGACGTGTTGAGATGTAATGTTGAGCGGTTCCACGGTATGATGCTCTTGCGCATGTCTGAAGCAAAGCTGACGTAGTGTATTAGACCTCGATGGCACCCTCATTACCAAGCCCGTCAAGTTCCGTATCGAAGTCAAGTCTAATTCTCATATTCTGGACTCTCCCCGATTCGATTTTCCTGGTACACCGTTGACCACCACTTTTCCCTCTTCCCCGTACCCGTGCGTGCTGGTCATGACGCAAGAAAAGGGGGCTCATTCAACGCTCAAGGCTGTGTATGCAAGACTAAGGGCTATGTGGAAGTAAGCGGACAATACAGTTGAAGATTGAATTGTACTAATTATGAATTCAAATCCAGGCTGGATGCACTGGTTTCGCCCGTGCCTGTAACTCCTAATCTGGGGTGATTGCTCATTTTCTTCTCTGTTGCCCTGATATGAGATGTATTTCTATGTATACTTTACGAGTGTATTTTACCATGTATAACAATAACGATTTCTTTTTGCCAAAGAATGACTTGTCTCATTGGGAGATGGAATGCGAATTGATGATCGTTGGCGCTTAGCCTTGGTTTATATTTGACTTGGGCAGTGCGGCTATTACCGTAGCCGCCAGCTCTGCTGACGCACGGCGGCAGTCTAGCGCTGAGATGACTGATGGGCTGACAGACTCTGGCGTTTGCAAGCTAGAGCTAAACAGTATATAATGGGAGTAGTTTATTTCGAGGTGGACAACATTCTCAACCCAACAGATCCTCTCCTGCGAGCGCATATATTCTCTCAAAATGTCCTTTATCGAAACCAAGATCAACTACTTTACTCCTCCGGCCGACGGCAGCAAGCCATACCAATGGGTCGACGAAGTAGATGAGCCTCCCAGAGTACGTCTCTGCCCACATTCATCGTATCTTGGACTTCATATCTCATCACTCCCTGCAGAACTGGGAAGCCGTCGAGTTCCCGGTCAAAGTCGAAAATGTGCGTGGGCGCGAAAAAGAGTTTACGCTCGACTCGGCTGGATTCGAGTTCCACACTATTCCATCTCGCGAAAAGACGTTTGAGAGCGACGAATCAATTCGCTCTGTCTATTATGAAGACTGCGTGGAAACTTTTAAGAAACTGACCGGTGCATCAAGGGTCGCGATCTTTGACCATAGTGAGTTTTCCTTGACTTACTGACAGAGGAAAAGGCAATTTACATATGAAATGCAGCTATTCGTCGCCCCAGGCCGGAAGGAACTCCTGACAACGCTGATAATCGCCAACCTGTAAAGATGGCACATGTTGATCAGGCAAGTTGATCAATGGCTACGAATCACTAGGGATTATCTAACCCCATCGGGCTGTAGACTCCGGAGTCGGCCGAACGTCGCGTCAAGATGCACCTGCCTGAAGCAGATGTACCCGCTTTGCTGTCCAAGCGATACCAGCTCATCAACCTCTGGCGTCCCATCCAAGTCCCAGCATGGCAATTTCCTCTGGCTCTGTGCGACTTCCAAACTGTGAATACTGACAAGGTTGGGGGCGATTTTGTTCCTACTACGCTCAAATACAAGGATCGTGATGGCGAGGTAGTCTCGGTCAAGTACAACGAAAATCACCAGTGGAAGTATCTGGCGGGTATGAGTCCAGACGAGATCGTACTAATCAAATGGTGAGTATACGCAGACCAGGAAGTTGGACAAGTCCTAACCAACGTTTGTCAGCTTCGACTCCAGGTTGGACGGGTCCGTCGCTACGTTCACCCCCCATACGGCTATTGATGAGTGAGTTGAGTTGATGTTCACGAATAGCCCTTACTGACCAACGAGAAGTCCAACCACTCCACCTGATGCACCTGAGCGCCACTCGATTGAGATCCGGGCGTTGGTGTTCTATGACTGAGCTTCAATTAGTTGAACGTGTACCGATATGTATTTTCATCAGTACTCAATAAGACGGTAGTCATACAATCTTGCGGATGAATTTTCTATGAGTGCTATACAACCACGTCTGGGCAATATCAACATTTAAGAGCATGTTCTAAGAGCATTGGATACACGGTCATCGAATTGCAGCAGTCCCGAATGTGAAATAGAGTACATAATGTTATATATAGGATATTAAATCTACTCATGTGGCCCCTGCTACCAGTTTCTCATAGCGCGGAGTTTTTCAACTTCAGAAGCTAGTCGCACTGGTCAATAAATAGCTGCTATACACAACAACAGGATTCCCTTACCGAATATTGGATACGCTTAAGAACATTTCCAAGGCCCCACTTATTGTCATCATGTCTTGTTCCATACAATGTAAATCCTGGAGATGGTTTCCCTCGCGTAATATCGGTATGTGTTTGGCCAATATGCTTCCCGCTGATATCCAGGTAACAGCCATAAACATGTGCATATAGCTCATGTCAAGGCCTTCGATATACGCGGTCACAGACGCTACACTTCTGCATGCTGCGGCACACCGTGAATAGCTATGTCCGCCGACCGAGGTGCCAGGTTGAAGCCATCCCTGTTGTACGCTCTGGGTCAGCTCGTTTTCTGCCAGAGCTCCGTGGAGTTGAAGCGTGGCACAATCAATCGCCGCTGCCCACAATTTCTGTTAGTAAAAATTCCCTAACCCGAAAGCACACCGTTTACCATGGGCAAGTACAAGATGAGAAACTTCCTCGGATTCCGACCGCTAAAGTACGAGGGCATGGTATCACCGAGCCTTTCTATTGCGCGATCACATTGTCTAAATCGTGACCACCATTCCTCCGTAAGCTCAGGCCCTAATGTGGAAATCAGCAGAGCTTCATCTAAACTGACTTGGACCACTCACTTGAAAATCTTTCGGTATCAACTTCCCCGCGTAGTAGACCAATATGAGAGCTTTTATCAACAGACAAGCAGGGTTATCCTGAGATACATCCGCCACTACATACTGAAGTCGGGACTCAGTAATTCTTTGACGGAATGTCGATCGCTAGGTAGGTTTGAACCTGGAGATCATTGGTCCAAGATAAGTCTTTGATGTGCACACTCTTCACTCACCTGTATAAAATCAGAAAGAGAAATCGGCCACACTGTTGTAATATCTTCGGGGGCAAGGAAGGTGGCAGACCATTTATGAGCCCTCCAACCAAATCTCTGGCAACACATCCCCTGCTTGACGTCACAAATATCGTCATGATGAGAGAAATAACTTGCCAGAAATATGATTGCCTCCCTAGTTCGATTGAGTCCCGAGGTCGCCAGGGCTCTCGCCAAATCCTGACTTGGGCGGTATTGCGGTGTAGTGGTCCAGTATAACGCGAATTCAGGCGATGTATCCCATAGCAATGGCGAATTGGATGGTGCTGTTAGTATGACATGGGCCTCAAGCATACGGGATTTGAAGTAGTAATACTGGGACAGAATGAGCATCGCCCTGGATAATTCGCGCCAGTTGAATGAGTTGCAAAATTACGTCATGGGGATGGTTAAAACTCACTGTAAGTGATATAATGAATTATATTCTCCATTATACTTATGAGCTCTTGCGATGTTTGACTCGATCTCTGACTTGGTAGCTCTAAAATCGCGTTCTCCCAGACTTCAACTCGAGGTCTTCTGTAAAATGACAGGCCTGTGTATTGCATGTGTTAATCGATTGATGAGGGGAGACGGTCATCGCTTACCGCGAGCAAGATAACGTAAAGCAAAGCAAGGACAGGCTCCGAACTCTTACTGAGGTTGTACAACACCCTGCCCGTATGGAGCTTATAGCCCGTCAATCCCCGTCGCTGTACAAAAATGGCTAGCCTGCGCTCTAATCAGTCCGATTTGAATTTTAATTAGCCTTTGAACAAACCCACATGCTTCTCAACGAGTCGGGGTGTATATTTATACCTTCGCCAGCCAGTCGTACAGCTATAACTGCTTCGACTGGGGATAAGCTGAACTCGGATAGGAGTGAAGTCTGACTCGAGCAGGCTAGCAAGAGAGTCGTCGATAGATGGTGTGGATGGTGTGCCAAGAGGTTCGCTACTATAGTTCGATGTAGGAGAATCAAAGAGTGAAAGTCTGTCGGACCGCAGAGGAGGCATCTGGTGGATGCTTATGCTACGGGTCGAAGAGGTCGCAGGACTTAATGAGCCGCGGTGCTGTTCGATCGCCTGGATTCGTGCCTCCATCTCCTTAATTTTGTCCTGGTGACTAGCAAGAGAGTCGTCGATAGATGGTGTGGATGGTGTGCCAAGAGGTTCGCTACTATAGTTCGATGTAGGAGAATCAAAGAGTGAAAGAGTCTGTCGGACCGCAGAGGAGGCATCTGGTGGATTGCTTATGCTACGGGTCGAAGAGGTCGCGGACTTAATGAGCCGCGGTGCTGTTCGATCGCCTGGATTCGTGCCTCCATCTCCTTAATTTTGTCCTGGTGAGGTATGAGAGAAATGACAAACAACGACGTTGACATAATCATACCTGAAGCTGTTGTGTGCGACTTGTGTGGTCTGGATACCTATATTCGCAAACCTGATTGGAAGACCGACACCTTCCGCACTTGGGTTGTTGACCATCGCATTTCTATCGGACCGATCGATTAACATTTTCTGAAACTAGTGCACTCGGCCATCTCGCCGTGTCGCCGGCACGCACCACTTTCCGGCTTCTACAAAGCAAACACGCGCTATACCTAGGGAGTACCTCAGGAGGACTGTCGGGTATCTCTGCTGGAGGCACCATCGCCTTTGATCCCACGATAACAGTGGGCTCCTATAAATTTCCCGTGCGCTTGTGCGGCAGAAGCAGAATAGTCAATGGACCCTAGTCGCTGCTATGCACTCTTGAGCACCGAATCCCATACCCGTCGAGATGCACTAAGCAGCGCCCAATCAGCACAGGGCGTTGATCGGAACCCCAAGTTTAGTTTACTATAAACCGAATAGGATTATCAATTCTGCTACACATTTACCAACAGTCGGAACACACGTGATCTGTCCAAACAGTTCCCTCGCCTTTTCCGTACTTTGCGGGTATTTGGAAGAGTATGATTTTGTCAAGATTTGAAACTCGAGTCTCACAACCATCTCATCCCATCTCATCCCATCTCGGCATGTCTTGCATAACCGAGCAGAAGACTACCAACATTCTTCGCACCATCTACCTTCCATTTCCATCCTATCGACATAACTTGCACTTTCGTCGTCCGTCCACCCACATTCGTCTCGCAAGGATGCAATTACAGCCTTTCGCACTCCAGAGGGCATTTGATTCGATGAGCTACGGTAACATGAGCCCGCGTATTTGAATTCTAGGAAATCATCATACCCTGATATGTATAAACTGCCCTTGCGATCGACAAGCCGTTCCTTTACTTCCTTCGAGTCGTTAGTTATTAGCTCTTGAACGTATATCTTTCGTTCCTTTTTAGATGTGGTCAGTAACGCAGAAGGACTGTGCAATAGAGCCTGCCCTACTTGGTCTCGGGATGCAGCTAGACGATAAACTAAAACTCCCCGTTTTTGGTAAGCTTCCCAATCTTCATGGAAACAAAATAGAGAGTATTCCCTAAATAATTCACTGGCATTTGTGTTATTGTCGGACTCGTTCATGTAAGCACTCACCTGTAGCACCCTTGGCCACTCGTTCCTCAATCATAGCGCGCATGGGCGCTACACCAGTCCAACCATGAAGTGCATACACCTTACGGGGAACACGAAGTTTCGTTCGATAGTTCACAATGGCGACGCACAGATGGATCTCCCTTGGATGAGCCTAAGAAAGCAAGAATCTCGAGTGTATTTACTAATAGAAACCGGTGCTACACTTAAGGAAGACGCAATTGAAAATTGGCGCGGTCTCAGCTCAGGAAACAAATCTGCGATATTCTTGGGCACGACGGCTGATCGAAATTCCAGAAGAACCTCGAGAATAGTGCGCCGGACTCTTGTGGTATAGTCAATAGGTCATCCTGTATGGGCGATTACAGCGTTGCAAGTCCGGAGTGACACTGGGGCTCACTAGTCCTTCAGGAGTACAAAACTCCTGTAGCTTTTCGGTTTCCATCTTGTCTTTGGTAAAGTGGGCGAGTAGTCTATGAATGACTTTCGAGGTACTGAATTAATGTCTGCATGTTTCGTAATCAAAGAACGCAACGTCGTCGGGGTATCTGGCCGTGGGTATCCGAGAGGTACGATCGATCTGGTAATTAGTTGGAGCCATATTTATGGGTATCGGGATATAATATCACCTTCAGAGTCGGGTGTTATGCGAATAGGTTCATCAGCGTCGTCCTCCCACCCAACCTTTTCAGTAAAGTTCGACATCCTCTGGCGAGTTCTCGGGGTAAAGGATAGCTATATCCCCCGGCTCATAACTGCCATAACTTAGTCCAAGAATCAAATGAATCAAAGGTTACTTACTGGATATCTTCGTCGGTTTGAAAAATCAGATGTCGAACGTCTTGGTGCCAGCTCGGGTCGGTCATTCGAGTGTTCTGGGTTAGTTTCATAGTAGAGATGACTCAGACGCCACCAGGTTGGTCGCAATAGACTCTCCTGCTCTAAATTCACTATTCCAAGGAATTATGTTGATCATAGGGGGATAAACTCGTGCCCGGGAGAATATCTAGCCCAGGCGGTAACGGGTACCGCTCGCTTATTTTTTGAATAATTCGCAGTCCAAGGATCTATTACACCATCGGAGCTATGGTGGTTCGTCGATTCTGGGATCATTGAGGGAGATGAGCTCACACACCCTTGAGGATGCTGGTCATCAGCGTCACCACGCTCGCAAAGCTCATATCCACCTAGACTAAGAAGCCTCCTTTGCAATCGTTTAGCTGCCCAGTTGAACCGTTGGTATGAAGAGTCACCCAATCCTAACACTGCAAATTCCATGTCTATGATCCCTTCTATCATTAATCAAGCATCATTTTCATAGGAATCTACGTACCTTCGAACAAATCAGGAGGAAGTTCGGCCTGAGTAATGCATTCCACAACGCGGTCATATTTGCTGGTTCGACACCATTTCCGGTTGTAGAGCACACAAAGATGACAAGAGTCTCATCTATAAGCGTTGGCTGTCTTCGGAGCTCGGATTGATAACACCTTCGCAGAGGATATCAGATGACTCACCACAGAAAAGGCATCCATAGCCACAACCCGCGTAGAAAAATGGTGTCTTCTGGCCAGCCTGCCAATTTTCTCAGAAGCATCCTTCGCGTTTCCGGTCTCTGTTCCGTAAAGTATAAGGATCGAACGGTCGTCCATGAACGTCGGTTGTCGGAGTCATTCCCCGATGGATCCATGACAAATAGGAATTTGACGTGAGTTTGATGTGGTTATGTGGCTCACAGAATTGTGTTAGTCTCCCAGCTCATGACATCTAACTTAGGTTACCAAGGTAATGCCCCGAAGGTAATTAAATATGACTATGCAAGTTGATCGATTGTCCCATGTACATACGCGCCTAGATTCCAAGCATCGATGTCCTGGTCAGGTGACGTTAATCATTGTTGGTTTGTTCACGGGGTCTAAGACAGCCGTAATTGACCGATCTTATGATCATCAGCTGAAACAAATCCACGCTTCTTTTGCTGAGTGATGCCTAGATCAGGCTTTCGATTGACAGCTATTTCGTTTTTGGTATACTTTCCGAAATTCTTCCCTCTATGCACATGGGTCCGTATCCGTTCGAGCATTCGTAGAGAGCTAAATGAACTACCCATAATCATCCTGTCGCCCTCACCCTTGCTTTATGCTCCGGCTTGGCAACCAGTATGTACTATTCTTCACTATTCTGCTTTTTAGAGCTGGTCACAAGGGGAATCAGGCTCACCTTCTTTTAGTCTTGAGTTCTTTTAGTTGAACCGGTAGGAGTTGCAGTATAACCGAACTCTCGCTTGGTTGAGTATAAAACTGGTATGTTGCACGTTCATTGGTATCAAAGGCACACAAAACTTCATTAACCGAACACTGTACTTCCGACATGTTATTCTCCAAAGGATTAGCTGTAAGTCCCCTTTGCGTACATATACCGTGGTGTTCTACATAAATAATCTTGTGATTTTCAGGCTCTTTTATTGCTTGCTACATCTTCAAATGCCCTACCGGTGGAAGAACGTCAGGCCTGCTCTTCTCTGCAGCTCGTATTTCTGGCCGGGACCAACGAGGAAGGATTGGGCCTGGCTGGGGGTCCACTGTCGACGACGTTAGCCTCGGCAGTTAGTGGGTAGGAAACCAAGTATATCATCTCACGTTTGTTCTAACACGTAAATTCAGGACAACCACCTACTCCGTCCCTTATGATACCAGGGCCGAATACGGTTCTACCGTTACAGCGGGCGCTAAATCAACCGTCGACTATATTACTGCGCAAGCCGCACGCTGTCCCGATCAGCGCTTTGTTCTTGGGGGGTACTCCAAAGGCGCAATGGTGATTCACAGTAAGTAGGCAAAATATTTGCTACAATATTATACTAAGACGGCATCTAAACAGGTACAAGTCTCTCCAGTGCTCTCAAGAGCAAGGTTGCTGCCATTGTCGTATTTGGAGACCCATACCGTAGTTTAAACAACAACTGGCCAATCAATTCACCTGTGGTCAACTCGAATCCAAGATCTGGCTTTACTAGCTCCCAGAACGTTGCTAGCTTCTGTAACAGTGGGGATATAGTCTGTAGGGGTGGTCTAAGTGTTCCGGCCCACCTTACTTATGGAGAAGATGGAAGGTGAGCAATATAACGAATCTTCGATTTGCCTTCTTATCTGATTTTTACTCTGATTATTAGCACCGATATCGCTGCCTCCTTCATCAAGAACCATGCGTAGACATGGAAGTCTATTGGTTCATTGTGTGATTATATACGAATGGCGCTGAAAATGTAAAACGTATCGAGGGACATGCCATGTGTTTTGATTTTTCATTTCTGCATCAATAAATAAGGGTTCGTATCTACGAGGGGGTTTGAGAGTTCGAGCCATACTTACAGGACCAGAATTACGAGTCAAATTCACATTCAAGTTAGATGAATACCGGATCCGCAGAATCGTGACACCTCAATCGCCTATAGATTTCATCAAAATGATTCAACTGATCATGGTAACCCAGCAAATTCTATGGTCTATTATTTCTTGTTGATGCTCAAAGCGCTTGGCTAGCGAGACTAACTTATAAAATAACAAATGCATAGTAGTGCATGTGGTACAAGCCTAATCATCTGGGCGATACGCGTAGAGATGTCGGCTGGTCCTGCGAAACGCTGACATTCGTAACAATCATCACACATTACATCCTAAAATTGGACATATGATACTATCAATATTTTCGGTGCGGCGTCGGTCAGATGTTGTAGAGCGTTGGCCAATTGTTCATCGCTATGAGACTGCAGACCTTACTAATTTACTGCGCCCTATTTTATTAAAGTAACGGTGTTAGTTAGAATACTGGTTGAAATGCACTCAAGGGCGATTTCTATTGTAACGTGGCCTATACAAATGCAGAATGTCCTGTTCTCTCAAACAAGATATAGATCCAAAAAAATAAACTCATTCTTCTTAGAGCTGTACACGAGAACCCATCCATATGCATATGATTCATACAGGTACTGGTAATCGGACTCAGCTGACGGTAATTTCACATAATTCAAACATCGAAGGGATAACCGTGCGTGCGTGCTACATACGCGTCAACTCTTTTCATATCTGCATGCTAGATAAGCATGCAAGTGCGCGGTTAAAAGGGTCTTCGAAACAACCGTGATATTCACTGTAAGGCACGCTTTCCACGCCCTAAAAATAGCTTGTAATATGCGACTCCATACATCCATTTTCATCATGCATGACCAGCCTGCTGACTGTGTACCGCGTTTCTGAAGTACGCCAGCGGCCCGATAGCCATGATAATATTT